>NC_091205.1:24980336-25042836 GCF_040958095.1 Procambarus clarkii
ATCTTCATCAATCATCAATCACGAGGCTGGCTATCTGCATGACCGTCACCATTGTAACGGAGACGTGACCAAAACGTGGGGCGTGTACCTCATTCCCGATTGAGGCACAAAAAGCAAGATACACATACATGATTGATGATTTAAGTCACTGGAGCACGGGCATGAATAGCCCACAAAGCAAGCTTCACATGGAACGCTGCTCTTAAGGGGGTATTCATACTCGTGCCACCTCACGAGTGATTTAAATATTCATCAATTAATGGAACCCTTGCGGCAAAATGATGCGATGTGAAGTTAGTTGAGTGACACGAGGGTGACAAGAGAAGGTATCCATACAATAAATGGCATACCCCACAGTGCGACAACCCAACCAAAACGTCGCATTTAGACCTAGACTCTACCCAAGGCCAAAAATTGTCGTACCAGAAAATGGTAGCGGCTCGCGGAATTGACATACTGTCCTCTGGTAGGTTTTGGGTCCTCTGGTAGGTTAGGATAAGGACACTTTAGTGCGACAGTTTCTTGACGTTGGGAAACCTTAGGAGGACGGGCGGGATGCGAACAGGTCGGTCATTGGTGCAGCTTCATGCACTCAATATGAAGGAGTGGTAGTAAGAACAAATCCACAAGGGCCATGACGAGGATTCGAACCTGCGAAGTTCAGTAGAACTTCGATTTCAACCCTTTTAACCCTGTCGTAGCTCAGTCGATTAAGGCAGTGTCTGGGATGCTCCCGGACGCAGGTTCGAATCCTCGTCACGGCCCTTGTGGATTTGTTCATTTGATGCATCACGTTAGTGTGATCTCTGTGTGTAATGGTAGCAAGAGTGGGAGAGGGCAGCCCGTTCTCCTAAGGTCTCCCGACTATCAACATCAGAGGCCCGAGACTGTTCAACACTCTTCCACTAAACATAAGGGACATAACTGGCCGACCCCTCACAGTGTTCAAGAGAACTGGATAAGCATTTCCAAATGATATCTGATCACCCACGTTGTGATTCGCACGTTAGGCTGCGAGCAGCCGCGTCCAACAGCCTGGTTGACCAGTCCAGCAACCAGGAGGCCTGGTCGACGACCGGGCCGCGCGGACGCTAAGCCCCGGAAGTACCTCAAGGTAGGACCTTAATTCAACATCTACACCCAACAGGGTTCCTGCATTTCCTACCATGTCTTTCACTAATATGTTATTTTATCGTGCAAATTTGGGACGAGCACCTCCAATACCTTCCAACTATACTGCTGGACACTGCTACAAGCAGTCTTGACATAGAAATTCCAGCCAGACTGATCAGGCATCATTTGGAGGCGTTTATCAAGTCCATCTTCAACACCATAAGAGGTCGGTTTGTTATGCTCTTTAAATATACACAGAGAGTGTTCAAGAGCCTTGGACTAAGTGTTTATTTTATTAAAGCATTAAAGTTAAACTTTCCAATTACTTTGCAATGGGTGATATTATGTACATTATGAGACCTAAGATGTTCAACATTCAAGAGGTCAAATCGTCAATTATTATTATTATTATTCACATTCAAAGACCTTATTAATAAAAGTTTGTACATTAATGACTTAAGTTTGCGTACATGCTGAACATTAATTGCCGGAATACCTGGATTACTAACGACCATTTTTAAATTTAAAAAAATATACTGCCAAGGTTTAACATTCACATTATAGCGGTGGAGAGAGTACCAAGTAGGGAGGGAGTTGGGCTGCAAGCCCTACGAAGTTACACTCCCTTTGTTACCTACTCTAGCCGGGTCATGGTTAGTGGCCACCTGGGGCCCACCACCACACCAGTGGCCACCTGGGGCCACCACCACACCAGTGGCCACCTGGGGCCACCACCACACCAGTGGCCACCTGGGGCCGCCACCACACCAGTGGCCACCTGGGGCCCGCTACCACACCACCAGTGGCCACCTGGGGCCACCACCACACCAGTGGCCACCTGGGGCCCGCTACCACACCACCAGTGGCCACCTGGGGCCCGCTACCACACCACCAGTGGCCACCTGGGGCCACCACCACACCAGTGGCCACCTGGGGCCCGCTACCACACCACCAGTGGCCACCTGGGGCCACCACCACACCAGTGGCCACCTGGGGCCCGCTACCACACCACCAGTGGCCACCTGGGGCCCGCTACCACACCACCAGTGGCCACCTGGGGCCCGCTACCACACCACCAGTGGCCACCTGGGGCCCGCTACCACACCACCAGTGGCCACCTGGGGCCACCACCACACCAGTGGCCACCTGGGGCCCGCTACCACACCACCAGTGGCCACCTGGGGCCACCACCACACCAGTGGCCACCTGGGGCCCGCTACCACACCACCAGTGGCCACCTGGGCCCACCACCACACCAGTGGCCACCTGGGAGGCCCTATAGTCTTCCTGTACCCCGAGTCACAAGAGGTGGATGGAGGCAGTTTATAATGGCCAGTGATCCAAGGCGCGAGCGCGCTCCACTCTACCATTAGACTACTTCATATTGATCTTGCAATTCATCAAGCAAGCAAGCAAGCAAGCGCAAACATGCGCAGGTATTGCAAAGCAGTTAAGTTGTGCTCAAGTGTGCCCTAAATTTCTGCACCCTTCTCGTTGTCGAGCGTGGGCGCCGCCATGTAAATACATCACACAGCCAGCTATAAAAAAAGATACAACAGGTCTAGCTACAACATGTATTAATCCGTTTAATGTAGTAATAACCAAGCCCGGGCCTAGCCAAGACCAGTTGGCTCAGCATGTGACCACACTTGTAGCCACTCAGCTGAGCAGAAGCCAAGACACGCGCCGGGAAAGCTATGTTTCTGAATTCAAATCATGAGATCATTTTGACCCTGGCCTACTGATGGCCCCGGTACCCGCCGGCCTACTGATGGCCCGGTACCCGGCGGCCTACTGATGCCCCGGTACCCGCCGGCCTACTGATGCCCCGGTACCTGGCGGCCTACTGATGCCCCGGTACCTGGCGGCCTACTGATGCCCCGGTACCTGGCGGCCTACTGATGGCCCCGGTACCTGGCGGCCTACTGATGGCCCGGTACCTGGCGGCCTACTGATGCCCCGGTACCTGGCGGCCTACTGATGCCCCGGTACCTGGCGGCCTACTGATGCCCCGGTACCTGGCGGCCTACTGATGCCCCGGTACCTGGCGGCCTACTGATGCCCCGGTACCTGGCGGCCTACTGATGCCCCGGTACCTGGCGGCCTACTGATGCCCCGGTACCTGGCGGCCTACTGATGCCCCGGTACCTGGCGGCCTACTGATGCCCCGGTACCTGGCGGTCTACACCAATGATAATTAGTCCATCTTTATACACGTACATCTACACCAATTTTTGTACTTACATCTATAAAGAGACTTTCAGAGTTATCAAAGTTTTGTTGTCTCTTATCCATCAAGTTACTTAATTACCTGGTTGATACCTGGTTGATGGGGTTCTGGGAGTTCTTCTACTCCCCAAGCCCGGCCCGAGGCCAGGCTTGACTTGTGAGAGTTTGGTCCACCAGGCTGTTGCTTGGAGCGGCCCGCAGAACCACATACCCACCACAGCCCGGTTGATCCGGAACTTGTTGGAAAACAGTCCAGTTTTTTCTTGAAGATGTCCACGGTTGTTCCGGCAGTATATGAATATTATAATATGAATGAGTCTATGGAAATAAAAACATCTCATCAGGGCAAACATCACTTGCCGGGTTACCTTACCTTGAGGTGCTTCCGGGGCTTAGCGTCCCCGCGGCCCGGTCGTCGACCAAGGCTAATATGAAGATCGACTTGCTGGGAACACGAGAAAACAAAATTATTTTCTTCTAGAAATATTTTGGCGCAAGTCGATAGAAACTACCAAGTGACTAAGAATATGTTGACGAGGCCTCCTTTTTGTTACACACCCCCAGGAAGCAGCCCGTAGCAGCTGTAACTCCCAGGTACCTATTTACTGCTAGGTAACAGGGGCATAAGGGTGAAAAAAACATTTTGCCAATTTGTCTCCGCCTCCACCGGGAATCGAACCCAGAACCTAAGGACTACGAATCCGAAGCGCTGTCCACCCAGCTGTCAGGCGCCCTACTGCCCAACAACCATCATGGAGCCAAAACACACCACAGCACACTGTGGTGTGATGTGGTGGAGGCCGACTCCATACACAGTTTCAAATGTTGATATAACAGAACTCGAGAAGCTCGAACCTGTACACCAGTAGACTGACGGTCGAGACGCGGGACCAAAGAACCCAAGCTCAAGCCCCGCAAGCACAACTAGGCACGAACACACGCATGCGGTTTCTTAAGGAATTATTTCAGCGTGGTGCAAGCAGTTCCCCTCCGGGTCAGGTCACACGGGGATGGATCAGTAGCAAGCCCTCCTGCCTGGTAGAACCAGCAACCCAGTTGACAGGGGGGAGGGGGAAGAGACACAAGACAGGGGGTAAGGAACTTTAGTACAACGACTAAGAAACGTCACGAATCAGATACCTGGTTGATGGGGTTCTGGGAGTTGTTCTACTCCCCAAGCCCGGCCCGAGGCCAGACGGGAAAGACTGAAAACTTTATTAAAAAAACGAGTCGAGAAAAAATATATATTAGCTACGGTTCACAGCCCTTCCCCTTTAGTCTGTTTGGACACACTTGACTCTGGCAACCCGACCCGAGGACAGCCCTCTCCCGGCGATAGCCTGATCCACGAGGTTATTGGTGTTGGTGGCCCGGAACTTCTCACTACCCTAACACTCATCATCATGCACCACCTTCGGGAGATTCTGTAGGTTTCCAGAGACTACTTCTACCTGGCCTCCGGCACTAGTTGAGCCATTAATGGTGCAATGTGCACAGCCGTAGTCCGTCTGTGTTGACGATGTTCTGTACAACGATGGCTTATGGTAACCTTACTCCCTATTGGCAGAGGAAGAGAGAAAGAGGGAAAGAGAAAGAGAAAGAAAGAGAAAAAGAGAAAGAAAGAGAAAAAAAGAGGGAGGGAGAGAGAGAAAGAGAAAGAAAGAGAAAGAGAAAGAAAGAGAAAAAAAGAGGGAGGGAGAGAGAGAAAGAGGGAGAGAGAGAAAGAGGGAAAGAGAAGGAGAGGGAAAGAGGGAAAGAGAAGGAGAGGGAAAGAGGGAAAGAGAGAAAGAAAGAGAGGGGAAGGAAGAGGGAGCAGTAGGTGGAAGTAGTGGGTGGGGAGGACGGTGGCGAGCCAGTATTGATCTAGCGGCCGCAGGAGTCACACACCACCTGCCACCAACTCTCATATCCTCTCCCCCGCCCCGCCCCTATCCACACCCCCAACGTCCCCAACTGTCCTCCGCCCCTCCACCTACTCCTTCCCCATTCACCCCTTTAATAAGACTACGTCCTCCACTAATGGACACCCACCCCAGCCCCCTCCTTGTCTCCACAAGCTTGTACTAGACTCTTAAGTTGCACAATACTAGAGAACCGCCTCTCCCCCACCTACACCAGACCAACTTCCATAGTCGCAGCAAACTGCGTACAAGACTTCCAGATTTCCATCACCTACACCAACTGAAAGAAAACAGTTTTGGTCACAATGACGAATCCACAGCTGCTACGCCGGTTACTTTTCAACACTAATGAATATCTTTTAAACAAAAAAGGCCCCTGTTCAAGTGCTTACCCTCTCTCCCTGCCTCACACACACACACAAAAAAAAAAAAAAAAATAAAAAAAAAAGAGAGAGAGAGAGAGAGAGAGAGAGAGAGAGAGAGAGAGAGAGAGAGAGAGAGAGAGAGAGAGAGAGAGAGAGAGAGAGAGAGAGAGAGAGAGAGAGAGAGAGAGAGAGAGAGAGAGAGAGAGAGAGAGAGAGAGAGAGAGAGAGAGAGAGAGAGAGAGAGAGAGAGAGAGAGAGAGAGAGAGAGAGAGAGAGAGAGAGAGAGAGAGAGAGAGAGAGAGAGAGAGAGAGAGAGAGAGAGAGAGAGAGAGAGAGAGAGAGAGAGAGAGAGAGAGAGAGAGAGAGAGAGAGAGAGAGAGAGAGAGAGAGAGAGAGAGAGAGAGAGAGAGAGAGAGAGAGAGAGAGAGAGAGAGAGAGAGAGAGAGAGAGAGAGAGAGAGAGAGAGAGAGAGAGAGAGAGAGAGAGAGAGAGAGAGAGAGAGAGAGAGAGAGAGAGAGAGAGAGAGAGAGAGAGAGAGAGAGAGAGAGAGAGAGAGAGAGAGAGAGAGAGAGAGAGAGAGAGAGAGAGAGAGAGAGAGAGAGAGAGAGAGAGAGAGAGAGAGAGAGAGAGAGAGAGAGAGAGAGAGAGAGAGAGAGAGAGAGAGAGAGAGAGAGAGAGAGAGAGAGAGAGAGAGAGAGAGAGAGAGAGAGAGAGAGAGAGAGAGAGAGAGAGAGAGAGAGAGAGAGAGAGAGAGAGAGAGAGAGAGAGAGAGAGGAGAGAGAGAGAGAGAGAGAGAGAGAGAGAGAGAGAGAGAGAGAGAGAGAGAGAGAGAGAGAGAGAGAGAGAGAGAGAGAGAGAGAGAGAGAGAGAGAGAGAGAGGAGAGAGAGAGAGAGAGAGAGAGAGAGAGAGGAGAGAGAGAGAGAGAGAGAGAGAGGAGAGAGAGAGAGAGAGAGAGAGAGAGAGAGAGAGAGAGAGAGAGAGAGAGAGGAGAGAGAGAGAGAGAGAGAGGATGAGAGAGAGAGAGAGAGAGAGAGAGAGAGAGAGAGAGAGAGAGAGAGAGAGAGAGAGAGAGAGAGAGAGAGAGAGAGAGAGAGAGAGAGAGAGAGAGAGATGAGAGAGAGAGAGAGAGAGAGAGAGAGAGAGAGAGAGAGAGAGAGAGAGAGAGAGAGAGAGAGAGAGAGAGAGGAGAGAGAGAGAAACAGGTGGTGGTTGTTGTTGTTAAAGATTCGCTACCTGGAACAGTTCCAAGTAGCACGGGCTATGGTGAGCCCGTAGTCTAGGTGAAGGTACTCTAGTAGATAAGGGAGTACCTCAGCAACAGAAAACGGTCAGACACCTCAGAGTGGGGGAGATGTTGCCAGTAGAGTGCTCCAAGTGCCAGTTCTGGGGCCGACCACATTGGTTCATCTATGTGAACCACCGATGAGGCGATATAAGAGTCCTTCCTCTCAATGCAAAAATGATGAGGTTTAAATACAAAGACTACACGAAACTTTTAAAAGAGGACCTGTACACAATTAGAATATGGTCCCTCAAGTGGGCTGCTAGAAGTTAACTTTAGCAATGAAGCTATTCCAGTAAAGTAATGAAGCTGGGTACTGGAATAAGACAAAGACGGAGGTTCCCTATAAAGGCGTGATACTGACATTACCCTCAATACCACCAGAATTCCTCATCAAAAGAATTTCATCAGCTGCACATGGGAGGTTGGGTAATATAAGAACTGCCTGAAGGACTCTGAGCAATGAGGCACAATCTCTCTAGTTTATGTCAGACCAATTCAGTTATATGCAGAACAAGCGTCCTTATCTCAAACACGAAACAAGGCTTGAGAACGTTCAGAAGCTTGCCACCAGACTAGTCCCAGAGCTGAGAGGTATGAGCTACGAGAAAATGTTACAGGTGTTAAATCTCACGTTACTGGGAGAGAAGACATGATTACCACATACAAAATACTTATGGGAATAAACAGGGCAGAGACTGACAAACTATTTAGCGGGGGGGATAGTACACGTACATATGGAAGTACCCAAATGACACACACACACAATTTTTGTTCCGTGTCAGTAGTGAACAACTGGAATGCGCCAAGTGTTGAATGCAAAATCCACACACAGCTTTAAATGTAGATACAACAGAGCCAAATATGAACCCGATACGCCAGTCGATTAAAAGTCGAAACCCTGGGCCCAAGAGCTGAAGCTCGAGCCAACAGATACAGACAGGCGAGTACACACACTTGATAAAATAAAAGCTTACCCTTATGTAGGACTTGTGCACACACTCAGGAGACCATGTTGTGAACGTGCAGCCTACTGCGCCATGGAGGCCCTCGTGAAGAATACACACCTACCTTGAGGTGCTTCCGGGGCTTAGCGTCCCCGCGGCCCGGTCGTCGACCAGGCCTCCTGGTTGCTGGACTAATCAACCAGGCTGTTGGACACGTATGACGTATGAGTCACAGCCTGGTTGATCAGGTATCCTTTGGATGATACCATCACACCAACAATGTATTTCCCCAGAATTCCTCCACTACTAATGACCACCTGAATAAATCTAAATACGTCTCAGGGCTCCTTCATTATTATCCACTTCCACAAGAATAAATCTTAAGAAAACAAAATTCACCACATTTCCCCTTCGCTGTTAATGGTTTCCAGCAGAATAAATCTGAACAAATCTCAACCCTTACTTAAATAGGAATCTGGCTATAAAACTAATAATTTATGTAATTTTTTCTCCACCGGAATAAATTTAAAGTCGGAATTTGTTCACCAGAACACTTTTTAGCAGATTAATGTTAAAAGGCATCAGTCGAAGATCTTTACGGAAATCATTGATGTCTTCGCGCACAAAATTATTTTGATGGACACCGGCATGTTATTTTTCAAGATCTCTGCGATGTAAACTCCCTGAGGAAGAAAACCAACGTGACGCAGAGCAAGAACATTTGACGACGACGGGTGGAATACCTGGAGCAGTCCAGCAACCAGGAGGCCTGGTCGACGACCGGGCCGCGGGGACGCTAAGCCCCGGAAGCACCTCAAAGGTAACCTCAAGGTGCATATACCTGGAGAGGATTTCGGGAGTTGTTCTACTACCCGAACCCGGCTTGGGGCCAGGCACGACTTGTGATAACTTGGTCCAACAGACTGTTGCTTGAAGCGACCCACAGGCCCACATACCCACTACAACCACTTTCGATGGTGGTACTTTTGATGGTGGTGACGACGACGGCGCTGGAGCCCTGGAATAAACACTTGGAGGCAACAAGAAGGAACCAAGTACTCACCAGTGACGGGCGCCTCAATATCGATCATGGTCTTCTCCTGACGAAGAAGGGCGGCTCCCTCGTTGATGATGCGAAGGGCCGCCGCCTCGTCGATGCGGCCCTCCAGGATGAAGTGGTTCTTCAGCCACTCGAACTTGGGCTTGCCCGTCTTGGGATCGAACACTTCTGTACATGTTAACTTATGTGACGGTGGGAACGGCACACCTGTAACGAGAAGAATAGCACCATCACTACAAGAACACACATGTTGCTTGAGAGGAACACACACGGGGGGGGGGGGGGGGAGAGAGAGAAAGGGGGGAGGAGAGGCGCAAGCAGGCAGGCAGGCAGGCAACACACTGAACGTTATCGCAAATGATCGCGATCTGAAATATCTGACAAAAAGTACAATAATGTGGCTTGTAGTCCAAGATTACATAATCTATCCAGTCGCCCCATGAACACCAATCAATAATTTTACTAAATTAGTCGCTTTAAAAAGGGTACCTGATCCATATTCGGGTCACAGTAGACCACAATGCTGTCTGCGAGAATACACAGTTCGTCAAATACATTATATTTATGAAGCTCTCTTCTTGCCCCTTCCTCTGATTACTATCCGTGACTAAATTAAATATGAGCTAGAAGAATATCATGAACTCCCTCCACATCGTCTTCTGGAGACAGTCTTCAAGCTAGCGGAAACACTTCAATTTTGAGCTGGCGTCATTCGCGTGATAACTGGTGCCCCGCAGTAAGCTTTTGGAAAAGTTAATGATATTCCACACACATCCTCCACGAAAGATCTTTTTTACCAAGCTGTTTTTCATTGAAGGGAAAACAGACGCGTCACAATAACGTGGCTGAAGAAATGATGACCAAACCCCACCTCAAGAAGATGGAGAAGCGCCGACGTTTCGGTCCGTCCTGGATCATTACCAAGTCGTGTGATAGTCTTTCAAGGAACAGCCTTCAGGGTGCTGCTTGATACCTGGTTGATGGGGTTCTGGGAGGTCTTCTACTCCCCAAGCCCGGCCCGAGGCCAGGCTCGACTTGTGAGAGTTTGGTCCACCAAGCTGTTGCTTGTGCTCGTTGTTGCCCCTGGACAACCAATCCCACGTCCCTGGCACCTCTACCTGGATGGGATTCCGGGGGTGGTTCTGTTCCCCAAGCCCGACCCCTCGACTTACGAGAGCTTGGTCCAACAGGCTGTTGCTTGGAGCGCTTGCAGACGCACATATCTAACACAGAATGATTGGTCCAGCACCTCTCTCTGACATCACGACATTGATTCACAAACCCTCACGGTCAGAACTCTTTGTATTACAACGGCTCTTAGGAGGCCTACAGGGAGACGAGTCTTTGAACTCTTCATTCAAAACTTATTTCGTAGGCAGGTAAAAGTTTTAAGCTTCGGGTCGTAGTTCACCAGTCAAGAGTGAAGGCAAGATTTCAAAACCTGTTGCTCGACACAGCTCCATCAATGGAAGGGCCAATCTCGTATGAGAAATCTTATCAGCTGATGTTTGTAAACAATGATCACACACACACACACACACACACACACACACATGAGAGAGAGGCGGGACCAAAGCGCCAAAGCTCAACCCCCACAAGCACAACTAGGCAAGTACACACCAGGAGCTCGGGCGGGCGGGCTGGCGAGCAAGCATTTAGTTTTGAGCTTTACTCAGGAATTAAGTATAATTGGTTGTTTGGTCAAGCCAGCGTGTTGAAGTACAATTGTTGATTGACTATCTGATACTTTTACTTTCATAGAAATATAGTAATTGCGAGCCAGACACAGTGCATTTATATCCTGCATGACTGGCCCGCCGGCGAAGGCATCTTGGCGCCAACCAGGGGCTGTATATATAGTAAACTTGTGTCTTATGTCGTGCTGTGAGTGCTCCGTCGTCACCTTAGCCCGCTGGGGGGCGTCCTTACGGGTTTCCGTGCTGGTAAACTGTTCCTGAATACCGACGTAGCCGCCATGGAGGAAGATAAGGTGGGACAACTCTTAAGTGATCACGTAACCGCTTCGTGAATCCTCCAGAGCAGCAGCTAGCTCGCACGGCAACCTCTTCCAGGCATACGTGGCTCCCTTCATCAATGGGGCTACCTTGGATCGTCCGTAACATCCGCTACTAAATTAACAATCGACTTGAGAATGGTCCAGGACGGACCGAAACGTCGTCGTCCCTTCACCTTCTAGTGTGTGGTCTGGTCAACATACTTTAGCCACGTTATTGTGACTCCTCGCCTGCGTAACTATAGGCATATACCCCCTCTCCATGGCGCTATATCCGGATTCGCCTCCTGCATCTTTAAGAGCGAGTACGGACGAGTGTATACCAACGCACCCACCCACCCACACCCACACACGGGAGTTATGTAAGCGCTTGCTTACAAGGAATTCCATGTTTGCGTGCGGAACGTGGGCATGTTGGCATCGTCGCTCGTGAGAGGAGTTGAGGCATGTTACCAGAGTATGTGGCGAGACAGGGAAGCAGGGGAGAAGAAAGGCCTGTTAGGTCACACTTGTTAGAAACATTAGAGCATTTCAGCATCTACTGTGAAAGGGAAAAGTCAACAGCAACAAAGTCAGGACTCTGGCTCATGTTGGGTAGGTTGTTATCAGAGCTGTGTTGACAAGACGGCGTCTGTGTAGAGTAGAAGCAGGAAAGATTATTTTAGAAGAAGACCAATCAATAAGATGATAAGAATCCCTAACATGACAGAAGAGAGCATTGTGTCTGCAGACTTAGACACAAAAGAAGTGTTGTCAGTCAGTCAGTCAGTCTCAGACACTCAGACAGACAGACAGACAGACAGACACACACACACACACACACACACACACACACACACACACACATACATACACACACACAACAGCAACAAAGTCAGGACTCTGGCTCATGTTGGGTCAGGTCACTGACTGAGTGACCCCACAGAGATATTAGAAAGAACTTTTTTAGTGTCAGAGTGGTTGACAAATGGAATGCATTAGGGGGTGATGTGGTGGAGGCTGACTCCATACACAGTTTCAAGTGTAGATATGACAGAGCCCGATAGGCTCAGGAATCTGTACACCTGTTGATTGACGGTTGAGAGGCGGGACCAAAGAGCCAGAGCTCAACCCCCGCAAACACAACTAGGTGAGTACAACTAGGTGAGTACACACACACACACACACACACACACACACACACACACACACACACCCCGCTCCTGTGCCAGGTAAGTTCACTACCGGCTCCCCGTGCCCCCTCCCCCCCCCCCCCAACCCACCAAACAACATGCAACAGTCACTAACGAATGACACAATATATAGCTGCTAATACCCATAATCACCAACAATGTACAAGGCAGTCACCGTTACACCGCCTGTTATTATTAGTGACAGTAATGCCGCCCCCAACAATCTGTAGATTACAGTCGGTGACCCCATAAATATATGGCGCAGGTGGTGACCCCAAAGCCCCGGCTGCACAAGAAGAAAAAGAAACTTGTATACTAGCCGCCTCCCCTCGTCCCAAAGCATCGAAGGCCGTAATAAAAATTAGACAAGAAGAAAATATCACCTGATGAAAATACAAGGAAGCCATGTTTGCTTATATTACCAGAGAAGGAGTGACGCAAGACTCTTCAAGTTTCTTCAACATATAATTTCTATCTTGTTTTTTTCTTGAGTAAGGAACACGATTCTGCAATTCACCCGTCCGCTCCCCTCCCCCCCATCATCATCTCTTCTCTCTCTCTCCATCCCACACACGGCATAGGGGCCTCGCAGCCGAGTGGATAGCACTCGGGGGTCGTAGTCCTAAAGGCCTGGGTTCGATTCTCATGCCTCTTAGTTCTGTGACTAGCCTAGTGGCATACCTGAACTTTTTCCAGCTCCGTCTTGTGCTTGACAAGGTACGGGCTCCATGCTGGAGCCACATACTCCAGGATTGGTCTTACATATGTGGTATACAAGGTTCTGAATGATTCCTTACACAGGTTCCTGAAGGCAGTCCTGATGTTAGCAAGCCTTGCATACGCCGCAGATGTCATTCTTTTTATACAGGCTTCAGGAGACAGGTTTGGTGTGATATCAACTCCTAGATCTTTGTGTTGTGATCTTAGATATGTATGTGTGCATGCGCTTTAGAGAAATTTATGTAGTAGTCATAATAAGAGAAATAATAAATTGGTTAGAAAGGCGGGGTCCAAGATCTAACAGCACTTCTACAGGCACAAATAGTACAAAAAAACACGTATGTGTACACACGTATGTACGTGTGTATACACACGTAAGTACGTGTATACACACATGTACGTGCGCGTGCGTGTATGTCTTCGTCCTCGTTTTTATAGGCAAAAGATACCTGGTACCGCCGGCCAGCAATCTCCCCCCCCCCCACCCTGGCGTCGTGCAAAGATGATGTCTCACAGAGACGTGTAACGTGCACGACATCACCAAAGTATAGGGTGTGGCGGGTGGCACAAAGCAGGGAAGGGGAGAGGCGGGAGGAGGAGGAGGAGAGAGAATTTCTGGAGTCCGTAAAGGCTGCTGCTGTTGCTCTCTCCAGGTCCGCCTGGAGCCAGGTCATGGCACTAACCAGATATTTAACCACAGCGTTGCTAAGAAGTAACGCCAGACTAATCCGCCACTTTCAGCAGCGAGGTTCCCGATGTCATCCGAGGCTCCGGGCAATATTTTTATATTTGGTAGGAGGTGGAGGATGAAGAGGCACATGTCACTGCTATTCCCGCAGTGTGTTCACCGTGTATAAGCGTCTCTACTCCCCTTCCATATATATATTTTTTTTTTTGAGATATATACAAGAGTTGTTACATGGTTGTACAGCCACTAGTACGCGTAGCGTTTCGGGCAGGTCCCTGGAATACGATCCCCGCCGCGAAGAATCGTTTTTTCATCCAAGTACACATTTTACTGTTGCGTTAAACAGAGGCTACAGTTAAGGATTTGCGCCCAGTAAATCCTCCCCGGCCAGGATACGAACCCATGACATAGCGCTCGCGGAACGCCAGGCGAGTGTCTTACCACTACACCACGGAGACTTAAGTATGTTTTACTGTGCACATTTAGGACCTGACCCAGTACCGTCCATGTATGCTCTGATTTCTTCTTCATTCCATAATAAATTGATTTGAGACTGTCCCGGTAATTTAGACGATTTAATGCGTGTTCGCGCAACACGTTCTCAACATTCCTTTTATCTCAGAAGTCTCCTGCTTTGAAAGGTGAAATGAATATCGAACAGTACTTAAGCTGGGACTATCAAGAGGTTCGGAAATCATTGTAGTGGCACCTCTTTATTTGAACGTTCACATAATCCACCTTATCGTTCCTTAGTTTGGCTCACTAAACGAAAGGTCGTCCAACATTATTATTTCTAGAGTCTACAATTCAACATTGAAAATTATGTTTCCCGTTAAGAAGCGAAGACAACCTTTCGTCATAGCATGCAATTCGCCCACACCAACAGGTGGGATTTCCCAGGAATTGGGGAGAATGACTAAAAATATAGCCTGGTTACCTGGTTGATGGGTTTCTGGGAGTAGTTCTACTCCCAAAGCCCGGCCCGAGGCCAGGCTTGACTTGTGAGACTTTGGTCCACCAGGCTGTTGCTTGCAGCGGCCCGCAGGCCCACATACCCACCACAGCCCGTTAGTAATAACGGTGTAAGTTAACAACGTTTGTAATAGCGTTGTAACAACGAAGCCAATAGCGCTGTTAGAAGGGATAAAAATGAAGGAAAACATTTTCACCAACTGTATCCAGGACCTTCAGAACAAGGAAAAATGCACTACTCTTCATCAGTGTAAACAAGCCTTCAAGGCCGGCCTGGAATCGGCTATCCCCCGGCTGATAGCCGATTCATATCATATCTTTTGTATCTTTCATTGACACAAGGCTTAAATCTTTCAGTCTTGCATCTACATTTTCCTCCAGTCACGTTTATGCTCGACAAGAAGACGGTCCCAGTGATACCTTAGCAAAGATTGAGGAGGAAGTAGTCTATCCCTTGTAGTAACTGATTTACGTGTATCAGGAACAAGATGGGACCTAGCACTAACCCCAATGCAGTTCTGCTGGTGACCTATGTCTTAGGTACTCCATCTGTTCTTGGTGGATCCTGATTCCTCTTACTCCAGGCCATATTATATGAAGCAAGATTCGTCGTCTGGGAACCCATGCTGGTATTGCGTCACACACACACACACACACACACACACACACACACACTTCTCTCCAGAAGTTTCACTATGGTTGTGTAGCGTGCACTTTGTTGTGGTACAAGATGCATGGGTGTTTTGAGTGGTGTACATCTATGGTGTACCTTGTGTACCTGGTGTACATCTATGGTGTACCTGGTGTACATCTATGGTGTACCTGGTGTACATCTATGGTGTACCTGGTGTACTATGGTGTACTATGGTGTACCTGGTGTACATCTATGGTGTACCTGGTGTACTATGGTGTACCTGGTGTACATCTATGGTGTACCTGGTGTACATCTATGGTGTACCTGGTGTACATCTATGGTGTACCTGGTGTACATCTATGGTGTACCTGGTGTACATCTATGGTGTACCTGGTGTACATCTATGGTGTACCTGGTGTACATCTATGGTGTACCTGGTGTACATCTATGGTGTACCTGGTGTACATCTATGGTGTACCTGGTGTACATCTATGGTGTACCTGGTGTACATCTATGGTGTACCTGGTGTACATCTATGGTGTACCTGGTGTACATCTATGGTGTACCTGGTGTACATCTATGGTGTACCTGGTGTACATCTATGGTGTACCTGGTGTACATCTATGGTGTACCTGGTGTCATGATACTGCACGTTCATGATGCGTGTCAAGCGTCAAATTAGCGAGGTTTAACCTTATAATTGGCATGCACAACCACCCTAACCAAACTTACTCCTCGTGCCCTCCAATCCCATGTTATGTAGGCTTGCATTACGCACGAAATACAGGTTTGTTTAGCCCGTGTTGCGCGCGCACCTCTTACTATCACAAATCATCCCTTAATTAGCAGAGACTCTGGAATTCCCCCCCCCCTCCCCAAGCCCGAACCCCCCTCTCTAAACGACGCATGCAGGCTAGCCAAGAGAGTGGACTGTGTCGACATTAGATAATGAAGGGACGACGTTTCGGTCCGTCCTGGACCATTCTCAAGTCGATTGTCAATCACAATCGACTTGAGAATGGTCCAGGACGGACCGAAACGTCGTCGTCGTCGTCCCTTCACCTTCTAGTGTGTGGTCTGGTCAACATACTTCAGCCACGTTTATTGTGACTCCCCGCCTGAGTGTTGAGTGTACTAGACGGGGGCGTCACAACACTCCTCCTCCCTGCTGCCAACCACCGTGTTATTGACCAACTGTGTTACTAAGGAACACACACCCAACACGACACTAGCGCCACAGCACGTTCTCACCCGCGTTCCCAAAGCCAAGAAAAATTGTCGTACTAAATTGCCGTATCCTAACCTACCAGAGGATCTTCTTGAGGTTATCTTGAGATGATTTCGGGGCTTTAGTGTCCCTGCGGCCCGGTCCTCGACCAGGCCTCCACCCCCAGGAAGCAGCCCGTGACAGCTGACTAACACCCAGGTACCAATTTTACTGCTAGGTAACAGGGGACATAGGGTGAAAGAAACTCTGCCCATTGTTTCTCGCCGGCGCCTGGGATCGAACCCGGGTGGTTGGCAGGATCCACGAACAGACAACTGGCCATTATGTCATTTTCGGGAGATGTTACTATTTTCTAGCAAGCCGGTTTCTGGCCTTGAGTAGAGTATACGTCAAAATGTGACGTGTTATTAGGAGGGCGGGCGGTACTCGAAACCCTCCCCCGTCTAGGAGGGCGGGCGGTACTCGAACCCTCCCCCGTCTAGGAGGGCGGCCGGTACTCGAACCCTCCCCCGTCTAGGAGGGCGGGCGGTACTCGAACCCTCCCCCGTCTAGGAGGGCGGGCGGTACTCGAACCCTCCCCCGTCTAGGAGGGCGGGCGGTACTCGAACCCTCCCCCGTCTAGGAGGGCGGGCGGTACTCGAACCCTCCCCCGTCTAGGAGGGCGGGCGGTACTCGAACCCTCCCCCGTCTAGGAGGGCGGGCGGTACTCGAACCCTCCCCCGTCTCTGGCACCGGGACAAAAACCAACAAACCCCATGAATTATAAACAAGAAATTCTACAAAATCAGAAGCCATTAATTATAATTAGAGGGCAAGATCACATGTGCATGAAGAGAGGGGAAGGGTGCGCACATTAAAACTCCTGGGGTGCATGGAGAAGCCCCCTGGCCCTGCTGCTGGCGGGTCCTGAGCAGTGTACACGGACCCTCTCTACTGCCACCCCCACCTCATAATTACAGGTGGGGTCCGCCGCCAGGTACACACCCAGCAAACCTCAACACGTCCCCCTCACACAACCCAAAACTCCTCACCACCAACACATCACAACAAAGAACCTACCTGGTTGATGGGGTTCTGGGAGTTCTTCTACTCCCCCAGCCCGGCCCGAGGCCAGGCTCGACTTTTGAGAGTTTGGTCCACTAGGCTGTTGTTTGGAGTGGCCCGCAGGCCCACATACCCACCACAGCCCGGTTGGTAGGGCACTCCTTGGAGGAGTGCCTTGCCTGCAGGCCCACATACTCACGACAGCCCGGTTGGTAAGGCACTCCTTGGAGGAGTGCCTTGCCTGCAGGCCCACATACGACAGCCCGGTTAGTAAGGCACTCCTTGGAGGAGTGCCTTACCAACGATAACAGCGTAAATTTTACCACACATCTATGTAAAACAACACAAGTCCCACACCCTTACAATGACCACAAGGTGATCACAGCGGGTGTCTATGGCTCTTAAAAAGACTGGTCTGTGTAATACAGTACTACTAGAGCGAGAAATTTACAATATAGGCCGGGGGAACACTACCATGTGCAGGCGATGAGTCACAATAACGTGGCTAAAGTATGTTGACCAGACCACACACTAGAAGGTGAAGGGACGACGACGTTTCAGTCCGTCCTGGACCATTCTCAAGTCGATTGTGCACTACCATAAATGGGTTTGAGGAAACGCTTTACGATTCGGATGTTCTTCAGACGTCAATTCTAGAACGGTTTTCTTCCTACTGAACATTATCTCTATTCCCTAGATAGAAGTTAAAACTTATTTTTGTCAACAACTACCACACGAAGAGATTGTAACAACAATAAATGTAGAATTACTCCACTCACGGTTTATAAGCAATAAACATTCCTTTATAATTGATAAAACGTTCTTCATATCTACAAAGGATGATACGAAGTTGTTATTCATATTTTCGTGTATGACTGATACGAGGATGATAAGGTTACGGTTGGACTATCATGGTAGGTCAAGGGTTGGTGGGGGGGGGGGGGGGGTTACGTTACCTTGAGGTTACCTTGAGGTGCTTCCGGGGCATACCATCCCCGCGGCCCGGTCGTCGACCAGGCCTTGTGAGGTTGTTCAGAGCTCTTCACTGAACTGATGATGATGTAGCTGCACTAGTTTGGTTCACTGTTAGTCTTACACGTTAAAAAGCTGCAGATAAACACGCTGTCGTTTGTGTAGATACTGATTACCAAGTGAGCACTTGGCTACACCTGGTTGATACCTGGTTGATGGGGTTCTGGGAGTTCTTCTACTCCCCAAGCCCGGCCCGAGGCCAGGCTCGACTTGTGTCTTTACCACCTTTACACACAGTCATCACACTAACGTGATGCATCAAATGAACAAATCCACAAGGGCGGTGACGAGGATTTGTTCACTTTACCACCTTATTTGCAAAATAAATGTACAAAATGCGCCCAGAGGGGAAACTGCAAACTCAAATTCCATGGACATTTCTCCCCCCCCCCCCTTAGGGTTGAACCGAATATATTGTGTAGGTGTGGAGTGTGATCTACCAGAAGTGTGTGTGTGAGCCGCACATCACGAGATCACGAAACTCGCACACTGTTGAGACACAAATTACTACTAGGCAGTACGATTCACTAGTACCAGAGTACGATTCACTTAGTACCAGAGTACGATTTACTTACAGGGGCTTAGAGGACATAACCGGGCTGTAGTTGATGGTTAAAGCAGCCTGTAGGTCCACACAACAGCCTGTTGGACCAAGCTCTCAAGTCAAGCCTGGCCCCTGACCGAGCTTGGGAAGTAGAAGAATTCCCAGAACTCCATCCAGGTACAGTTCAAATGTTCGACTGACTGAATGTGGGCAGTCAAAGGAATTTTGCACATTTACTACTTGGATTAGTTTGTTTCCGTTGAAAGGGGGTGTTTACAATACCGTTCTGCGCTCACAAGGAAGCACCAGTGCTCTAAAGATTATCAGTAGCAGAACATTCTTTATTTTTGAAGATGTTGATGCCCATCCCATCATTTTACCAACCCATGTGCAGGCGACGAGTCACAATAGCGTGGCTAAAGTATGCTAACCAGACCACACACTAGAAGGTGAAGGGCCTAGTGGACCAAACTCTCACAAGTCAAGCCTGGCCTCGGGCCGGGCTTGGGGAGTAGAAGAACTCCCAGAACCCCATCAACCAGGTAAGGGACGACGACGACGTTTCGGTCCGTCCTGAACCATTCTCAAGTCGATTGACCAACCCATCCTCCAACAATGATAGAACTTATAGCTAATATAGATGGACCGAGCAAAATATTGACTGCTGCACTCAAGTTCAGGCAAGGCGCTACTGGAGTTTTAAAAGGACATAAACATTGACCACTAACCACGAACATTTATATTCAGTAGGCTTGGCGGATCGTCGAATTATTCATGTCTTAATTTAAAATTACTATTCGTCTATTGTGCCTACAGCCAAACGTGCCAGTGTAGCACGTCCCAATATGCTCCAGCCACACGTACGTGCATTGTTCGTACCCTGAACCCTCCTCCCCCCCCCTCCTTGCGTGCCGCCACACCCACACCTCCCCCCACACCCCAACACCAGCCCCCCCCCCCCGCCCCTCACGTATATAGTAATCAAAAAGTTGCCAACGGTTGATTTCCCAGGCATAAGACCTTTACCTGGGTTGTTGAAATCTATACACATAAATGGAAGGTCAACGTCTTTGCACAGCCGCTAAGAGTTTAATAATGCTTGATGCTAGGGCAACTGTTCTTTTTCCCTCGTCACACTCTTCTCTCACATTCTTTATGAATATGGAGCAGCATGCATTAGGCCTGGAGCACGGGAAATGAACTGTAGTATTGCATCTCAACAAATCTATTGCATATGACGCGTATATGTTTCATTCGTAAACGGAGCAATGTTCTTTAAACAAAACGATCAAAATTGTGGCTGTGGTGGGTATGTGGGCCTGCGGGCCGCTCCAAGCAACAGCCTGGTGGACCAAACTCTCACAAGTCAAGCCTGGCCTCAGGCCGGGCTTGGGGAGTAGAAGAACTCCCAGAACCCCATCAACCAGGTATGTGGTATCTTTCGGCTTGCTGAACATGGATTCAATATCCTAGAATTTCTCTCATTTATCCCTTGTGGAGTTTGACTTTGCATATGTGTAGGCATTTGTGTAGTGAGAAACAGGATAATGATCTTAGTTTGATCATTACCCTGATCAACTTAACTTTGATCTTAGTTTAAATATCTTAGTTTGTGGACAGACTGAGCGTCTAATATTTCCACATCCTGATACAAGTTAGCTATTACCCCATTATCACTATTAGCTATTTAGCTAATAGCTATTACCATTACACACTACCCCCCTATCTCAATGCCTTCAAAACCTGCTACAGTAATCACCCCCTCGGCTTCCACCAACAATAACTATGGCCACTCGATGCGAGACCAATATCCAGGGAAGACTTTAAACCCCAACCAACCAGGAGGCCGTGCAGGAAATGCCACCCTGGTCTATGTTAGGCAGCTCTACCTCATTTATCTTCGTCGCTACTCTGATTTTAAAGGTGCAGGTGCAGTTTGCCTTCACTGCTAGTTTGTGGGAAACTTGCACCAAAAACGGGTATCGTTTTGACTATTAATAATGCATTTGGGCGAGATGAACACCCCATGTCTTGAGTGGCGTTCTACGAGGGGGTATTTTGTTAATATATTAAAACGTTGTGGGGGTTTGAAGTAGAGGGAACACGCGTTGAGGTCGGAACCTCATCCCGACACACGGCTATAGTTAACCTCTGACCTTTACCCAATAACCTCCTCCTCCTCTATACCCCTCCCCTCTTGACTCACACAATGCCCGCCACTCCCAGGCTAGCTTCCCACTCCGGCAATTACAGTTGCATTGCAACACTCAACGCAATACCAGCAGCCGGCATTGTCGGTCATAATTTGAAGAGCTTCAAGCATGGTGTGGGATAAAGAATAGGGTCAGCACAACACTATGTCACACGTCATCCTCGTGTTCAGTTACTATAAGAACAAAGGCAACTGCAGAAGACCTATTGGTCCATACGAGGCAGCTCCTTTCTATAACCCCCCAATTCCACTCATATACATGTCCAACCCGCGCTTGAAACAATCGAGGGGACCCCACCACCACCACGTTACGCGGTAATTGGTTCCACAAATCAACAACCCTGTTACCGAACCAGTATTTACCCAAGTCTATATGTGAGTAGGATGGTGTAACCATGTGTACCATCCTACACATTGACACATTGAACAAAGATATCAAAGTAAAATAGTACCAAATTTTACTAAGAGTCTTGAAAAAATAAAGTTAAAAACCAAACTTAAATATTCCTAGGTCTAGTAGCGCACATACATGTACTATACGAGGGCTCTGATACCGTGTTTTAGGTCTAGAATGGTTTATATTGGATTTTATTAACATAAAAACCTTTTCCGGTTCGTTCAAATTCAACGATCTCAAATACCTGGTTGATGGGATTCTGGGAGTTCTACTCCAAGCCCGGCCTTAGGCCAGGCTTGACTTGTGAGAGTTTGGTTATCTTCTTGAGGTTATCTTGAGATGATTTCGGGGCTTTGGTGTCCCCGCGGCCCGGTCCTCGACCTGGCCTCCACCCCCAGGAAGCAGCCCGTGACAGCTGACTAACACCCAGGTACCTATTTTACTGCTAGGTAACAGGGGCATAGGGTGAGAGAAACTCTGCCCATTGTTTCTCGCCGGTGCCCGGGATCGAACCCGGGACCACAGGATCACAAGTCCAGCGTGCTGTCCGCTCGGCCGACCGGCAGCCTTGGTCAACCAGGCTGTTGCTTGGAGCGGCCCGCAGGCCCACATATCCACCACAGCCCGGTTGGACCGGCACTCCTTGGAGGAATAAATCTAGTTTCCGCTTGAAGATGTCCTCTTGAAGATGTTACTTTCTAATTGATAAATAGGTCAATATTGCACGATGGTGCACACAAGTTACTGTAAGTACTGTCTAAACAGGAGAATGTACAGACAAAGAGCCTGTCATACATAAAAGGATGCTAAAGGTCTTGTCACTGCAAGTACGTTTATTGACAATATGATACCTCTCAAAAGAACAATAGATTAGGCTACTTCTATCCTCCTGTCGTCCCTTGAATGATCATAGCTCACGTCAAGCCGATAACACTGTCCGGGATAGGGGTAGGGAAGGGGGAGAGAGGTGAGAGATGGGTGGATGAGGGGATAGGTGGACGGGTTATCTTGAGATGATTTCAGGCTTGTCCCCCCGCGGCCCGGTCCTCGACCAGGCCTCCACCCCCAGGAAGCAGCCCGTGACAGCTGACTAACACCCAGGTACCTATTTTACTGCTAGGTAACAGGGGGATAGGGCGAAAAAAACTCCCCATTGTTTCTCGCCGGCGCCCTGGTCGAATCCGGGACCACAGGATCACAAGTCCAGCGTGCTGTCCGCTCGGCCGACAGGCTCCCTCCCAGGGAGGGGGGGGGGAGAGAGGGGTCCCAACACAAGTTACGTGATTCGTTAATAATTCCATCGTCGTGAATGCTGACCCGTGGCACTGAACCCTCTAAATGTTCAAGGTACGCATTTACATTTTCGAAAGCTCTCACTGCTCGCTTGTAAACCTTAAACGTATATTAATACTAGAAATGTCATGTGTGTGCGTGTAGATTTTAGAACGTAGAAATGTGTGCATATAGAATTAGTGTGCGTGTGCGCATGTAGAAATAGAACGTAGAAATCTTAACTATTGAGTTGGACAATTTAATTTTTTTTTCTTCATTGTGCACCCCATACCCATCCCGTGGGCGGTGGTGTAAAGGATTACAGAGGCACATAATCGGTTCAGGAACTGAACCATCTAGTTCGTTTAGCTAAGCAAATAATCTTTTGACGCTAGTTACACCATTATTAATGTTAAATTTACAGGTACACATTCTCATAAATACATGTACATATATACATACATATTTAATCACCTCCACAAATACACACATCAATAATCTTTTGTATCAAGTGATTCAACAAGAGGCTGGACAAACCGGAAAACTTGTTTTTTTACTTGTGTTGATTTGACAAACTAACTTAACCTAACCTTCCTAGGCTTAATACACGACATATGAGGCTTAATACACGATATATGAGGCTTAATACACGATATATGAGGCTTAATACACGATATATGAGGCTTAATACACGACATATGAGGCTTAATACACGATATATGAGGCTTAATACACGATATATGAGGCTTAATACACGATATATGAGGCTTAATACACGATATATGAGGCTTAATACACGATATATGAGGCTTAATACACGATATATGAGGCTTAATACACGATATATGAGGCTTAATATAGTACAAGTGCGCGCTATACTAAGCCTGGGACTATTTAAGTATGTTTTAGCTTTATTTTCACAGAATTCCTTACTAGTCAGTATACTACTATCTAAAAGCTAAGTACCTACGAATTCCGACTATTGACGATAGTCACAATACGTACTATCCTAAATAGGAGGATGGGTTGCAGCATTCACACCTTCTGGTGTGGTATAGACCCATATATGTTCATCTTTCGGGCCTAATTTTACAATGTCTGCTAGACTGACGGTCAGACCCACGGTAATAGCGTCTCTGGCCTAACAAGATTAAAAGTTTATAACTAGATGAAACTCTTAGTCTTTCTCCTATCCTTCGACTGGAAGAGGAGCTTCATACATGTCCTACGGGTATGGAGTCAGTGGGGATATGGGAGGCAGAGAGGCTAGGGAGTACGTCTTGCTACAATAACCTCAAAGGTTACAAGTATCTGAAAAAGTCAAATGTCAGCTAAGGTAGTGTCGGGAGATACCTGGTGTGGGAGGGGATTGGGGTAGTGGGGATTGGGGCAGTGGGGATTGGGGCAGTGGGGATTGGGGCAGTGGGGATTGGGGCAGTGGGGATTGGGGCAGTGGGGATTGGGGCAGTGGGGATTGGGGCAGTGGGGATTGGGGCAGTGGGGATTGGGCCAGAGGGGATTGGGCCAGAGGGGATTGGGCCAGAGGGGATTGGGCCAGAGGGGATTGGGCCAGAGGCTCAATGTTACCATGTGCGTCGCAGGAGCACTCGGCTGTCAGTTGCAGAAGTGGTGGTGTTTAAGATGCAAGTAGCACGGGCTATGGTGAGCCCGTAGTGGACTTACCCGACACAGGAGCGGGGCTGTAACTGTGTACAGAGGCGAGCCAGGGAGGGATTATATAGCTGCCTTGCAACATGGCATCATACATTTGCTCTTTATTGTATTAGCAGGTTGTGTTTCAGCTCCTGGGGTCTCGCTCACACACAACATAGACAAAGCAGGAGCGGGGAAACTGGCCAGATTGTTTCTAAGGCTATAAAAAGAGGCATTTGCTGTATCCTCACACAAAACAAAGCTGGGTTAACCGAGTCAGATTTGAGAACCTCTGAGAAATATGCAAGGAAATGGAAAAGTTATAACAGTGCGAAGAGGAATTACGTGGGTTAGAGGATTGAAGGGAAGGTGAGCGGAAGACAGCAGGGAAGGCGTGCAAGGGGGGCTCCCTAGGATAAGCCACCAATCCTTTAAAAGCTGCTCCAAAAACTCTTGACTACCTCTCAGGGTTCACATCATTCTTCCCCATTTCCCCGAGCCCCCCGAGTGCTACACCCCGAACCCACCTTCCCTGGCCCAGAGTGTTACGCCCCCATCCCCCCAAACCCTACTATTTCCCCTCACCCCCAGGGGCTGTTGGTCCCCGGGAAGCTACACAAGGTAGATAAGATAGACCCCGGTCTCTGACCTACACCAACAGCACCGCTCCTGTGCCAGGTAAGTCCACTACGGGCTCACCATAGCCCGTGCTATTTGCCCCGCTCCTGTGCCAGGTAAGTTAGGGCTCACCATAGCCCGTGCTACTTGGAACTTGCTCCGAGTAGCTGAATCTATATCTTCTTCATCTCTGACCAGCAGTTACAACCCCGCTCCTGGACCAGGTAAGTCCACTACGGGCTCACCATAGCCCGTGCTACTTGGGAACTTTCGTTCTAAGTAGCTGAATCTAAAGCACCATCTCTGACCAAGCCTCCTGATTGGTGGTCAGGGCAACAAGGCTGTTCGACGTGTCTGATCGCAGTCTGACGCATGACTTACAGCCTGGTTGATCAGGGTATCATTTGAAGGTACTTATCACGTTCTGTTTTGAATTCAGAGGTCGACCAGTTATGCCCCTTATGTTGCGTAGAGGAATAGTCTTTAAGTCTTGGCTCTTTAATATTGATGAAGTTCTCTCAGCGTATCTATTTCACCTCTGATTTTCAACCGGGCCATTTTGCACATCCTGCCATGCCTTCTGGTCTCGTGTGATGTCATTTCTCTTGAAAGAAATTGTATATAACATTTGCGTTTTGCTTGTCTTTCACAGTGATCTAGTAGTTGTGAGAGGCAGACATGCCCTGTTCTGAAACCATATTGTCCAGGTGCAGGCGATGAGTCACAACGTGGCTAAAGTATGTTGACCAGACCACACTAGAAAGTGAAGGGACGACGACGTTTCGGTCCATCCTGGACCATTCTCAAGTCGATCGACTTAAGAATGGTCCAGGACGGACCGAAACGTCATCGTCCCTGCACCTTCTAGTATGTGGTCTGGTCAACATATTGTCCAGGGTTATGTAACTGTTGTGATGTGTTTTGTGATCTTATTAGTTGGAACTCCTTCAAATATTTTTATGAGTGATGTTTGAGTTATTGGTCGATAATTTGTTTGCCTCTGCTTTACTACCTCCCTTGTGAGGTGGCATGATCTCTGCTGTTTTAAGCATGTCAGGGATAACATTAGTATTTAGGCTTCGTCTCCAAAAGATGCCTAGGACCTGTTATAGTGGTGTTTTGCACTTCCTGATGAATACACAATTCCAGAGTTGTGCCAGGACCAGAAGTCTGGTCCTGGTGTAGAGGGCACCAGGTCCAAGAATCACTAAAAACAGATTTGGACTGTAGTCTTACGTGTTTCACTGATTCCTTTGTTTTCTGTGAAAGTTCCATCACCCGTCACCCGTGCGCAAAAGCCTTATGGTGGATGCAGTTTTTGTTCAAGATGTTCCTCCACTGTGGCTCCTTTAGTCCTCCTTTCAAATCTTCCTCATTAGTTACCCATAGTTCTACCCATCCCCTTAACCCATTTTCCTGGTTGATGGGGTTCTGGGAGTTTTTCTACTCCCCAAGCCCGGCCCGAGGCCAGGCTTGACTTGTGAGAGTTTGGTCCACCAGGCTGTTGCTTGGAGCGGCCCGCAGGCCCACATACCCACCACAGCCCGGTTGGTCCGGCACTCCTTGGAGGTAACAATCTAGTTTCCTCTTAGAAGATGTCCACGGTTGTTCCTGTAATATTTCTGATGCTCGCTGGTAGGACGTTTAACAACCGTGGACCTCTGATGTTCATACAGTGTTCTCTGATTGTGCTCATGGCACCTCTGCTCTTCACTGGTCCACTTCCTAGTGGTCTTTCCTCACCCACTTCCCATATTTTTATCCCTCATCATTTCCCCTTTCCCCTCCCTCACAAATCCCCCAGGACTAGTATTGTGGGCTGTCAACACTGCGTAAAATCCCATTAGGGATTACTCAATGCATGTGTAAATCCAGACAAACGGTACCTGGTTTTTCCTCACCTCCTTGGAAACCTTCCTTTCCTCACACCCAAATGCACCTATTTCAGGGCATCAGTACCCTTAATCCCAGCCATTCACCCACCTTAGGGCACCACCAGTGGCTTCCCGCGAAGGCCAACCCCTCACTGCTTTACTATGCAAATCAAAAGGCAGAGTCTGGTAACTTGCTTATTTATGGGCTATTCATGTCCGTGCCACCACTTGGGTGGCATGATCTTAATCAATCAATCAACTTGCTTATGACTGATACATCAGATTGCGTACAGCGGCGTTTAACAGCCTGTTTGACTAGACCATCAACCGGGAGATGTGGCCAGAGACCGACCCGGATAACACTGATCCTTCGAACCACATCAAGCTAACACATCCAGTCAGTAAATATTGCAACACATCCATTGCCCTTTTTTCAAACCATCTGTGTAAGCTTTCACAAATAGCATGAGTGGCTATTTGTGAGAGGAGAGGACATGGAGCACATGGGAGCCGGTGGCTGAGCGGACAGAACACCGTACACGTGATCCTGTGGTCCCGGGTTCGATCCGGGGCGCCGGCGAGAAACAATGGGCAAAGTTTCTTTCACCCTGATGGCCCCCTGTTACCTAGCAGTAAATAGGTACCGGAAGTTAGTCAGCTGTCACGGGCTGTTTCCTGGGGGTGGAGGCCTGGTCGAGGACCGGGCCGTGGGGACACTAAGCCCCAAAATCATCTCAAGATAACCACATACCCAAGTATCAACTTGGATATTATAAATTTGAAAGGTTCTTTACTTTTCCCTGTTAAGTATTTCGCAAGTCGTCCAAGCGAGTTTAGGCCAGAAAGAGGCAATGCTCTTAGAACCAGGATGTCTTTTCTCCACACCTGTAGAATATCTAAGTTTTTACTGCACAAGAGGAAATGTTAAGGCATCACCGTGACGCTCAATGAAAATACAAAATAATAAAAACAGACTCGGGTCTACATGGTTTACAGAGACACAGTGGGCCTTGCATGACGCTAAAAAAGTTTTATAAGCACGACAGTATTGACTTGCCTTAGTAATGGTCTAATGTTCTTTCGACAGTAAGGGCGTCGCACAGCATGCTGCCGTGAACACGCAAACATTTTGCTCATACGCTCCACCTTTAGTACACCTGCGGCAACACCGGCACGTGAGTGCTTGAGGTTATCTTGAAATGATTTCGGGGCTTAGCGTCCCCGCGGCCCGGTCCTCGACCAGGCCCCCTTTTCGTTACATACCCCCCAGGAAGCAGCCCGTAGCAACTAACTCCCAGGTACCTATTTACTACTAGGTAACAGGGGACATCAGGGTTAAAGAAAAACATCTTGTCCATTTGTCTCCGCCTCCACCGGGGATCGAACCCGGAACCTCAGGACTACGAATCCGAGGCGCTGGCCACCCAGCTGTCAGGTGCCTGACAGCTGTTGTGCAAACAGCAGACGTTACTAACGCTCCAGACGTTAGCAACCTCTGTACGCTACACTATTACTAAACCACTAAATGCAACCCATAGGTTTATGTTCAGGTTTATTCCGTTCATAACGTGAACCTTACTGTACATACTGACCATCTTCCTGCTGTACACTTTAACTATCCTCAACCAGTGATATGTTTACATCAACACAATCTTACAAAACATCATCCACGTGGCCTCGCCGCCATCACCACCACAACATCTTACATCACTATAAAACCCACACGCCGTCTATTCTCAGCTTATGTAGGTCGCTTGTACACCAATTACAATGATTCACACACACACACACACACACTCTCCCGGCGAAATTAACCACCCGATCCGCAAAAAAATATATATATATAGCTTCGTTATTTTATCTGAAAAGCAAACGTAATCAGCATTTTACGTATATTTTAACCCATACCAAAGTGGGTTGGTATTACACTAATGCGTAAGGGCCCCGACATGATACCCGGCGCAGGCATGGTACCCATGGTACCCGGGCCAGCAGAGATGTAGGGTCGGCACACTACCACCCACTACAAGGCTCCAGCTGCAACAATAAATACAGCTGGGCTCACACTCCACACAACACTGGCTCCTGTACACATCCACGCTACTAAACGCTGCTCCTCGCACTGGGTTCACCCCTAACACCAATGGCGGGTCTCGTCTTGGGTTTGTTGAGAGAGGGGTGGAGAGGGGAGATGGTCAAGTTGGGGGTGAGGGGAAAGGGGGAGGGGATTAAGGGTGGGATTGGGGTAGGGGCGAGGATGGGAAGGCAGGTTTAAGACAGCAATGAGCAACTAACTTGCTATTTATTCCTTTGCCTACTGTTTGTATGCAATATGAAACATAAGACGTTTGTAATAATGCTATGTTCGTTGCTAGTATGTTTCAAATTCAACCGTTATGTCTGGTATTCAGCTTGTTCATGGCTGTTATTCAACTACTTACTACCATCGCTTGCTGACCACGATACATTCACTGTGTGTCAATTTATCGATATATTTCGAATGTATCGAAAAGTTTATATTGGCATGCTTAAAACCCACTGGTGGACATAGAACCACTGGTGGGCATAGAACAACGCAAATGAATCCAATTTATTAATCTGCGCATCAAAAGAAAATTCGTGACGTTACAATTTGAGCGCTGTCTTTCATAGGGCCACTTACTGACCTCTGCCACTTTCGAACCGACCCGTCCACACGCCTAACATTGTGTACGGAATCTACTAATCCGTTCAAAACGCAATGTATCAAGTCAAAATTAAAGCATCGTAACATTGACTGTTTTCTATGCATCGGACTCGATTGATTACGTGGGAGTGTTTGGGGGGCATACGTTTCTGGTTAAGCAAAACAGTTGGGCATTCTGAACTTTTGTGTAAAATCGAGAACGGAGGTGTTGGACCACCCCGTTGATGGACCACCCTGTTGATGGACCACTCCGTTGTGTGTGTGTGTACACAAGGTAGGTACATACACACACACACACTACCTTCTGTGGTATATGGTGTACCGCTGTACCAGACGCAACAGTTCCTTAAAACACAATGTTATTCAATATATTTTGGGTTTTATTAACAGTTCGATACATCCACATTTATGTTGCTACTTTATACTCTATGAAGAGTGACTTATAGCAATGTGACATCACCATATCATCAATAACATCACCATATCATCAATAACATCACCATATCATCAATAACATCACCATATCATCAATATCATCATCTCATCAGATTGTTAGTCACGTCATGTGGGGTCAGCTACTGGCAAACTTTCGATGCATCGTGAAGATATTCTCAAGAACACTGAAATGCACAAGATAATTACACAGCTCCAGGCACCTCATATTAGCAAGTCTGAAAACATATTCATTAAAGTGGTGTGCGAGAGATATATTCATAGAAATATTCTACTAGAGTTTATCGCCTATTCTTGACAAATACTTTCTATTCATAACCAACCATCTGGTCCACACCATTGAAATTGAAATAAGTTTATTGAGGTAAAATACACACAAAGGGATGAGGTAGCTCAAGCTATTCTCACCCCGTTCAGTACAACGTGTTAGTACATACATAGACACACATCACAAACAATAAACCTGTTACCAAACATTCTGAGAGATAAACATGTACATTTCCTCCTTTTATTACTACTGAACAATAAGGCAATAAAATGCGGCAAAATGCCTCCATAGATTTTCTCTGATGCGATCAATTTCAATTTCTATATTATGCACCCCATACCCATCCCGTGGGCGGTGGCGTAAAGGATTACAGAGGCACATAATTGGTCTGCCGCGAGTCGATGGCCCTTGACACGATATTAATATAATGTCCAGTCATTAAGACATTTCAGACCTGCATGTACGAGTTGCAAAGATCATTCCAACCACTTTATTAACTTATGTTCTGGAGGATATCCTCATCATGCATCCCAAGTTTGCTAGCGTAGGTCATAGATCACATCACAGATCACAGCCTAATGGACCAAACTCTCACAAGTCAAGCCTGGCCTCGGGCCGGGCTTGGGGAGTAGAACAACTCCCAGAACCCCATCAACCAGGTAACAACCAGGAAACACGACCCTGTATGACTAACCATCCTGTGAGGGCGATTTCTTTTAGCATCAGGTAGCTAGGGGCAGCTGCATAATTGCAGATATACCTAAATATGTTAATATTATACCAATACAATATAATTTATTATTAATAATACAACAATATTAATACAATAAAACATTCCTGCATTATTAGAACGCTATTACCGTTTTAGGAAGAGCTTTGTGGTTCAAATATGTTTATTGAGACAAGAAAAAATACATCTCAAAGGGATAGAGTAGCTTAGGTTTACATCATTACACACAGAGATCACACTAACGTAATGTATCAAATGAACAAAACCCTGTCGTAGCTCAGTCGATTAAGGCAGTGTCTGGGTTGCTCCCGGACGCAGGTTCAAATCCTCGTCACGGCCCTGGCGGATTTGTTCATTAGCTTAGGCTATTTCTTGTCTAAGCTTACGCGGGGCTTCTGGAGCCATGAAGCAGTTGTTGATTGAACTGAACTATTTATTCAGTTCAACTGTTGGTTGAACTGTTTATTTCCAGAGGAAATATGATAACGGCAGGTAGTATGAAGGAATAAACAAGGGGAAAGCGCGTTACATGGACAAGTCTATCAACAGTAATAAATTGGCCATTAAATTGCCTATTCGAAGTGAATTGACTCTGATATGGTCCAATTTGGCTTTAAACCCATCATTTAGTTTTGTACTAGTTTCATTTATAAGAATTTTGTTGTCATCGCGTCACAGGGTTTAATGCATTAAAGGAAATAGAGCATTAACTCAACTATACAATGCTGTAGTAACGCTAGTGGGCCACAATAAGAGCCAACACTGGCTATCTTGAGGTTATCTTGAGATGATTTCGGGGCTTTTTAAGTGTCCCCGCGGCCCGGTCCTCGACCAGGTCTCCACCCCCAGGAAGCAGCCCGTGACAGCTGACTAACACCCAGGTACCTACTTTACTACTAGGTAACAGGAGCATAGGGTGAAAGAAACTCTGCCCATTGTTTCTCGCCGGCGCCTGGGATCGACCCCGGGACCACAGGATCACAAGTCCAGCGTGCTGTCCGCTCGGCCGACCGGCTCCTGGCAGGCAAAGGACACAGAAACAGTGAGAAACAGTGATAGTGACAGAGGCGCCACCATCACAAGGGCTGTTCCTCTCCACTATTGCAACTGTGTCTACCTCAAATGCACCTTTCAGCTGACTAACACCCAGGTACCTATTTACTGCTAGGTAACAGTGTAGTGAGGTCAGCGTTCTCTTTCTACACTGGGCCTCTTCCTGGCTTTCCGGTCAGGAACATGTTTCATGACAGACTTTTACAACACTACGTGTAAGTGGCTCTGCAAGAATGTGAGAACACCAATGTTATGTACTCCCACAACCCAATGCACCTTGTATATAAATAAATACTTCGGCAGTCAGTTGTTTTATTTCTTGTGTGGGATTTTTATTACCTAGAACAGTTCCCATTCAATGTTTGAAAGTTACCTCGTGTTGATTCCAGGGGTTCAAGATCCTCGCGGCCCGGTCTCTGACCAGGCCTCTATGTTCAATGTTTATTTTCCCAAATCTATCCTTTTATTATTAAAATTGAATCTATTGAATCTGGCCCAATAACAGCAAATGTGACATTTAAAATCTTCTTGAATCGTAAATATACAGTCAGCTATTAAGTGTCGAGGCTTAAGGCTACCAACTTTGTACCTGGAGCATACCTGGAGTGTGTTTCGAGAGTACTGTAGTGCTAAGACCAGGCTCGACTTGTGACAACTTGGTCTAACAGTGTTGCTTGAAGCGACCTGCAAGCCCACAACAACCTGGCTGGCCCAGCCCATCTTGCAAGGTGTCTAAGTGCTTCCTGAAGACATCGCGTGTTCCTGATTACCACAAATTTCCTTTCTTAGTTCAAGTGCGTGTGGCGGGTGTCTCCCCCCCCAGGGTAAAGCTGGGTAAAGGAGATTAATGCGAAAACGGAGAGATCAACGGAAAACGTACCGTTGATTAAACGGTACTTTAAGATGTTCTACTCGCTGGGGATGTAGTGGGAAACATCTGTTATGGTAGTGCCCTTTAAACCGACAAGCCAGGTGTTGGGAGCGCCCTAGACAGGTGTTTGAGTGATACGTGACCAAAATATCACCACCAACGAACCCTCTGGCACTCACGGAATTGCATTCTGCCAACGTGTGTTCTGATCCCTTCATATGGAAGAGGCGACTGTGGGAGATTAAGCGAGAGGGGGGGGGGGGGGCTGGGTCATCTAGTCCCACAGTTGTACATACGAAGCCAACACAGCCACGTAACTGAGGCGAACACATGGTATCACCTCGTACTCTAAATTACAGTATCTAACAGGACGCCTGTGTCCACTTACCTATTTCATCACGTTCACTGGAATCCAGTAAAGTTAAATAAGCACCCATACTGACAGAAGAGAATTTGGGATATTTCCTCGTTAAATAAACTCTGAAACAACTGTTACGATTCTGTTAGGAAGTATTTGGGGAAAAGGCCACCCCCCCCCCACACATACACACAGGGGCCTGGTAGCCTGGCGGATAGCGCGCAGGACTCTTAATTTTGTGGCGTGGGTTCGATTCCCGCACCAGGCAGAAGCAAATGGGCAAAGGTTCTTTCACCCTGAATGCCCCTGTTAGCTACCAGTAAATAGGTACCTGGGTGTTAGTCAGCTGTCACGGGCTGCTTCCTGGCCACCCCACCACAAGGGGGGTGGCCAGACACCACAAGGGGGGGGGAGGCCAGACACCACAAGGGGGGTGGCCAGACACCACAAGGGGGGGGAGGCTAGACACCACAAGGGGGGGGAGGCCAGGGACCACAAGGGGGGGGGGGGAGGCCAGACACCACAAGGGGGGTGGCCAGAGACCAGAACACTGACCCCTTCTGGTGTGCTAGTCATGCAAGCCTCGTCCCAGTGGGTACCGTCGCCTCGATCAATGATGGCCTGGACGCCCTCTAGCTAACACTATCGCCCCTCCCTCCCCAACCGCTTCCTCCCCTTTACCCCCCCCCCCCCCCCTTGATAAACATGTATACACTCAAAAGGAAGACAATCACTATAGCTATGAAAACGCCCGAAGAATAAGAGTATAAATGAATACGCAATAATTAAACGTATCAAAATAATATAACAAACTTTGATTTACACAACTCGTTAGCAAAAGTTGCTATACGTGGAGGTGATGATCTACATTGATGGCGAATGCATAAAACATATTGACTTATGCTTTATAAACCTAGAAGGGGACATAATACAATTGAGAAATTTAAATCAGTCCTTCTGCAAGTTGAAACCCATTTTACTACCAAAAATCAGGCAATTGTATACTGTTAGAACATCAGAATTTTAGGACACTACAAAAGGCTCATTGGCCCATATGAGACAACTATTTATATCCACTCAAAACTGCCTTATACATGTCTATCCCACACTTGAAACAATCAAGTGATCCCTACATCTAGCCTACACATTAAATCAAAGAAAATGATAAATCACCGACACCAGTAGATAAGCGGAACAACCCAGACCTAAGCAGGCGATGAGTCACAATAACGTGGCTAAAGTATGTTGACCAGACCACACACTAGAAGGTGAAGGGACGACGACGTTTCGGTCCGGGGTTCATTAATGGTTAGCCTAACAGGGCATAACTGGCCGACCCCTCACAGTGTTCAAGAGAGAACTGGATAAGCACCTCCAAAGGATACCTGATCAACCAGGCTGTGACTCATACGTCAGGCTGCGAGCAGCCGCGTCCAACAGCCTGGTTGACCAGTCCAGCAACCAGGAGGCCTGGTCGACGACCGGGCCGCGGGGACACTAAGCCCCGGAAGCACCTCAAGGTAGGTGTGTATTCTCCACGAGGGCCTCCATGGCGCAGTAGGCTGCAGGTTTACAACATGGTCTCCTGAGTGTGTGCACAAGTCCTCACGAGGGTGAAGAATATAATTACCAGGAATGTTGGCCAATAGTTTACCAATAATCAAGTAATTGATAATTAGTGTACACAGGGACTGTACACTAATTATCACAAGGCAACAAGGCTGAAGACTCCGGAGCCAAATGTAAGATTATCCTCCTGTTAATTCAAACATGATTAAGACAACGAAACCCAACAGTATATATGGATACTATCTTGAGGTTATCTTGAGATGATTTCGGGGCTTTAGTGTCCCCGCGGCCCGGTCCTCGACCAGGCCTCCAACCCCAGGAAGCAGCCCGTGACAGCTGACTAACACCCAGGTACCTATTTTACTGCTCGGTAACAGGGGCATAGGGTGAAAGAAACTCTGCCCATTGTTTCTCGCCGACGCCCGGGATCGAACCCAGGATCACAAGTCCAGCGTGCTGTCAGCTCGGCCGACCGGCTCCCTAGTTTGACTAAATACTTGTCCTATCATTTGAGGCGGACGCACTTTGGAACTATACATTAAAACAAAATGGCTGACAGGCTATTAAAAATGACTTTAAAGCCTTGTATTACGTACCAGTTAATACGCAGATTAATAACCAATCAGGTTATCAATCAACTCCCTGGCTCGACCGGATAAGCTTGACAACTAGGCAACTTTAAACGGTTCGATACTATGCTCTATTATCGTAATACTACGAAATACTAAACTTCACTGATAACACATTCGAAAAAAAAAATCGCTGCCTTTGAAGCTATGTGAATCAGTGTTCGGGGGAACCTTGATAAACTGGTACAGTGGCCTGTTGTGGAAAGTATTATGTACATTTTGAACATTCTGAGGCCATGCAATGGGATCAAACTCTTAATTGTGGACTCCCAAAGCACAAGCGACAGATACCTGCAGATTCTGGGAGTAGTTCTACTCTCCAAGCCCGGCCCGACGTCAGACTTGACTTGTGAGAGCTTGGTCCACCAGGCTGTTGCTTTAAGCGGATAAATGCCCTCTGATGTTGTAGGTGACAATGCAATACAAAACATTTAAACGGATGTGTAAATAACTGATAATCATCAGTGAGAATACTGATGTTGTTACAAGAATGTAACAACTCTTGTGTCTCAAAAAATACCGAAAGCTAACCTTCAAATGTGTAATGTCCCACACAAGGTAGTACTGCCAATTTGTGTCATCTCTACCCACTACCATCCCCCATGAAAAAAAATCTTTACATCTCCCCATAACCACTAACCCCTTAACTCTTTCTCCCCCTCCCCCCCCCCGTCAGACCATCTCCCCTTTCCTCCTCACACCATCTCCCCCTTCTCGAATATTAATATAACATCCTTTATGTACACTTTTGTGGTCTAATGGCACTAAGTTAAACATTATGTTCAACCCAGTCACGTGACTGTTCTCCCTGGAGAAGCAGACGCGCCACACGAATCATCCAGCAGGAGGAACGTCACCGAAGGACGGATACAATAGCTGGAATTAAGAGTCGTATGCCAAGACACTGGAATCTTGTTTGACGTTTTCAAGGTTTAAACTTGCACTGTATCGCCATGTGTCGACCCAGGATAACTGTGATCATCCAACAACATCACTACCCAGTTCGTCCTCCTAAGGTTTGCCAACATCAAGAAAACTGTCAATTTAAAGCAGCCTCTCCTGACCTAACCAGAGAACCCAAAACAGAAAACGGGACAAGTACGTCCCTTTCGCCAGCTGCTTCAATATTCTAGTACGACACTTTTTGGCCTAATGTAACGCATACGATCGAAATGCGACGTTCTTTGTAAGAGAACAAGTTGCATCACCACCCACCATACTTGCCGGACACCACCACGCTGTCACGCAGCCTCCAGCACACGTCAAACACTCACCTGAAACACAAATTTACACGATTAGTTAATGAACCGATAGATATAAAACTCAAACATTAAACGTTTGCAATTTACCCCCGCGCGCGCGCGCACACGCACACACACGCCCGCCCGCCCGCCCGCCAATAAGCGTGACTGAATGAGCGTAGCCACGTGGCTAGTGTAGGGGAGAGTAAAGCCAAACTCCTAGTGACGCCGGATGACAGCATCATCACTGATCGATTCATTCAGGTATTATGCACCCCTAAGCCATATTAATAATTTTAAGTTATTTAACCTAGGCAGCTCGTCTAACCCATCGAGGTCTACGTTAGTTCCGGATAACGTTATTGAAATATATATTGCATATATATAAATATACGTGTATATAAACATAGCAGAAGGCACCATGGGCCGGGTAATGACATTTAGGTGATTGAGTGATACACAAAGTCACTAACAAGCACAGTGTTTTGTGCGGGGGCTTCAGCATCGGATTTTTTTCCCGCTGTGGTCGAGAATGTAAAAACTGCAGCTGATGACGTGTGTGAGGACTGTTGTGACCCTAGTGAACGCTCCCTGTGCCTTGGTCAGTCGCTGGGGCATGCCAAGCCTCGCCGACGGGGCCTGGTGCACGTCTTATGCCTCTGGGGCACAACACCTCTAGGTCAAGACGGGCTGGTAAGGCGCCCCCTTCAACTGCTACAGGCTTATCACCGGACGAGAACGATCGCATCAAAACACCTCAATTCCAGCCCTTTGTTAAGTCCCAAGGATATGGCTTGGATAACATCTGAATCACCATGTACCACCTGTACCCCCCACTGTAGCTTGTTACACTGTATTCCCCCCTAGCTTTCCACGTCCATTGACTAAGCCATTAATGACACCGCTAATAGCTATAGCAAATATTTGGGTCACGACATGGCTCCACAAGCACTCGTCTACGTCCACCCACCCCACTAGCACGCCATTAGCCACAAGAGGTTCATTGTCTGCCAAGGAAACTCCATCTTCACTTCCTCCCACAACAATTTATTCAGCGCTATATCACACATCCTCTTAATCTTCCCGCCTAGCTCTTGAATGTTAAATGTTAAGTGGGCGGAGATGGCGGCGGCGGTGGCAGCTGCAGTGATGGCGGTGGCGGCAGCCATCACTGCTAACCTAACAGTGATTATGAGGAAGCTAAGTCTAGCTCTTCATGCCCTGCCTATGAGTCGTGTTGTATCCGATATAATTCACCTTCCCCGGCACTTAAATTCTTAGACGAATCTGGCCTTATAAAGTTAGCGATGAGAGGTGGCTTCCACACCACCATTTGGTCACCATTTGGTCCGGGAGACATCTCCCGTCACGCAGGGTGCAGTTGCGCCTCCACAGATCTCCAGTATCATCTTTTGATACTGGTAATGGCTCGAAAGGGCCACCACTTACGGGCTATTCATGCCCGTGCCACCTCTTGGGTGGCTTAATCTTCATCAATCAATCAGGTGGCTTCCACAACTTCCATCAACACATTCCACTTGTTGACCACCCACACAGGGTACGAAATTCCCTGTTGTCCTTCAGCATTTCAGTTTCCAGAGGCAACCCATGTCTACACCGTCTCTTGCCCCTTAGCATCATAATACTGCCACCATATCCCCTGGTTTGTATAGCGGGTGGAGATACTCCCCAGCAGTGTTGGAGGAGCACAGTTGAGGTGGGTGTGGTGGCATGCTGTGGCCAGAGTATAGAATGGCACAGAGGGGGGGGGGGAGGGGAGTAGGAGAGGGGAAGGTGGGGGGGGGAGACGCAGGGATGGGGGGGAAGGGAGGGGAGGGTAGTGGTGCTCTAGGCAACACCAGAAGACGAGCAAACAGGATATTACGACAGTGACGGTGGCGGCCCTGCTGCGACGCATCTGTACCGCTGGGATGCATCTGTACCGCTGGGACGCATCTGTACCGCTGACACCGCCACCACCGCCGTCCTCATACTCCCGCCGCCCCAAATAAAGGTTATTAAAAACAACTGGAGAACGTGCCAAGTACAATGGGGAGGGAATTATAGGAGAAAGTCCATTCACGATCGTAAATATAAACCATGAAATCCATGGGGTCGCGGAGTACACACACACACACACACACAAGGAGCGTGTGAGATACTCAATATGAAGCCACCACCAGGATAGATTTCCACCATTAAGACACGGCAGCACCTCCAAACACGAGACACTGAACACACAATGCCGGATGGCAAAACGGGCTTACTGACTGGAGAAACATTTTCACCCTATTTGAAGGCACGTCCTGTTATTTTTGTATATGCACACGAGAACTACCAAATAGATTCGTTACCAGCTACGGAATACAATACCAGCTTGCATTTGTTATGTAGTTACCAATTTTTTAAGTAAAGAGAAGGGAGAGGCAAAGGTGAGGGGAAGTGTAGAAGTGGGAAATACAGTGAGGTATGAAAGCAGGCGGGCTGTTCGCCTTGCTGACACACAGTAGAAGGTGAAGGGACGACGACGTTTCGCTCCGTCCTGGACCATTCTCAAGTCGATCTATATTTCATGTTTGTCCAACTCAAACAATGAAAGAATCAATATATTTACAAACATTTCAAATATCTTAGTTGGACAGCGTCTCGAGGAGCGGCCGAGGAAGCGGGTCTTCATCTCTCATACCGCAAATTCTGCAGATTGATTGATGAAGATTAAGCCACCCAAAAGGTGGCACGGGCATGAATTGCCCGTAAGTGGTGGCCCTCTTGAGTCATTACCAGTATCAAGAGCTGATACTGGAGATCTGTGGAGGTGCGACTGCACCCTGCGTGACTGGAGATGTCTCCCATCAACGGTAGATTGATTGATTGATAAGGACTAAGCCACCCAAAAGGTGGCACGGGCATGAATAACCCGTAAGTGGTGGCCCTCTTGAGCCATTACCAGTATCAAGAGCTGATACTGAAGATCTGTGGAGGTGCGACTGCACCCTGCGTGACGGGAGACGTTTCTCCCGTAGAAAAAAAAATTCTGCAACTCCGCTGCTCTTCATATATAACTAATCTTCCATGGGGTACCTGTATCCGAGACGGACTCTAGCCATTACGTATTCTCCCCTTCGACAACAGCATTGTTCGTAGATAATGACCGAGGCTGTCGGTTGCAACTGCATTGTTGCATCCTTCTCTGCTATCGTTGTCACGCTGATGATGCTGACGATATCTCGAATTTTGTAAAGAAAAGTGTCTTGAGGGATGAAGTATTCAACACGATCTCCTTCAAGGCTCCTGTCAATACTATTCATCACATAGAACAACAAATGATGGTCAAGAGGCTGGCACGATTAACATTATTAACATTGACAAAATTAATTACAAATTTTGCCTAATCTGAAGATTTCACGATTAACATTATACATGAAAACGTTAACAAAGAGGAACCTTAGGAGCAGCAGCATCTCCACCAGCCTCTCTCATCCTTGAACCTGTCTATCTTGTTTACCTATACTGCTCCCACCCCCATCACCGCCCCCCCCCCTTCTCCCACCCCATCACCGCCCCCTCCCTTCTCCCACTCCATCAGAGCACCCCCCTCCCTTCTCCCACCCCATCAGAGCACCCCCTCCCTTCTCCCACCCCATCAGAGCATCCCCCCTCCTCCCACCCCCATCAGAGCACCCCCCTTTCTCCCTCCCCCATCAGAGCACCCCCCTTTCTCCCACCCCCATCAGAGCACCCTCCCCCTTCTCCCACCCCCCCCATCAGACAGCCCCCCCCCCCCGTCAAGTTCCCTATTATCCCCACAAGTTGGGACACTTGTTATAATCAAAAACAATAATTCACAGTAGTTTTAGAATTAAATGAAATATATATATATCATATATATGTATATTTTATATATATATATATAATATATATTATATATATATATATATATATATATATATATATATATATATATATATATATATATATATATATATATATATATATATATATATATATATATATATATATATTATATATATATATATATATATATATATATATATATATATAATTATATATATATATATATATATATATATATATATATATATATATATATTTTCTCGTTATGTTCGTGTTTAACTAAATACGACTCGATCACTTTGGATTCGAACGAGAAAAAAAAGGACACCAAATGGTTCATCTCACGATACAGAGTTACAGAAGCCGTAACCAAGTACCACAACCTGACTCACAAGGTATGGTTTCCACTCCTCTTTCCTTCTCTCAAGGCGTTACATTACCCATAACTCGCCTTACACTTGACGGCCGCATTGGAAAGCCTCGGGCCGCTCCGGCTTTATAGACAGACTTAACCCATTTATTTACAGAGCGATAAACTTTTAAAATGTATTCTGGTATATTTGGAACCGGTAAGCCCCAGCATCTTCCATGTCCAAGTTATTGACATCTTCTTGAGGTTATCTTGAGATGATTTCGGGGCTTCTAGTGTCCCCGCGGCCCGGTCCTCGACCAGGCCTCCACCCTCAGGAAGCAGCCCGTGACAGCTGACTAATACCCAGGTACCTATTTACTGTTAGGTAACAGGGGCATAGGGTGAAAAACTCAGCCCATTATTTCTCGCCGGCACCTGGGATCGAACCCAGGACCACAAGTCCAGCGTGCTGTCCGCTCGGCCGACCCGGTCCTTCTTTGCTCCAGGTATTGCAATATTAGAGAACGAAGAACGACTAGGCGAAGAACGCGAATAGGATAACATTAGCCAAGATGCAGCAAATCGAGGGAAAACATGACAGTATAATATGTTGACCAGACCCCACACACTAGAAGGTGAAGGGACGACGACGTTCCGACTCGAGTCGATTCAAGTCGATTCTCTATCGACTAGAGAATGGTCCAGGACGGACCGAAACGTCGTCGTCCCTTCACCTTCTAGTGTGTGGTCTGGTCAACATTAGCCACGTTGTGACTCATCGCCTGCATATGGTAGAGTATAATATATCCAGCAGTGTATTCTTTCCTACGAGGACAGTTCGCATGTGCTCTAAATGGAGTGAAATACTGTATAGGTTATCTGGGTAGAGAGACGTTCATAGAGACCATAAACCACATAAGCCACTCTTATTTCTAGAACAGAGTGCAGTGTTTTAGCAGTTATATAAATCGGCATAAACCTATTATGAGAGAGTTAATGAGTCGTTGCTTACAGTACTAGTAAGTCACAACTACAAGTATGATATTTAGTGACAGCCTGAGACCTCATATGCCGAGTGATTCATAACTTTCATTGTACATAGAAGCTATCCTTATTATTATTAGATGCAGTTTAGATACTGGTTAGAATATCACAATTTTTAACAACAGATTTCTGATGCCAGCAGACTCTTGATACTGGGTATCAATACTTGATACCAAGATCAACCAGGTTGTTGGTCTGGTTGTTCCACCAAGCAACAACCTGTTGGACCAAGTAATCACAAGTGGAGCCTGGCCCCAGGTCGGGCTCGGGGAATAGAACTCCCCAGACCCTCTGCATGTATAGCGACGCTAAGCCCTGGAAGCACCTCAAGGTAACCCTCAAGGTATCCTCAAGGTAACCTCAAGGTAACCTCAAGGTATCCTCAAGGTATCCTCAAGGTAACCAAGGTAACCTCAAGGTATCCTCAAGGTATCCTCAAGGTAACCTCAAGGTAACCTCAAGGTAACCTCAAGGTAACCTCAAGGTAACCTCAAGGTAACCTCAAGGTAACCTCAAGGCAACCTCAAGGCAACCTCAAGGTAACCCTCAAGGTAACCCTCAAGGTAAACTCAAGGTATGGTCGAGGCCCAGCACCAGCCTTCATGATTCAGCGTGACACGTCAAGAGAGCACCAACCACTGCCACTAACTTCATCTCATTATCTCCAGATTACATTTCACACTTCACTTTAAATGACGGCTCAAAACTATTGCCCCTCCCCCAAACTGACCAGATATTTCAAAGAATTTATTTTGTAATTTTTAAAGATTGCATTAATACATTTTTTCAATACACAACCACGGCAGTAACACACACACACACAGGTGGAGGCTGACTCCATAAACAGTTTCGAATGTAGATATGATAGAGCCCAGTAGACTCGGGAATCTATACATCAGTTGATTGACAGTTGAGAGGCAGGACCAAAGAGCCAGAGCTCAACCCCCGCGAGGACAATTAGGCGAGCGCGCGCACACACAGTTGGAACAAATTAGGTGAGGAGGTGGTGGTGGAGGCCAAGACCGTCAGTAGTTTCAAAGCGTTATATGACAGTACTGGGAAGACGGGACACCACGAGCGTAGCTCTCATCCTGTAACTACACTTAGGTAATTACACACACACACACACACACACACACACACACACACACACACACACACACACACACACAGAGTCAAGTGTAGATATGACAGAGCCCGATAGGCTCAGGAATCTGTACACCTGTTGATTGACGGTTGAGAGGCGGGACCAAAGAGCCAGAGCTCAACCCCCGCAAACACAACTAGGTGAGTACACACACACACACACACACACACACACCCACACCCCTACCTACCTACCTCAGGCTACACATGTTTAGCCTACTTACCCAGCAAACCGGTTGGCCAGGTATTTACTCCACACCATATAACATCCAACTAAATTAACACTTCTGACAGTGAAATTGCTACGTGTTCAAGAATTACATAAAAAATAATACTCAAATATAAGGTTAAGCAAGGCGTCTCTCATTCTAATACTTGTACGTCTATAATCAGCGGCAATATTGCCTTGTTACATTAATAGTTTGTATAAGTGGTTGTTACCATGCTGCCGTACCTTGTGTACCTTCCGGGGTTCAACAGCTCCGCGGCCCGGTCTCAGACCAGGCCTCCCGGTTGGTCGTCTGGTCAACCAGGCTGTTTGACGGGGCTGCTCGCAGCCTGATGTATGAATCACAACTTGGTTGATCAGGTATTCTTTGGAGGAGTCTTGATTTTCTACCCACCTCAAGACTCCGCTCCAATATAGAAGCATCAAGAAATATGGACCAATAGGCTTTCTACAAACACTTCTATTCAATACCCATTGTTTCTGTTCTGTCTTGTGTTGATACTTTTAATACCCTATTAATATCCCCTCCTGTTCTGTCTTGTGTTAATGCCACATCACCCTTCCCACCTCACTCAAATGTAGATATAAAATCAGAGATACGTTCTAATCAGTTGTGTATTTGTGAAGTCTTTGAAAATGTAGTAAGTTTTACGAAACGCGCCCGTGTCGCGTCAGACTAGAAATAAAAATGAATTTTGGAGAAGTGATTTTTGATTTACCTCCAACAGTGAAGCGTAATGTACGAAAGATTGAGAAAATTCGTGTTAGAATTATTAATCTTACTTTTCGGTCATATTTAATAATATATATATATATATATATATATATATATATATATATATATATATATATATATATATATATATATATAAATTCATATATATGAAGATATATCTATCTTTTCTATATCTTTATCTTCCTATATATACTGTCTAGGGGAGGACTAATTTTGCGGCTGGAATACAATGGTGGTGCGTCCAATGGTGGCTGCGTCCAATGGTGGCTGCGTCCAATGAAAGTCTGCCCCCCTAATACAACTCTTCCCCCCCCCTCCCCCCTACTCGCCACTTGTGTACTCCCCCACCCATTACAAAACTTATCCCCCCCCCTTGATAACCTTCCCCCTCTTGATCACTTTGTTTGCGTCCCACACTTTAAATCTCTTCTGCTTCTTACGCCGTAATCATGTCTCCTCCTCCTCCTCTCTGTTCACCCCCCCCCCACTAAACACCCATCACCCCACTTAATATTAAAGTGCCACCCCAAACAACCCTGCTCCTCCTACAGCACGCCAACCATCACAACCTGTTACTTCACGACCATCACCAAACTCCAGTGAACAAATCCACAAGGGCCGTGATGAGGATTACAGCAGCGTCTGGGATGCTCTCGGACGCAGGTTCGAATCCTCGTCACGGCCCTTGTGGATTTGTTCATTTGATGCATCACGCAATTGTGATTTCTGTGTGCAACGAAGCTCCAATCATTCCCCTAACAACCAATTCCAATCTGCTATTATCCACTCGCCCCAATTTCCAGGCTATAGGCAGACATGCCAATCAACACCCCCCTTCTCCCTCGTTCCTATCCCCCCAAAAAACGATGGTGCAACATTGCAGAATTTTGCAATGTTGCACCATCCGCCAGACTTTCACCTGTGCTCTCCAACACAAGGCTGATCCCCAATAGCCTTCTGGACTACCAGTCATTATAATCCAGTTCTTTAACCATACCACCAACCACCTCTTTGCCGTCAAAACCAGCGTGTGCCACTTCACAACAGCGGACACTCGTCACCTGGCTAACGAACCTGATGTTGGTCACCTATTTGCTAGGTGTCTTCACCCTCCATCTATTCCCTTCACATACTCTATATGTGAAGAGGGATGCGAAAATAGTGGTGTGATGTACCACCATCACTATAGCTGGTGGGTTATGACGGCCAATCTATGGGCAAGAGGACTCATGACAGACAAGAGCAGGAGAGCACACAGGAGAGAGCGCACACAGGAGAGCGGGAGGGGAGGAAAGAGGGTGATTATGACCACGACGCGGCCAACAGCAGCAGGAGTATTACAGTTCAAAGATACACACACATTAGCGTGTGCTGGACACCTGTCAATTAAGTCACTGCAAGAGGAAGGAGTGATGGGTTGACGAGTACCGCACTAGAGAGCGTGATGAGCACACCTGTGCAGTTTGATGACATTGTGTGCAAGTTACACACACCACTGTACACCTGGAGATCTTGCTCCACCACGGAGCACATGTGTGGGAGGTATTCCTACACATGTGCCCCCAACCTTCATTTCCCCAAACTGTCAAACGTATACCTTACACACACACAACATTTTCTAAAGCACGAACACAAATTTTATTTACCACAATCGTTGGAATCCCTCATTTGCATGCAAGTATTTTAGCATGAAAGTAGTCACAGCATACCCTAACACAAGCACGGTAGCTACAGCATACTCTGATACAACCATGGTAGCTACAGCATACTCCAACACAAGCACGGTAGATTGTATTACATCTCCGTCACATGTATACCCACTTGAGAGCCCGGACATGACCCCATTGGTGAGGCGAGGGTGGATGACCCACGCAATACTCACCACGTACTCAGCACCCTGCAATCACTCCCACGCAACTAGTTCACTCAACCGCACGCAATCACTGACGAGACGCAGCTGCCTATATAACACGATGGGACACTCGTTCACTCAACCGCACGCAATCACTGACGAGACGCAGCTGCCTATATAACACGATGGGACACTCGTTCACTCAACCGCACGCAATCACTGACGAGACGCAGCTGCCTATATAACACGATGGGACACTCGTTCACTCAACCGCACGCAATCACTGACGAGACGCAGCTGCCTATATAACGCGATGGGACACTCGTTCACTCAACCGCACGCAATCACTGACGAGACGCAGCTGCCTATATAACACGATGGGACACTCGTTCACTCAACCGCACGCAATCACTGACGAGACGCAGCTGCCTATATAACACGATGGCACACTCGTTCACTCAACCGCACGCAATCACTGACGAGACGCAGCTGCCTATATAACACGATGGGACACTCGTTCACTCAACCGCACGCAATCACCGACGAGACGCAGCTGCCTATATAACACGATGGGACACTCGTTCACTCAACCGCACGCAATCACTGACGAGACGCAGCTGCCTATATAACACGATGGGACACTCGTTCACTCAACCGCACGCAATCACTGACGAGACGCAGCTGCCTATATAACACGATGGGACACTCGTTCACTCAACCGCACGCAATCACTGACGAGACGCAGCTGCCTATATAACGCGATGGGACACTCGTTCACTCAACCGCACGCAATCACTGACGAGACGCAGCTGCCTATATAACACGATGGGACACTCGTTCACTCAACCGCACGCAATCACTGACGAGACGCAGCTGCCTATATAACACGATGGCACACTCGTTCACTCGACCGCACGCAATCACTGACGAGACGCAGCTGCCTATATAACACGATGGGACACTCGTTCACTCAACCGCACGCAATCACCGACGAGACGCAGCTGCCTATATAACACGATGGGACACTCGTTCACTCAACCGCACGCAATCACTGACGAGACGCAGCTGCCTATATAACACGATGGCACACTTCTAAAAAAAATTTATTTCCATTTATATAGTATTTAAGAATATTTCTTCTCCCATTGTGGACTTTGCATAAATATTACAATGCTGGCATGTTAAGGGTATTACTCGAGTTATTACTTAATACTGGTTGACTTAAGACAATACCGAGGAATTATCTCATTATTAGGTGAGGTTGCCAAGTTAGTTTTCGTTCAACTACAAAACACTTAAATGTTGAACTGAATTAAGGAAATTAAGGAAAATTAAGGAAATTAAGGAAAATTAAGAAAATTTAGCTTGTTCAGCACAAGTAACATGACATCCTGGAGGCCAGATTCACGAAGCACTTACGCAAGCACTTACGAACGAGTACATCTTTCCTTAATCTTTGACGGCTTTGGTTACATTTATTAAACAGTTTACAAGCATGAAAACTTGCCAATCAACTGTTGTTATTGTTATAAACAGCCTCCTGGTGCTTCGGAGCTCATTAACTGTTTGATAATTGTAAACAAAGCCGCCAAAGATTGAGAAAAGATGTACAGGTTCGTAAGTGCTTTCGTGAATCTGGCCCCTGGTATCTCGACCAGCAATTAGTGGATGTGATGTATCTTAATACTCTAGGTTGTGGCAAAGACGGTGAATGGTGCCTATTATGTGGGCCTGCGGGCCGCTCCAAGCAACAGCCTGGTGGACCAAACTCTCACAAGTCAAGCCTGGCCTCGGGCCGGGCTTGGGGAGTAGAACAACTCCCAGAACCCCATCAACCAGGTGTGTCGTCGTGAAAAGAAAGCTGTATTTATGAAATTGTAAATTTAAATATATACCTAATGTCTGAAATAGCAGGCTATAGTCTCGCTAAACGATAGTATTGTGTAATTTTGTAAATTAGATCAATGGTAATTTTTTCTTGTGTAAGCAGCTTCCTCGCGATTAGGTAAATTTTGATATAAATTGTGTCAATAAGATTACCTTGGGTTGATTGTGGGGGAACAAGGTCCTTGTGGACAGGTCTCCGGACCCGGCCTCCTGGTCGATGGACTGACCAACCAGGCTGTTGAACGGCGCTGCTCGCAGCCTGACGCATGTATTACAGTCTGGTTGATCAGGTATAGCAAGGCCACATCTTTAACCCGCGCGGCGTACTTCTTGCTCCAAGCTGCCAATAACCCCGCCCAAGGGTCAAGCTTGCTCCTAGCTGCGGGCTGCTGGATACTAGCTGTAGGCGCCTAGCTGCAGGCTCCTAGCTCCTAGCTGCTGGCTCCTAGCTGCAGGCTGCTGGATACTAGTTGCAGGCGCCTAGCTGAAGGCGGCAGGCTCCTAGCTGCAGGCGCCTAGCTGAAGGCTGCAAGCTCCTAGCTGCTGGCTCCTGGCTGCAGGCTCCTAGCTACAGGCTGCCGGCTCCTAGCTGCAGGCACTTCTTGCACACTTAACCTGGCTCACGACGTGACTTCGCTCTTCTCCTTACACGGGGTCCAGTGACCCTCTCCTACCACACCGGTTTTAGTCTGCATGTTCCCCCGGCGTGTTGATTTAATGACTGGTCGACAGTCTCGACCAAACACTGACAAGCCTCGGAACACCCCCACGTGTAGTACACGTTTGGTCATGCTGCGTTACCGCTACCTTTTTCAATCTTGTGTTGATGATATCCTCAAAATGCATCCGGAGTCTGCCAGTGCAGACCGCTTATCACATGCCTCTGTATGACTAACCATCCTGTGTGATGGGGATTTTTTTAGCATCACCTAGTTAGCTTTTTTGACAAACTGTACTCCACTTCATATAGTCTAGGGTAGCTGCACTAATGCAGATGTACCTCATTTCTTGATAAACAAAAAAAATGCGTTACCGCTCCTACACACACCAACGCCAAGCACAAAGGTCACACCAGTCTATCTCTTCAAAATTACCCACCAAAACATGTCGAAAAATGCTTTCATATCACTTAATCTTTTCTCACAAACTGGTCACACACACACGACGACGGCATGTCGACCGAATGGGAGTGAGTAGAGTACTGTTCATGCTCTGACCAGCACTCATTACCTCGCCCGGTAATTCTGATTGGCTAACAGAATTCCCGCCACCGGACGAGCCACACCGGGCTGACCGTTAACGACCTTCACGGTCGTTAACCTTGTTCTCCCTGTAATATTGAAAGTAATATCCAGAATGCCCAATGTTATTCTGAAGAAAAAATCTCACGCCCTATATAAATCTCACGCCCTATATAAATCTCACGCCCTATATAAATCTCTCGCCCTATATAAATCTCACGCCCTATATAAATCTCACGCCCTATATAAATCTCTCGACCTCAACTTGCATTTCAACGTCAGCCTTGTCAGTTGCAACTTTGTAATTGACTGTGATCTTTCACTCGCATGTCAAATCTAAGAAACAGAGATAGGGCGTAAGTGAATTATAAGAATGTGACAAGTGTGTGTAGTGATTAGTGTACGATTAGTGACCCCGATATCTGAGGCGATATCTGGGACGATATGGGGATCATAATAGGATCAAACCCGCATCTCTGGACTTTTGATCGCATCGTATAGTCCAAGCACCTGCTCAAGCCTGTGATAAGAGACCTGACAGGAGCACACTGAACCAGCCTCGACACCACCTTGCTTGTTTGATAGGGTTTTGAGAATAGTTCTACTCCGCCAAGCTGTGTCCACAACTAACCTGCTCAACTTCCCCGAAACCATCAAAACCTGTCGCGTTTTGTTGCAACTACCTTGACAGTTCAACATTTTCACAATCTCATGCAATTGGAGAACATGCCACAATCACCTCTGATTTAGATTTCAATCTCTCTCATATACTAGCCTCTGTAGCGCAATCTGGTTGATAACTGGATGATAACTGGTTGATGGGGTTCTGGGAGTTGTTCTACTGCCCAAGCCCGGTCAGAGGCCAGGCTCGACTTGTGAGTTTGGTCTACTAAGCTGTTGCTTGGAGCGGCCTGCAGGCCCACATACCCACCACAACCCGGTTGGTCCGGCACTCCCTGAAGGAAACAATCTAGTTTCCTCTTGAAGATGTCCACGGTCGTTCCGGCAATATTTCTTATGCTCGCTAAACTAATCTAAACGATTCCTCCGTTTCAGATATTGTCACACCTTCGTAATGCTGCAATATACTGACCTGCAAGCAAGAGGTTGCAGCAATGTCAGCATGAAGAGAGTAAGTCACAATAACGTGACCGTTCTAGACCCGTCTCAAGTCGAAGTGGTTGTGCCTCAAGAAGCCAGGACGAGCCGAAACCTTGCTACTTGAATTTTTCTTGTGGCAATTGGGTACTTCAGCGTCAAATTGTTTCATGCAGTAGATAGTTGTAAGGATCTCTAGCATAACTGATATTATGCTACATTCACACACTAATAAATTAGATATTCACCGTTTTAACAACTTTAGCAACAACAAAATTTATACAAAAATAAAAAAAGGGCTAAATACACACACACACTCAATCCTAGCAAATGGCCAAGTTATTTTAATGCGCGATTTATGTCGTCAATATCTTTCAACTAAAACCATTAGGCAAATATTCCAGGAAACAAAAATCTGGGTTATAATTCTCCAAGGGTCAGTTTGTCAGTGTGTTTACTCGCCATCAAAGACAGTCGGAACGAAATGAATTTGGCATTTAGACTTGGGTGAAGGAATTATTTCAGTCACAGTTTAAATTGTCAACTACAAGACGAGAGTTTGGGGGCAAAATAGTTTATAGACTTCTTTGTTGTGCATCCCGTGACACAGGCTCGGTGCCAGGCCTCTTTTGTTCACACCCACACTATATGGATCAGCCGGGGTGTGGTGGGTATGTGAGCCTGCGGGCCGCTCCAAACATCAGCCTGGCGGACCAAATTCTCACAAGTCGCGCCTGGCCTCGGGCCGGGCTTGGGGAGAAGAACAACTCCCAGAACCCCATCAACCAGGTATACGAATCGTTCACAGACCAGTGATCTTCATTTGTGTCCAGGGTTCTCCCACCCAGCAATAATCAGCTGCTTTTCCAGCCATTCGATCATCACTAATCACCACATTTCCCAGAAACATCCCCATGATTAAGAAAATAATGAGTAACGTAGACACAAAGTGACATACGCAGTTAATTAAAACACATTAGTCCTTTAACGCTGGCAAGTTAACTAATAATGTAACAGTTAACAGACTAAATGTAACTGCCTACGTTACATTATTACATGGTTACCTTCACACACAAATGGCTTGTCGATCTAAATCCTGTCGAAATCAGATCCTTGACATACGAGTTGTGAGTTCAAAGTCAAACCTACCCTCTGAATCTGCCGAAACAATTGTAAATGTACAAAACCTCTACAATTATGAAATAAATCAAACCCCTCTGAGAACAATTAGAGACCAACACACACAATGACAAACTAACCCCCTCCAGCATTTGCGGGACCATAATAAACCAAGAGTTTCCCTTTGCGCGCCATGAATGTGGAAAACTGGAGACGGCGGTGGCGGCGGCGAGGCGTGTGTCGGAACAATATTGTGTAGGTAAGCTCATGTTGCTGCGCGAGGGCGCCTGACATCACACATTATCGTGTCCCAAGGCCACTACCACTCCTTCCCAACCTTCCAACCACATATTACACCACCACCATCAACCACCACCACTACTACGTACCCTGGAAACACAAACCGAAACTGTCTCTATTTTCCGCTTGTTACAACTTGTAATAAAGCTGTTACATCTTGGCTTAACGTGTTTATGACGTATTAGAACGTTAAATTTTTAAATTTTGCCCCGAGGGGCGAGTTTATTGGGCAGCGCCACTCATCTTGTGAGTGGACACACCGCCATAGCAGCATGTACAACACTCCCCAATAGGAAGAAAACTAGAACGTTGTTACAACTTGCCATATTGGTTGTTATAACTGGTTAGGTGTTAAAACTTGTTCGAACGTTGTACCAACGTCGTAGTTTCAGTGTGTGTTTGGCGGGTACCTACCTACTACAGCTGGACCACACAACGCACGAAGCAAAGGAAAATTGGTTTACAAAAGTCCTTTTACCTTAGCATACAGTGAGGGAGGGAAGGGGGGTGTGGAGGAAGACGTGGGGGTGTGGAGGAGACGTGGGGGTGTGGAGGAGACGTGGGGGTGTGCGTGAGAGAATGTCGAGAGCGAGACTGTTCGTTGGGCTAGACACTAACGAGATCATTAGCGCCATTATAAACTACCCTTCTGGTTAGGTTTAAGTCTCTGCTGGAACCTTATCCGTTTAATATTCACGTGTATAGCTCGTCTCTTAAGTTATCCCGGCTGTGACACACACACGCACGACGCCCCTAAAGAATGCTTTCTTCTATTTAAAAGATCAAATGTGTGCAAAACGTGTTACTACAATGGTTAACGTAATATAATACGAGAAAACCAACAAGGGCCAATGCAAACTGACACTATATCGTCGAACACACGGATGAACAACCCAGCGGGTTTTCTTCCTATAGGGGAGTGTTGTACATGTTGCTATGGCGGTGTGTCCACTCACAAGATGAGTGGCGCTGCCCAATAAACTCGCCCCTCGGGGCAAAATTTAAAATTTAAATTTTGCTGCAATTCCCTATGCAGTCACAATAACTTAAATGAATAACGAGCGAACCAAAACGTGAAATTAAAAGTGACTACGTTTCGGTCCATCCTGGACCCTACATCAATCGTGATAAGGATTGAACACGGACCGACAAAGACTTTCAGGCTCTCAAGTCTGACCTAACCTCTGGCCAGGCTTGGGTAGAAGAACTCCCAGAACCCCATCAAGCAGGTATCCTTCAGTGTTATCTTGAGGTTATCTTTAGATGATTTCGGGGCTTTTTTTTAGTGTCCCCGCGGCCCGGTCCTCGACCAGGCCTCCACCCCAAGGAAACAGCCCGTGACAGCTGACTAACACCCAGGTACCTATTTTACTGCTAGGTAACAGGGGCATAGGGTGAAAGAAACACTGCCCATTGTTTCTCGCCGGCGCCTGGGATCGAACCCAGGATCACAAGTCCAACGTGCTGTCCGCTCGGCCGACCGGCTCCCCGACCGGTGTGGGTTGAGTTGGTAATTCCCTCTGCATGAACTAGCATGAACTTCCCTTGTATAGATAACTTAACTGTAGTAATATTGCAATCAACTATTCTACATTAAAATTAGCAACTGTTGACTAACACCGTCGTATGCATTAAGAACGAACCCATGAAGAAATTGACGAGGGTGAAAATATACAAGGTCCAATCTACACCAATGGCTGTATGGATCCCGGTAACTTGACAGCTGGAACTGCCGACACCAATTATGTCTTTCAAATAGAATACGAGGTAAGGGCCGAGTGAAAGTCGTGCCTTAGACACCAAGTCACATTAACAAGTTACTGCTACGTATTAGCAAGGACTGTAATGGGAGCAGTGTTGTGTACCGACAACGTACCCAGCCAAGTACCTTCTAGTCTGGCCAGGTCGATAGAAAATGTCATCATTACAGTAAACAAATCCTTAACTTTCACGGCTTAAACATTCATTTGATGCATCACGCTATTGTGATTTCTGTGTGTAAACATTACAGTGTTTAATTTTGCACTAACGTGCCGTATTTTTAACGGTATGGCCGATGCAATAAAAATGGGGGGAGGCGGCCCCCCGCCCCTCCTTTTTAAACCTAGCCCCGAGAGGCTAGGTTTAAATGTCATCCTGAAAAAAATTGTGCCAATCTCTTGGCAAGGAGCAATTAGTGTTGGTTACCTGGAACATACCTGGTTAGGGTTTCTGGAGTAGTTCTACTCCCCGATCACGACCTAGGGGTCAGGCTCGACTTGGGATAACTTGGTCCAATAAGGTGTTGCTTGGAGCGGCCCGCAGACCCACATACCACTACAGCCTGGTTGGTCCGGCATTTGATACCGGCTTGATGGGGTTCTGGGAGTTCTTCTAGTCCCCAAGGACCATTTCTTGTAATGGCAAGAATAGTTATGGCATAGCTTTAATAGATGGACCAACTTCCTTCAAATAAGAATTTGATCTCTCAGCCGTCTTGAGAAACTTGCTGCACTGCCAAGGGAGCAGCTTAATACAATATGTTGACCAAACCACACACTAGAAAGTGGAGGGACGACGACGTTTCGGTCCGTCCTGGACCATTTTTAAGTCGATTGTGAGAATGGTCCATTCTCAAGTCACGAATGACTTATCATTCGTCAAGAATATGCAACCCATCCTCCGAACTGACAGTACGTTTTAATACTAAGTGTAATAAGTACAATTAACTGATATACATAGTACATAATTGCACTTATACATAGTACATAATTGCACTTATGGGGCTCTGTACATTTACCTCTCCATTTTTGGAGGACGGGCTGCAACGTAGATGCTTCTTACATGGTTGTCGTGATGCAAACACAGTGTAAGGTCGAACAGCAGAAGCGTAAGCTGAGGCTACCAGGAGGATGTGAAATCAACCAGTTAAGCTGTTTGGAGAAGCGTTTATAGTCTGGTGATGGTGGTGGTAGTGCGACTTGTTGAGCTCGACTGGGAGGGGAACCGAGGGTAGGGGAGGGTAGGGAAGGGGGTGGAGGCAAGGAGCAGCAGAAGGAAAGCAGGTGGCGAGTAAGAGATGAAGGAAAGGGAGGTTTGTAAGGGGTTAAAAATGTGTCAGGAGAGATCAATGGTTTTGTAAATAAATAGCGCGTGAAGGTGGTTTATATATTGGAACGAGGTGCAATATGGATGATTGAGGTTATATTATTAGCAGGGTTTGTTTTGAGATGCACTGGGCTGTTTCTAGTTGGAGATCAGAGGGGAGTGTGTGGCCCTGCAACCCGTTCTCGCACTTTCGTATAGTCAATATTGACTTATTAAATACGTGCATATGTGACATACTAATTTATTGTGAATATTTTAGTTTACCTTAGAGCTTCATAGAAAACACCAACCTTACCTAACCTTCTTAGTATGTTTAGATAAGCATCTTATGGCTTTGTAATTACAATTATTACTTAACCTATTATAGGTATAGGTTAAGTAATAATTGTAATTACGAAGCAATAAAATGCTTAAACATACTAAGAAGGTTAGGTAAGGTTGGTGTTTACTATGAAGCTTTTCAAGGTAAGCTAAAATATTCACAATAAATTAGTATGTCACATATGCACTTATTTAATAAGTCAATACTGACTAAGAAAGTGCGAGAACGGTTGGGCCGTGAACAGGTAGGAGACGTACAGGTGACCCCTGATCCTACAGGTGCCACGGACGGACGGACGGACGGACAGCTGCACTATACAGGGACAAAGACGGATAGATACAGAATAATATAACCACATCCACAAGACAGCCAGTGTTATAAGCTACCATACCTTAAGGTGCTTCCGGGGCTTAGCGTTCCCGCGGCCCGGTCGTCGACCAGACCTCCTGGTTGCTGGACTGATCAACCAGCTTAACAAAAACAGGAAAAACTACCTACCCCGTTTAATTTATAATGCCACCCCTACCCTATATTCTCCCTACCCTAAGGGAGTAGGGAGTTGCCCGTCCTCCTAACGTTTCCCAACGTCAAGAAACAGTCGTACTAAAATCCCCTCTCTTAACCTACCAGAGGCCATAAAACAGAAAACGGGACAGTATATCAATTTCGCGACCCACTACCATCTTCTAGTAGGACGATTTTTGACCTTGGAGTATACGTCAAAATGCGACGTTCTATTAGGAGATCGGATTGCTCCCCCCCCCAGTTTACACAGTTTATACACAGCCTCCCACACAGGGCCCCCATACGGGCTCACCATAGCCCGTGCTACTTCGGAACTTTTATTTACAGCTGAATCTAAACAAACAACAACAGGCTCCTGTCTACTGCAGTTACCCCCCCCCCTCCCACCCCTGCCTCCACACCAAATGCTGCTCCCCACCACCCCCCTCCCCTCCCCTCCCCTCTGCTCCCCCCAACTCCCCTCCCCTCTGCTTCCCCCAACTCCCCTCCCCTCTGCTTCCCCCAACTCCCCTCCCCTCTGCTTCCCCCAACTCCCCTCCCCTCTGCTTCCCCCAACTCCCCTCCCCTCTGCTTCCCCCAACTCCCCTCCCCTCTGCTTCCCCCAACTCCCCTCCCCTCTGCTTCCCCCAACTCCCCTCCCCTCTGCTTCCCCCAACTCCCCTCCCCTCTGCTTCCCCCAACTCCCCTCCCCTCTGCTTCCCCCAACTCCCCTCCCCTCTGCTCCCCCCAACTCCCCTCCCCTCTGCTCCCCCCAACTCCCCTCCCCTCTGCTCTGCTCCCCCCCAACTCCCCTCCCCTCTGCTCCCCCACCCCTACGCCCCCTCCCCTCTGCTCCCCCCACCCCTACGCCCCTCCCCTCTGCTCCCTCCCAACTCCCCTCCCCTCTGCTTCCCCCCCCCCACCCCATCATTTCACCAGAGCCACCCTTCACCAAGTACCCCCAACTTCTTGCTTTCAAATCATCTCTTCATTGCATCCACTCTTCTACAACTCTGCCCCCCCCCCACCATCCCCCCAGACGCGCGCAACAATCCCACTCCCCCCCCACCCTACCTTTCTACCCCTGCAACACTGATCCTGGGGACCAGATTCACGAAGCAGTTACGCAGGTACTTACGAACCTGTACATCTTTCCTCAATCTTTAGCAGCTTTATTTACAATTATTTAACACTTCAATGAGCTCCGAAGCACCAGGAGGCTGTTATAACAATAACAACAGTTGATTGGTAAGTTTCCATGCTTGTAAACCGTTTAATAAATATAACCAAAGCCGTCAAAGATTGAGGAAAGATGTACACGTTCGTAAGTACTTGCGTAACTGCTTCGTGAATCTGGCCCCTGGCTCCCAGCACTGCCCTATTAGCCTGGTAACCCTCCCTCAGTGTTACCAACTCCTCCACCCCAAGCCCCATCTCCCTCACCCTCTCCCACATTAACACAGCCGTAAGTGTATGGTTTCAGAGCATTAAAATCTCGTACACTAAGAGCAGATGGAGCAACATAACGTAAGAGCCGAGAGAAATTACTGAAGATGAAACCTGACAGCAACAGCAGAAAATGCTAAATGCAATGACTACAATGTAGTCATTGCAGTTAGTGTAGTCATGTAGGTTGGGCCCACTAAGTGTTGCTTGTTTCTGTTTTACTTGGGCGAAATACGAGTATTTTTTATAACGACGGCCAAATAGGTAGGGCCTCCGTGGACAATTCAATACAGTGCAGGCGAGGAGTCACAATAACGTGGCTAAAATATGTTGAGCAGACCACACACTATTAGGTGAAGGGACGACGACGTTTCGGTCCATCCTGGACCACTCACAATCGACTTGAGAATGGTCCAGGACGAACCGAAACGTCGTCGTCCCTTCACCTTCTAGAGTGTGGTCTGGTCAACACAGGTGCGTTATGCCACCGTATAAACACGCCCTCCTGCTCCACTTCCCAACCAAGGTCTAGCCAATTCATTGCCAACTATAATAAAAACATACTTGCCTTCACACCACTTGCAAGAGTAAAATATAGCCTAACACATTGATATCTTAATGTGTAAAACCTGCAGGGGCCTGACAGCTGAGTGGACAGCGACCAAGATTCGTAGTGCTAGGATCCGGGGATCGATCCCCGACGGAGGCGGAAACAAATGGGCAGTTTCTTTCACCCTAATGCACCTGTTCACCTACCAGTAAATCGGTACCTGGGACAGACAACTGCTACGGGCTGCTGCTTTGTGGGGGGGAAAACGGTGATTGACAGTTGAGAGGCGGGCCTAAGAGCCAGATCTCAACCCTGAAATTAGGCTTATCTAATCCCCCCCCCCCGACACCTCAGGTCAGCCCGGGGGGGGAGGACACCTATCTACTGGTCGGGGTAAGTGTATCAGTAATACGCGCTCAACCGTTTCTGTCCCGCCCGAGGATCGAACCCAGGCTCCTAGATTGTGAGTCCAGGGCGTAGACTATTGCACCATAGCCCAGGAACAGGTCAACTTTCCACAGGTTAGTCCCATGGAAGACAAGTTTACCCAACTGGCAGAGTCTAACGACATTGGACGAGATGTCGCATCTCGTTACATGTTCCCCCTCACCTTGAGAGAGAGAGTTCCAGGTCGACGACGACGATAAAGAATATGAACGTCGAACGTCTCGATACCATCTGATGGGTAGGGTGCCGCCCACCTATCACTCATTCTCCCTCACTGCTCCTGCAAATGTCACTCAGGCACTGGTGAGGTTCCCAGCACCATCTACCACCGCTACCATCTGCCTATCCTCCACTGCAAGCAACCAAGCAAGGAAGAGCCCAGGAAGAGACTTGGAAACAAGGAAGGAAGTAATAAATCCCCAAGAGCCGTGATGAGGGTGCGAACTTACGAAGCAAGGAAGAGACTAGGAAACTTGAGTGATAGGAGAGTGAAGGCAAGAGGGGAGCCACCACCACCACTACTGACAGCAGCAGCAGCAGCAGCAGCAACAGCAGGAGCGCCTCTCTTGACACTGGCGGGTGATAAGGGCGCCCCTCAGGCCTGCTGCATGTTACCTTCTCTCCGGCCGCGCCTTCACAACTCCCCCCCCCACCCCACACTCCCACCCCTATCACCTACTGGGTCAACTCCCCCCACTCTCCCATCGGTCGGGTGCTTCCTTCCCCTCCCTCCCCTGGGTGTACTCTCCGCCTGCCCATTCTCCCCATGTAGCTGTGAAACCTCCCACAGCTGGTGGCCCAAGAGCCTCTATTTACTAGATGAAAACCCGGCCCCACAGCACTTAATTCCCACTTGAAATACTGACCAGAAATCTCCCCCCTAATAACTGCATAAAAAAATTGTGTGTATATCAGTAAATAAAATAAATCGCCTTCATGTATTGGAAGCCTCGGGGAGTGTATATGTGTATGCAACACAGTATTCATCTATACACGCCCATATATAGTGAAATATATGTGGAAAAACCTCACACACTCACAGCTCCCTGACAAGAGAGCAAGCTTAGCTTAGCTGCCAACACCCACACATCGTGTCAGCAAGGCGGACAGCCCGCCAGCTTTCATACCTCTCACTGTATTCCCCATTCCAAAACTTCCCTTCACCTGTACCTCACCATCCTCTTTACTAACCCCCCCCCCCCCCCACCAGCCCCCTTCCCATGAACAGGTGCACAGTCCCCCCCCCCCCCCCCCACAATCTCCAAGCCTCCCCCCCACGTCGGAAATTGAAGTCTCTACCTGCCATCAATCAATGCATCGATTTTCAATTGGATGCAGCGGCTAGGTAGGTAGTCCAGATTCTGAAGTTCAAGTGAGAAAGATCGAGCCAAAATTCAAACCTTCCTCCCTCCCTCTCTTCCTTCCTATTCTCTAAACACCTCAAATTGTGACACCTGTAAATAATCTTCTAATTAAAATCCCCCAGCGACCTTAAATTTAGTTTACAATCGAGATCTGTCAATATAAGCATTTTAAATAGTCCTAAAAAATTAAAATGCCACACTCCTCTCTCTACACGAATGGGTATATCGTGCAAAATAAATTTGTAAAGAATGGCATAAATATTCTGTAAACACTTTATAGGACGTTATAGTGCTTATTAAAGTTGGGGCGCCCCCCCCCCCCACTCCAAAGTCGCCAGCTCGCATGCTTGAACACTTAAAATAACGAATAGTTTACATTCGTTATTAAAACAGAACATAACATGTTCTGTTTTACACCAAATTAATCACATTTTACATTTTGATATACACCAAATCACATTTTTAAAAATTGCTGTTTTTAGTGTTCTATTTTGTGTTGTGAATTTGAAACTTTATTAATCAAGATATTTTTACTCATTTACATAATTCGTTCATATTCTAACCGTACTCTTCGTCTTGGTATATTGAAATTATTGACTTTAAGAATGAAGAAAGAAATTATGACTTTCAAATCTCACTTCATAAGGTTTCTAATTCTTTGAATTAAGTCATTCTTATCTGTACGCATGCTTCTAAATCTATGTCCATTCCACAGTATGGTGACCAAAGATGTATCTACTCCGAGATAAGTAGTAGACCCAAAACAATCTATCACCATTGATATGCTTCAGTCGTTCAGTATACTCTAACATGGACCTTTGGTGCCTCATTGGAGAGGGGAAGAGGGGAGAGTTGCCCAGCAGCTGGAAGACGGCACATCGGATACCAATATACAAGAAGGCGAGGAGTCTCAATAACGTGGCTAAAGTATGCTGACCAGACCACACACTGGAAGGTGAAGGGACGACGACGTTTCAGTCCGTCCTGGACCATTCTCACAATCGACTTGAGAATGGTCCAGGACGGACCGAAACGTCGTCGTCCCTTCACCTTCTAGTGTGTGATCTAGTCAACAATATACAAGAATGAAGACAGGCAGGAGGGACTGAAATACAAACTTGCCGTGTAACAAACATACTCTGCAAAAAAATAGATAGAATATTATTTGAAAAAAGCACAAACCCAGCATTAGGAATATAACATTTAGAAAAAGAAGCTGGTGTTGTACGACAAACTGATGACAATACGTGAAGAAGGTGAAGAGCAAGGGAACAAAGAATAACAAAGAGAGAGAGAGAGCCAGCAAGCACAGCAAGATCTGTGGCACGCCAGCCACTGATCATCTCCCTTCTCCCCATTCTCCCCCCAACAAGGTGTTGGTCACCTTGTGCTGGGAGATGGGGTAGAGATGGGGTGGTGAAAGGCAGCAGGCCGGCGGTGGTGTTGTGAAACACTCAATGCAGGAGGAAGAAGGAGGCTGGAAAGAGGATGGTGGAATGAAGACGCCATCATTATATTAGCAGATAACCGGAAGCTGGTAAAGATGAAGACGGAGCTACAAGCAGTGAAGAAAAAGGGGGGTCACCCCCAACCCCCCACTAGGATACAGTCTCCCAAGTGTGACCCGGACGACGTGCCATTCCCAGGGCGTCACCCTGAGGGTCAGATCGATCACCCTCGGCCCCGGTGCTGCTGCTGAGACGCAGGAAGAGCAGAGGGGAGGTGAAGATGGTGTGACGTGAGACAAGAGACAAGTGAGAACGGAAGGGAAACTGGGAAATGGCAGGGTGATGGGGGGGGGGGGCAAAGGAAGGAAATGTCACATGGAAGATTGGACTCACGTGGCAGGGGGGGGGGGGGGGGAAGATAGCAGCGTGACACACTACTACAACAAGTGCCTGACCAACCGTGCTGTAGTGATCTGCACAACAAGTACCGTGCGGACAGCTCCACTCAACAGTCTGTCGGATCCAGTTATCACAAGTCAAAGCCGGACTTGGGGAGTAGAACAACTCCCAGAACCCACTCCAGGTATGGTGTAGGAAGGTGAGGGGGGGGGGGGAAGTATACATGAGGGGGAGTATACATGAGGGCGGGGGGAGGGTGTTCACATTTATCCAGGTAAGGGGTATTCCTTGCCGGAATAGCATACTCTCGCACTGGCCTCTGTAAATAATATATACTATTTAATAAATAACAACTTTACCATTTTAAAAATGGTAAATATAAATTTCCTAAACAGTAATAGTTCACTATTAAACAGTAAAGTAAATAATGGATACTGTATACTACTTACAGGAGGCCAGTATGTATACTCAAGACTATAACCACGAGCCGGTCGGCAGAGCGGACAGCACGCTGGTCTTGGGATCCTGTGGTCCCGGGTTCTATCCCGGGCGCCGGCAAGAAACAATGGGCAGAGTTTCTTTCACCCTGATGCCCCTGTTACCTAGCAGTAAATAGGTACCTGGGAGTTAGTCAGCTGTCAAGGGGCTGCTTCCTGGGGGTGGAGGCCTGGTCGAGGACCGGGCCGCGGGGACACTAAGCCCCGAAATCAAGATAACCCAGTGTATAAATGTTGTTCTAATGGGCGGCAGTTTGGCCATCTCTCCACCTGGACCACACTAACGAGCCTGGTATTATAATTACGCTACATCTTTCTCCAAGCTTCAGCCACATCTTTCTCATCCCACTGTTTATCATTCCCTTTCTCTGCCTCATTACCTCTTGTTGCGGGTGAAAAAAAATTAAGACTTTTTTATCACTGAAGACACGGAAGAAAACATCATCCCAGGGTAAGATTTTTGTCTAATGGTTAGGGAAAACACGTGAATAAGGGAGGGAGGACACACATGCAAAAGGGAGGGAGGACACACATGCAAAAGGGAGAGAGGAAACGCTTGCAAAAGGGAAGGAGAAAACACATGCAGAAGGGAAGGAGGAAACACGCGCAAAAGGGAGGGAGGACCCAAGCGCGCGCAGATAAAAACGACATTTGAGACAAAAAACAAAACACACCCGGGAAGCGCCACCGCTCCTCTACTTACTTTTGATGGGGCGACCGTTGGGAGCCTCGCCTTCAAAAAAAGAG
>NC_091205.1:25047836-25317836 GCF_040958095.1 Procambarus clarkii
CACAAATTAAATTAGATAAATAGAAAGACGGCTCTTCAATTTCCTAGCAAACAGAACCCAAAGAGTAATAGTCATTAAAGTAACATCCGAATCATCCACCGTGAAAAATTTAATCCCCCAAGAGTACTGTGTACTTTTCAGTACTTCAGTCTCACATCATACAGGGACAAAGGACACAAACCATAGTACCGCATCATCCTCTGAAGTAATATATACCAAGATTTATACGAGTACACCATATATAGGACACAACAAACCTCCAAAACTTATATAAATCAGGTTTTCCAATACGCCACAGAAACCATCTCTTATCATCTTGAGATGATTTCGGGTCTTTTTAGTGTCCCCGCGGCCCGGTCCTCGACCAGGCCTCCACCCCCAGGAAGCAGCCCGTGACAGCTGACTAACACCCAGGTACCTATTTTACTGCTAGGTAACAGGGGGGGGGGGACATAGGGGGAAAGAAACTCTGCCCATTGCTCAACTTTAGATGGTTTCAGTTACTCTGCTACAGCAAAATCGAAAACCCATATAAAACGCAATCAGAGATAACAGAGATAACATCTCTGTTATCAATCAGTTAACAGAGATAACAGAGATAACAATCAAATCACACAAAACAAGGAACAAGTAACTAAAACGATTTGGGAGTAATCATGTTGGAAGACCTTACTTTAAAAAAAAAAAAGTAGCCGTCACTAAGAAATGAGACTGGACAATACGAACCTTTCAAACAAGAGATACCAAACCACAAAGTATTTTCATGACAATAGTCCTCTCTAGGGTGGAATATAGAGATAACAGGAACCAGCAACAGGTGTAATATAGAGATAACAGGAACCATCAACAGGTACAATAGAGATAACAGGAACCATCAACAGGTACAATATAGAGATAACAGGAACCAGCAACAGGTGCAATACAGAGATAACATGAACCAGCAACAGGTGCAATATAGAGATAACAGGAACCAGCAACAGGTGCAATATAGAGATAACAGGAACCAGCAACAGGTACAATATAGAGATAACAGGAACCAGCAACAGGTGCAATAGAGATAACAGGAACCAACAACAGGTCAACAACCAGTTAAAAGCTCCTGATCAGAGATAGAAGTCCTTCTCATTCACCTCCCCCCCCCCCCTAATAGAAGCACCTCTATTCAATACTTCCACATTACTGCCACAAACTAGCCTTTCCCCCATCCACAGCGAAGCATAGACTACCCCGTAACGTGCCACAGTGACAACCAGAATTCCACCATCACAACCACTACCCAACGCAACTGCTAGTAGATGCATTGGGATGGTGGTAGTGGTGGTTGCTGAACAACCTCCTCCCCTAACCCACTCACCTACACACTACACTACACGTGTAAGTGCAAACCGGAATTTAATCCTCAGAAATGCTAGACTGTGATCAGGAGGCCTGGTTGGAGACCGGGCCGTGGGGCCGTTGATCCCCGGAAGCTACACAAGGTAGCCAGTGAGTAGGCAACAGCCTGTTGGTTAAGTAACAGGGAGAACTCCACCCTCGTTGTCGCCAGATGCACAAACATGGCAACACACCTTTAGAAGGAACTTTTTCAGTGTCAGAGTAGTTAACGGATGGAATGCATTAGGCAGTGATGTGGTGGAGGCTGACTCCATACACAGCTTCAAGTGTAGATATGATAGAGCCCAGTAGGCTCAGGAACCTGTACACCAGTTGATTGACAGTTGAGAGGCGGGACCAAAGAGCCAGAGCTCAACCCCCGCAAGCACAAATAGGCAAGCACAGCCAGCATCTTCAAAAGTTCAAATCCGTATAGAATAATCATCTAAGACGTTATGCATTATGCGTCATCATGCGTTAGACCTGTATGGGAATACGCAACACCTGCACTCTTGCCAGAACAAGGAGTGATACGAGGATATGCCAAGGGAAAAAATCTTATCTCACTAGAGAAGAACCAGATAAGATTACATGGTGGTGGACAGGCACAGTTGGCTAGGTAACCAAGGTACAGGATTCCACAGTCACGCATCTACTGACGAAATCTTTGTTACCCACACACTAGAATGTGAAGGGACGACGACGACGTTTCGGTCCGTCCTGGACCATTCTCAAGTCGAAACGTCGTCGTCCCTTCACCTTCTAGTGTGGGGGTTTGGTCAACATATTTCAGCCACGTTATTGTGACTCCTCTGTACATCCTTCCTTAATCTTTGGCGGCTTTGTTTACCTTAAAACAGCTTATCTCCTAAGTACTAGACGGCTCTCTTTCTCTGTAAAACAATACCGATATTTGATTGGAAAGTTTGGATGCTTTTAAGCGGTTTCATACATGTAAACAACGCTGCCAAATATCGAGAAAAATATGTACATGTTCTCAAGAAGATGTGTAAATCTTTGCTGAATCCTGGCGCTGGTTGGAAGGCCAAGCGCTCATCTTTATGTTATCTTGAGATGATTTCGGGGAACCACAGGATCACAAGTCCAGCGTGCTGTCCGCTAGGCCGACCGGCTCCCCCGGCCGTATATGAGTTACATTATATATATATATATATATATATATATATATATATATATATATATATATATATATATATATATATATATATATATATATATGCGAACAAGCCTGAATGGTCCCCAGGACAATATGCAACTGAAAACTCACACCCCAGAAGTGACTCGAACCCATACTCCCAGATGCCACGCAACTGGTATGTACAAGACGCCTTAATCCACTTGACCATCACGACCGGACATAATGAGGTGATAGCCGAGGCTATTTGAACCACCCCACCGCCGGCACTCGGATAGTAATCTTGGGCATAGCATTTTACCAAATCACCTCATTCTTTGGGGCACACGTGAGGAACACAAATGCGAACAAGCCTGAATGGTCCCCAGGACAATATGCAACTGAAAACTCACACCCCAGAAGTGACTCGAACCCATACTCCCAGATGCCACGCAACTGGTATGTACAAGACGCCTTAATCCACTTGACCATCACGACCGGACATAATGAGGTGATAGCCGAGGCTATTTGAACCACCCCACCGCCGGCACTCGGATAGTAATCTTGGGCATAGCATTTTACCAAATCACCTCATTCTTTGGGGCACACGTGAGGAACACAAATGCGAACAAGCCTGAATGGTCCCCAGGACAATATGCAACTGAAAAATATCACCTCATTATGTCCGGTCGTGATGGTCAAGTGGATTAAGGCGTCTTGTACATACCAGTTGCGTGGCATCTGGGAGTATGGGTTCGAGTCACTTCTGGGGTGTGAGTTTTCAGTTGCATATTGTCCTGGGGACCATTCAGGCTTGTTCGCATTTGTGTTCCTCACGTGTGCCCCAAAGAATGAGGTGATTTGGTAAAATGCTATGCCCAAGATTACTATCCGAGTGCCGGCGGTGGGGTGGTTCAAATAGCCTCGGCTATCACCTCATTATGTCCGGTCGTGATGGTCAAGTGGATTAAGGCGTCTTGTACATACCAGTTGCGTGGCATCTGGGAGTATGGGTTCGAGTCACTTCTGGGGTGTGAGTTTTCAGTTATATATTATATATATATATATATATATATATATATATATATATATATATATATATATATATATATATATATATATATATATATATATATATATATATATATATGAGTACATGTATATGAATTACTACCCGTCAGTCATGTTTCTACAACATAACTACCCCGCACTCCTGTTGGTAATCTTAGTTATCTGTTGGTAATCTTAGTTATCACAGTGTCAAGTGATCGCATGAGTCTATTGATAACATTTTCAACTTTTAGATACAAGTCGCGCAAACAATAAAAGTAAATTCTAAATAAACGTCGATATTCTAAATATAACGCTAAGTGATCATGGGGAAACCCAAACTACACAACACTTGGTTCTAGGAGACTCGAATCACGAACCCCCATGCGTGTGATGAGGTCTCCGTGCCTAGAATATCAACACAAGAGAAAAGATGCGTTTGTATAGTTGCTGGAAAGCGGACGAGTAGATGCATTACGAGAATGTTGTCATAAAGTATACACTAAAGATGTATAGTATACATACAACACTACGTTATTTTTCACATTTTTGAAGTGTATAGGGTAGAACTTTTGCCCGAGCGGCCGCGGGGACACTAAAAAAAGCCTCGAAATCATCTCAAGATAACCTCAAAGATAATCTCAAGGTCTTACAAATGCAAGAAGTGTAATCATTTGTGTCTAGGTTGTGGCAGTGTGGGTTCTGCACCTCCCCCGTCACCTAACCTAGTGGGCCAGCCAGAGGCTTAGGGCCCGCGCAGGAATATCCCTAAAAAAACACCTTTGTACAGGTTACAACGGTGACGTTAGAATGTGGGCATGAAACACCCGTGGTTGGTATACAGCTGTCTCTTCCTGACATCTGTATGTACTCGTTTACACTCGCGGTGTCTGTCGCGCTCAAGGAATATACTGTATATATAATATTTTTTGTACGGGCTTGAGAATTTGCGTAGGAGTTCAGGTTAACGGTTGTGGGGGAAGGGAAGGCAGGGCAGGGTAGGGTAGGGTAGGGTAGGGTAGGCAGGCAAGCAGGGCAGGCAGGCAGAAACACGCCGCCAGTAACGCAGACGGTAAGATAACTCCAACCGTTTTGACAACCCCGTCAAGTATTGGCTGCTGTTGACAGGTGGAGTGGCCATCGACCTTGCGTGTGTTGGGTCGTTGCCTCGCGTCCTACTTGCGTGCGAATGTATTCCCGCGAGTGTGCGTGCATGCACGTGCGTAACAATAACAATGTGAGAGCTGCTGGGATATCAACACTCAACAACTAAGTCGGATCAGACACGCACCTCCAGCTTAGAGGTCCAGACTGATTTAAACGAAACGTTTAACTGGAACTAATATACGGTATTTGTGCGTGTATATGCAATATATATATATAATATATACACTGTCACATATTTGTATGCATGTAACTGAAAACTCTCACCCCAGAAGTGACTCGAACCCATACTGCCAGGAGCAACGCAACTGGCATGTACAGGACGCCTTAATCCGCGTCCTGTACATACCAGTTGCGTTGCTTATGCATACCAAGCCTGGGGACCATTCAGGCTTGTTCGCACTTGTATGCATGTATATATGTGTGTATGCAGTATATAAATGTGTGTATGCAATGTGCAAATGTGTGTACTCGCGTTATTTAATATAAACCAACTAGCCAGTAAGGTTATTAATTAAAGCAAGTAATGCTGTTGATGCAAATTATTAATACCAATTTGTGTTATTGACGGTGCACAGGAAAATAAGAAGCCATCCACCTTTTGTAGTTTGTTCAAAGTTGAAAATTTGTGATGGTGACGCCAGCGACTTTGGCCTGAAAACTTCACTGGGGGGGGAACTTTTCCTTACCCCTTCCTCCTGCTGCTGCTGCTCTCTCCTTACAGCTAATGGAACCTAACTCGGTGCACTTAAACTATTAGTGGACGCTAGGTGTGCGTGTTGTACGTGTGTGCCTGTGCTTATGTACCTTAACGTGCTCCTATAGTGACCCAACTCTGCACATTATACACTTTGTTCCAGGGTAGTAAGTGCTATTTTCTCACTGTCTCTGTTTTTCAAGGTATAGGAAGTGGCTGTTATTCTTCCTCCAAACTTTGTTTTGACCTTTGTCTAAGACAGCTTCTGGGAGACGTCTTGAAGGAACCTGGAGGCTGCCGACTACTGGTATAGAGACTGGTCATGTTGTTTCATCAGTCAACAGCTTTTAGGTACCTTAGACATGTTGACCAGACCACACACTAGAAGGTGAAGGGACGACGACGTTTCGGTCCGTCCTGGACCATTCTCAAGTCGATTGTGAATGATCGACTTGAGAATGGTCCAGGACGGACCGAAACGTCGTCGTCCCTTTACCTTCTAGTGTGTGGTCTGGTCAACATTCTTCACCCACGTTATTGTGACTCATCGCCTGCACCTTAGACATCTTCCCGAAGCTGTCTGAGGCACGAGTCGTGGCAGAGTTTGAGGAAGTTTCCTCAAGAGTTTGAGGAAGTTTCCTCAAGAGTTTGAGGAAGTTTCCTCAAGAGTTTGAGGAAGTTTCCTCAAGAGTTTGAGGAAGTTTCCTCAAGAGTTTGAGGAAGTTTCCTCAAGAGTTTGAGGAAATAATCATTTTTGTATACCCTGGAGGCATAAGCCATCATAAAATAGCACTCGCTACCCAGAAACAAAATAATTGTTTCACCTGAAACTGTAGCTAGTTACTCTATACTTAACACCTTATAATTCTTTCCACAAGTTCACTAGCTTAAATTTACTTTCATTTGTCCAGCTCTCCGACCAGAGAAGTGCTTTATCAAGCAGCCTCCATATACCAAACTCTTACAGCTTTTCTTGATCATGTCGGCTTATTTTGTACTAAACAGTATACAAGCTTTGAATGAACAAAGCCACAAGGGCCGTGACAGGGGTTCGTACTTACGTCCGAGAGGATCCTAAGACGCTGTCTTAATCGACTGAGCTGAAGGCAGCGTCTGGGATCCTCTAGGACGTAAGTTCGAACTCTCGTCACGGCGCTTGTGGATTTGTTCATTTGATGCATCACGCTATTGTAATTTCTGTGTGTAATGAAGCTTTTAAGTTTTACAACCACAGGTTATTATGGCTATAGACTACTTTATAGCGCCTCGGAAGGGAAGGGAACTATTTGGATGGGGGGGATTATCAGGGAAAACGCCAAGCCATCACGACTATATAGCACTTGGAAGGGGTCAGGATAAGGATTTGGGTTGGGACGGGGGGAAGGAATGGTGCCCAACCACTTGGACCGTTGGGGATTGAACCCCGACCTGCATAAAGCGAGACCGTCGCTCTACCCTCCAGCTCAAGTGATTGGGCCTTAGCGCTTTGGAACCCAAAAACTGGTTAATAAATTTAAACCAGGCTTTCATGGTCGAGGAAAGATATGTAGATGTTTCGTAAATGGACGCGGTGCTTTATAAATTCTGGCCCCGGCCATCTGGTCGACTCGACTGTGTGTGTATGCAGTTTACACCAGTTGTCTCCCCTTACTGTTTCCTATGGTAAACAGTTTGTCATATTCTCTCAATGTTAGGTATGCACGGTATGGCTGGGAGGGGAAGAGGGGAAAGAGGGCATAGCTTTAATATTTTACTCAGGTTCTCCTCTCTTGGGTACCCAACCACTTGGGCTGGACGGTAGAGCGACGCTCTCGCTTCATGCAGGTCGGCGTTCGATCCCCGACCGTCCAAGTGATTAGGCACCATTCCTTCCCCTTACCTTGGTTACCTTGAGGTGCTTCCGGGGCTTAGTGTCCCCGCGGCCCGGTCGTCGACCAGGCCTCCTGGTTGCTGGACTGATCAACCAGGCTGTTAGACGCGGCTGCTCGCAGCCTGACGTATGAGTCACAGCCTGGTTGATCAGACCCTCGTCCCATCCCAAATCCTTACCCTGACCCCTTCCAAGTGCTATATAGTGGTAATGGCTTGGCGCTTCCTCCTGATAGTTCCACTTCCTCTCTTGGGCTTCCACAGATCTCCAGCATCAGCTCTTGATACTGGTAATGGCTCCAAAGGGCCACCACTTACGGGCTATTCATGCCCGTGCTACCTTTTGGGTGGCTTAATCTTCATCAATCAATCTATCTCGGTCATGTCCTGTACATTTGAGCGCTTATTCATTTTATGGACATTTATGTATAATACATTGTAGGCTACAATATGTTTTGAACATTTCATGTTGTATTTATCACCACGCTAAATACAACATGGTTGTATTTTAGCATACAGTGGTGATCATTATCAACAACACGCTTCCACTACACATATGGGGCATAAACGGCCGACCCCTCAGTGTTCAAGAGAGAACTTGACAAACACCTCTAAAAAAATGCCTGATCATGCAGGCTGTGACTTGTACGTCAGGCTGCGAGCAACCGCGTTCAACAGCCTGCTTGACCAGTTAAGCAACCATGAGGTCTGGTAGACAACCGGGCCGCGGAGACGCTAAAGCCCTGAAATCACCTCAAGGTAACGCTCCATTGTGTATCAATTTTCTTGCAAGTACCCCACATATTGGACACTCTGCCTTTGCTTGAGGGAGAAACATTTTTATTTTGATGCAGGTCATTATTTGTATATAATGTACAAAAACCAGCATTGTTTTGCAGGCGATGAGTCACAATAACGTGGCTAAAGTATGTTGACCAGACCACACACTAGAAGGTGAAGGGACGACGACGTTTCGGTCCGTCCTGGACCACTCTCAAGTCGATTGTGACTTGAGACTTGACAATCGACTTGAAAATGGTTCAGGACGGACCGAAACGTCGTCGTCCCTTCACCTTCTAGTGTGTGGTCTGGTCAACATTGTTTTGTATCGTCAAAAGGCTACATGTAAATTTAGTGGAACTACAGCGTTCTGAAGCATTTTCCGTAGCTTGATTTGCTAATTACGCGTTTTAGCTGACTAGTGAGCTTTGAAGGCACATGTAAATTTAGCACTCATATGTGCCACTGCTGATGCCTCATTCATCATGATGGGCCTTACCAGGCACGATGGGCCTTACCAGGCACGATGGGCCTTACCAGGCACGATGGGCCTTACCAGGCACGATGGGCCTTACCAGGCACGATGGGCCTTACCAGGCACGATGGGCCTTACCAGGCACGATGGGCCTTACCAGGCACGATGGGCCTTACCAGGCACGATGGGCCTTACCAGGCACGATGGGCCTTACCAGGCACGATGAGCCTTACCAGGCACGATGAGCCTTACCCGGCACGATGAGCCTTACCCGGCACGATGAGCCTTACCCGGCACGATGAGCCTTACCCGGCACGATGAGCCTTACCAGGCACGATGAGCCTTACCAGGCACGATGAGCCTTACCAGGCACGATGAGCCTTACCAGGCACGATGAGCCTTACCAGGCACGATGGGCCTTACCAGGCACGATGGGCCTTACCAGGCACGATGGGCCTTACCAGGCACGATGGGCCTTACCAGGCACGATGGGCCTTACCAGGCACGATGGGCCTTACCAGGCACGATGGGCCTTACCAGGCACGATGGGCCTTACCCGGCACGATGGGCCTTACCCGGCACGATGGGCCTTACCAGGCACGATGGGCCTTACCAGGCACGATGGGCCTTACCAGGCACGATGGGCCTTACCAGGCACGATGGGCCTTACCAGGCACGATGGGCCTTACCAGGCACGATGAGCCTTACCAGGCACGATGGGCCTTACCAGGCACGATGGGCCTTACCAGGCACGATGGGCCTTACCAGGCACGATGAGCCTTACCCGGCACGATGGGCCTTACCAGGCACGATGAGCCTTACCCGGCACGATGAGCCTTACCCGGCACGATGAGCCTTACCCGGCACGATGAGCCTTACCAGGCACGATGAGCCTTACCAGGCACGATGAGCCTTACCAGGCACGATGAGCCTTACCAGGCACGATGAGCCTTACCAGGCACGATGAGCCTTACCAGGCACGATGAGCCTTACCAGGCACGATGAGCCTTACCAGGCACGATGAGCCTTACCAGGCACGATGAGCCTTACCAGGCACGATGAGCCTTACCAGGCACGATGAGCCTTACCAGGCACGATGAGCCTTACCAGGCACGATGAGCCTTACCAGGCACGATGAGCCTTACCAGGCACGATGAGCCTTACCAGGCACGATGAGCCTTACCAGGCACGATGAGCCTTACCAGGCACGATGAGCCTTACCAGGCACGATGAGCCTTACCAGGCATGATGAGCCTTACCAGGCATGATGAGCCTTACCAGGCATGATGAGCCTTACCAGGCATGATTTGTGGAGTGGGCTCCCGGGATGATTGCCATTCAGTCACAATACTGTGTAAATTACTGTGTAAAAAAGCCAGTTACACCAAATACGGTATTCGTATTTTTAACATGGTTTATTCAACTAGTTTTTTTGTTTTGTCTTTTGAGATTTGAAGACAAGTTTTACCCCAAGGTGACAATATTGTGATTGCGTTAAACACCACCCTTGAAGACTGTTTTTTTTGTCTGGTGTTAATGAGCAGATCGGACTTGAAGATAAGAGATAGCTGCGTGAAAATTAGGAGGAGCCATGAGGAGGATTCGAACCTATGCTCTGGGTACTCCCAAGCAAATGCATTGGTACGCTGCGACATGGTAAAAATATTGCAACCTGCCCGTGCTACTGGCAACTTTTTGTTCCCAGTAGCTGAATCTTAAACAACAACGGTACACTGCACCAGGGATTGTTCCAAGCTTCAGCAACGCACAGGAAAATGTCTTAAAGAAACCAATGCCTTAAAATTTTGTTCTCGAGTAGTTTTTTTAATTGCTTATCCCCTCACGATAAAGAAAATAAAAAATTTTCCTTTAACTGTGCTTTGAACCTTGCCTAAGACAGCTTAATGTTGGGGAAGACGTTTTGAAGGAATACAAAACAAACACAGTTGCTGGGTGTTTACAATACAAACTGTTTTGTATTTTCTTTTATGCAATTTATTTCACTAAATACAAAAAAATACGTGTAAAATGCTTGAAAATGTTCAGTTAAAGTGTTAAATAATTTCCATTGCCTTAGGAAGTAACCCAAAATGAAATCAGGGGTTTCGCAGGTTTTTCTTGCTCGCCTGTTAATACATGGCATTATGAACACATCCACAAGGGCCGTGACGAGGATTCGAACCTGCGTCCGAGAGCATCCATGATGCATCACGCAGTTGTGATTTCTGTGTGTACATGGCATTCTTCTGGTGGCATTTGTAGTTTAAGAACTGGACAATGTTTGATGAGCAGTGTTTTGGCTCCACGTGATTAGTGTTTTGTGTGTGGTGAGTTAGCTGATGAGTTTTTGCTTCAGTGGAACATGTGGTTGATTGTGTTGTGATTAGCTTTATCAGGCTTACCTTCCCTTGATCACGTTGATCAGGTTTTGTGGTAAAATTTGTCTCATGTTGCCTCAAGAATACCTCAAGGTGTTGGGTACAGTAAATCATGCATACAGTTGACCAGACCACACACACAAGAAGGTGAAGGGACGACGACGTTTCGGTCCGTCCTGGACCATTCTCAAGTCGATTGTGCAATGAACGTTCATGCAATGCATAAAGTTATGTTCAGTGTGGTATTTTCACACGGGTGAGTGTGTGCTTGTTTCTATCCTTGGACGTGAGCTCAAGCTCTCGGCCCCCCCTCCCTTGAGCATTGGTAATCTAGTGCTGTGACTTTGAAAATTATCCCTCATCGCGTGTGCTCCGCCCGTGTGAATGGAGTTGGCTTACACGAGACTCGCACCTTCAGCTCTCCTCCTCCTTCCCTTGGAACCCCATCGTTCATAATACGGGGGTTTACGTTCTTCGACGACCCGGAAGCCATTGTGAACCATCCCTCTTCTGGACACAGGATATGAAACCAGTGTTCCATTCTCTTGGGATAAACCATTTGGTCATATGTTAGGCCACAAAATGTCTTCATTTAACCCTTGGGTTGAAATTGAAATAAGTTTATTGAGGTAAAATACACACAAAGGGATGAGGTAGCTCAAGCTATTCTCACCCCGTTCAGTACATCGTGTTAATACACACATATACACACATCACAAACATATTACCAAACATTCTGAGAGATAAACATATACATTTCCTTCCCTCGGGTTAGGGTTATAATGTTTATACAGCGCCAGTGGCCTTGTTACTGTACCGGAATAGTAATTTATTGGTCAATAAATCAATGAGGCCACTACACCCCCTCGCCCTACTTGCTCCCACTCACTACTGTATTAAACTATTAGATTAAACTTAGCATTTGTTTATTTTTAAGTTCCACCTTCGACTTGGTTGTCCCTCAACCATAGGGGTAATAACAGTGAATGACGTACAGTATGGGAGCCGGTCGGCCAAGCGGACAGCACGCTGGACTTGTGATCCTGTGGTCCCGGGGAGAAACAATGGGCAGAGTTTCTTTCACCCTATGCCCCTGTTACCTAGCAGTAAAATAGGTACCTGGGTGCTAGTCAGCTGTCACGGGCTGCTTCCTGGGGGTGGAGGCCTGGTCGAGGACCGGGCCGCGGGGACACTAATGCCCCGAAATCATCTCAAGATAACCTCCCCAAAACAGTGAATATATTGTTACACTTGGCAATATTGAGGTCTTCAGGTCAGGACACACACACACACACACACACACACACACACACACACACACACACACACACACACACACACACACACACACACACACACACACACACACACACCCACCCACCCACACCCACCCCCACCCACCATGAACAGGCTCATGCAAGGCAGATCGTCGACATTACAAGATAAATACTAATCAGTTCTCTCGGTAGGAGAAAACTTAAGAGATGAATAAGCAGAAAACCGCAGCCGCCTACTGGCCCATACGAGGCAGCTCCCATTTCCACTCAAACTCCTTTATATACATGTCTAACCTGAGCTTGAAACAAAACAGCGATCCCACGAGTATTATGTTACCCAGTAAACTGTTACCGTTGTGGCTAACATCTCTTAACACATTGTGACAAATGTCAAAGTTAAAACTAAACAGAAGTATACAGTACAAGACGCTGCCTTAATCGACTGAGCTACGACATGGTAAAAAGAGTCGAAACCAGAAGTTTTACTGCCCTTACTTGGATCCTGCAGCCTCTCCCGAGACACTTTTACCATGTTGTAGCTCAGTCGATTGTCTCTGAGAGGCTGCAAGATCCAAGTAAGGGCAGTAAAACTTCTGGTTTCAACTCTTTTTACCATGTCATAGCTCAGTCGATTAAGGCAGCGTCTGGGATGATCTCGGACGTAGGTTCGAATCCTCGTCACGGCCCTATACAGTACAATCATAAAAGAGAAAGCTACATATTGCATAACTATAAAGAACCCCAAAGACCAGAAAGGCATGGTACGAGCTGTGGCGACCAGGTGCTCTACCAGGATTGTACCTGGATGGGGTTTTGAGAGTTGCTCCCCCCGAGGTCAGGCTTGACTTTTGAGAGCTTGGTCCACCAGGCTGCTGTTTGGAGCGGCCCGCAGACCACATATTCACGGATCACCTTCATTGAAGGATTTAATCTCTTCCCCCCCCCCCCCCCTCCAACATATATCAAACCGCTGTCAGGATTACTTGACAGCACCTGTCAAACACTCATACCCACGGCAAAACCACCTTTCCCTGTTGTTGTTGTTTCAGATTTAGCTACTCAGAACGAAGTGTCCATGTAGCACGGGCTATGGTGAGCCCGAAAACCACCTTCCCCGTCAAACTACCCCTTTATGTTAACCCTCTTCAAATCACCCTATGTCAACTCCATCCCTTTCTTCAATTCGCCCCCTTCCCCCACCGCATGTGTCAACTCCCCTACCCTGTCAAGCCACTCCAACAACTCCCCTACCCTGTCAAGCCACCCCAACAACTCCCCTACCCTGTCAAGCCACCCCAACTACCAGAACCTATTCCCCCTCCCCATGACCACTGAGCGCGTCAAGCCACTCCGTTCTTTCACGCCGCCAGAGAGGCGCAACTCGCTCGCTTCCCACTATCAGCTTACATAACAATCTGAGCCTTGAAAGAACAGGAGACTTTTGTTAAAATAATCGCATTAACTTTGACTTTGCGCCCCACACACCCCTGCCATCCCCCCCCCCCTGCCTCTGGCTCCCGTTCTCACCATGTTTCTGGAGCTCTTCAGCGGAAAGTATTTAACAGGTAGTTTGTTAACTAAGCCTTTAGAAGCCTCTATTAGCCCCAGAACCCACTGCAGAGGGTTTCACTATTCACGGAGGTGACACTATTCACCATACATGATACACCTCTGCGGCTCTCATGAACGCTATTGACCTAGTGCTGTCTCTTTCCTGTGTTAAAATTGGCTCCATTTCCAACCTGTCTTCTAACAAAGAACGTCGATTTTCGATCGTATGTGTTTCAAGGCCAAAAATTGTACCAGAAATTGTTGTACTAGATGGGCGTGCTTACGCCCATCCCGGGCGTAAGTTCGATTCCTCATCACAGTCCTTGTGGAATTGTTCATTTGTCGTACTAGAATATGGAAACTGCTCGCGAAAGTGACGTACTGTCCTGTTTTCTCTTTTAGGTCCTGTGGTAGGTTAGGAGAGACCACTTTAAAATGAGTCTTGTGTATGATCCTCTTGAGGTTATCTTGAGGTTATCTTGAGATGATTTCGGGGCTTTAGTGTCCCCGCGGCCCGGTCCTCGACCAGGCCTCCACCCCCAGGAAGCAGCCCGTGACAGCTGACTAACACCCAGGTACCCATTTTACTGCTAGGTAACAGGGGCATAGGGTGAAAGAAACTCTGCCCATTGTTTCTCGCCGGCGCCTGGGATCGAACCCAGGACCACAGGATCACAAGTCCCGCGTGCTGTCCGCTCGGCCGACCGGCTCCCGTACCTCTAAATTATCTTGTGTTACAATTCCCTCACGCACGGGTCTTGGCAGCGGAGATATTACTGACAACTTCTTGCAACATTTGCAATACGTCCTGTGCACATCTCCGGCACTGATCCAAATCCTTAATGAATCAGCAAGTTAGAGCGCCCAAACAAAATCAATCGCCATTTAATTTCGTTGACGTGGTGGGGTCTGTTTCGTGGATGGCTAAGCATTTCTCTTCATATTTTCAGACTTGTGTGTAGTGTTGTGTGGTCTAAGTTTTTGGTCATCGTCCGGAATATTTCATGTTCCGGAAGCAACCCGTTCTCGCAAATTCGTAAAGTCAATATTGACTTATTAACTACGTGCATAAGTGATATACTAAACATAATAGATACCCTTAAAAAGATTCATAGAAAACACCGACCTTACCTAACCTTGTTAGTATCTTAAGATAAGCATCTTATTGCTTCGTAATTACAATTATTACTTAACCTATACCTATTATAGGTTAGGTAATAATTGTAATTACGAAGCAATAAGATGCTTATCTTAACATACTAAGTAAGTTAGGTAAGGTCGGTGTTTTCTATGAATCTTTTTAAGGGTATCTATTATGTTAAGTATGTCACCTATGCACATATTTAATAAGTCAATATTGACGTATTAAATTTGCGAGAACGGGTTGCCGCAAGAACATATTTCAAGCAGATTTTGTATGTTACGGCAGTCAACTAAAGTAAACACACAGTTGAGAGGCGGAACCAAAGAGCCGAAGCTCAACCCCCGCAAGGACAATTAGGAGAGTACAATTGAATATATGCGTCTCATATTAATGCCAACTCAACAAGGTAGTAGGGGGGGGGGTAGAAATAGCCCAAGCTACTCTATCCCTTTGAGATGTATATCTTTCTTGTCTCAATAAACATACTTGAACTCAACAAGGGGTTAAGCTACCCCAACACCACAAAATTGTGCCTCCTACTCTCCAGATTTAGTTTCTCATCTGTGTGACCCCTGTGACTGGCTAACTGAATGACTGACAAACCGCGGGCTTGGATATCTGAAGCCCATGTGGCTGTGGTTAACTGGCTTCATGCTATCTAGTTAGCCGCATGATTGGCAGACTGGCATTAATGAGTTGATTATGCACTTGGGTCAAGCTAATGGAGGATCTGGCCGCGTGGGAGGCGGAGGATATTCGTGGAAACAGTTAGCCCAGATGCTGCCAGCGCTGCCTCTGCCTCCAACCCTAAGCTGCAACCCTACACCATCACACATACAGGATGAACAACCCAGCGGGTTTTCTTCCTATTGGGGAGTGTTGTACATGCTACTATGGCGGTGTGTCCACTCACAAGATGAGTGGCGCTGCCCAATACTGTCACTATGGCGGTGTGTCCACTCACAAGATGAGTGGCGCTGCCCAATACTGTCACTATGGCGGTGTGTCCACTCACAAGATGAGTGGCGCTGCCCAATAAACTCGCCCCTCGGGGCAAAATTTAAATTTAATTTACCATCACACAGCGAGAGACGACGAAAGATAGCAACGGGCGGGAGGGAGAATGGCCCAAGGAGAGCAAGGAGAGCTAGAGGAGAACGCGAGAGAAAGGGTTGGGAAGGGGGGGGGGGGGGGGTTATGAGTGAGGGCGGAACGAAGAGAGGAAGAGAGGCGTGGAGCGAGGTTACCTTGGAGGTGATTCCGGGGCCTAGCGACCCCGCGGCCCGGTCGTCGACCAGGCCTCCTCGTTGCTGGTTCCGGGGATCAATGTCCCCGAGGCTCCATCTCTGCCCAGGTCTCCTGGTGGGGGGGGGGGGGGTTGACTAGTACACCGGGTTGGCTGATGGACGCAGCTGTCAGAATGTCAGTCCGGTTCATCAAGTACCCCTGGAGTGTGTTCAGAGAGTTCTACTCCCCGAGCCCGGCCTAGGGTTATCTTGAGGTTATCTCAAGATAACCTCAAGATAGGGACAGGCTCGCGCCTTTTAATAACTTGGACCAACAGGCTGTTGCTTGGAGTGGCCAGCAGGCCCACTCACCGGTTAGTCCGGCAATTCTTACAAGAACTTTTCTAATTGCTTTTTGCAGAAGTCCCCCTTTGCTCCGGCGATATTTATGATGCTTGCTGGGAGAATACTGAACTATTACGGGCTATTCATGCCCGTGCCACCTCTTGGGTGGCTTAATCTTTATCAATCAATCATCAGAATATTGAACAGTCGTAAAGCTCTGATGTGCATAGTGCTTCCTGATACTGCCTATGGCACCTCTACTACTCGCCGGGTCTATTTACTTCAGCTATAGATACTGACGCAAGTTGTTATTCTGAGCAAAATTTGGAACCTATCCTTCCAGTGTCTCCAATGCATATACAGTATTATCTGATCTCTCCATTCCTTTCCAAAGAAGACATTTTGAGCTTCGCGAGTCCCAATATGTTCTCTATTCTATTCCATAAATTTCTCTTGCTCTAAAAGGGGATAGCTTTTACAGCTTTCAGAGTCCACTGCCTGACAAACCTTGCCTCCTCTCCCATACCACTGGACAAAGGAACACTTACCACATGAACAAAACCACAGATTGATTGATTGATGAAGATTAAGCCACGCAAAAGGTGGCACGGGCATGAATAGCCCGTAAGTGGTGGCCCTTTTGAGCCATTACCAGTATCAAGAGCTGATACTGGAGATCTGTGGAGGCGCGACTGCACCCTGCGTGACGGGAGATGTCTCCCGTGCAAAACCACATACCTTATACTTATAATATACTTACCACATACCACTCTTCCCAAAAAACTTGTGTTACTGCAACTTACCTGGAACAAAAATAAAAAATACATTATTAATAAAGTCAACTAGAATTTAATTAGGAATCTGTTCAGTAACTAATCAAGATGGTGTCCGGATTAGCACATCTACGAATATGAAAGAATGCAATCATTGCATTCAAGTACTGTATATTTATTGAGATAAGAAAGAAATACATCTCAAAGGGATAGAGTGGCTTAAGCTATTTCTACCCCACACCAATCATTGCATGACATAGGGAAGAATGTTCTGGGAAAAAGAACTGGTAAGGGGTCCCGGGTTCGATCCCGGGCGCCGGCGAGAAACAATGGGCAGAGTTTCTTTCACCCTGATGCCCCCATTACCTAGCAGTAAAATAGGTACCTGGGCGTTAGTCAGCTGTCAAGGGGCTGCTTCCTGGGGGTGATGGCCTGGTCGAGGACCGGGCCGCGGGGACACTAAGCCCCGAAATCATCTCAAGATATGGGGGGGAACTGCAGCCTTCTGAGAGTTGAGGCACAATACCCGCCCATCACCACCAAGCCACGCCCCACCCCACACCTCCAAGCCACGCCCCACCCCACACCTCCAAGCCACGCCCCACCCCACACCTCCAAGCCACGCCCCACCCCACACCTCCAAGCCACGCCCCACCCCACACCTCCAAGCCACGCCCCACCCCACACCTCCAAGCCACGCCCCACACCTCCAAGCCACGCCCCACACCTCCAAGCCACGCCCCACACCTCCAAGCCACGCCCCACACCTCCAAGCCACGCCCCACCCCACACCTCCAAGCCACGCCCCACCCCACACCTCCAAGCCACGCCCCACCCCACACCTCCAAGCCACGCCCCACCCCACCCCTCCAAGCCACGCCCCACCCCACACCTCCAAGCCACGCCCCACCCCACCCCTCCAAGCCACGCCCCACCCCACCCCTCCAAGCCACGCCCCACCCAACCCCTCCAAGCCACGCCCCACCCAACCCCTCCAAGCCACGCCCCACCCAACCCCTCCAAGCCACGCCCCACCCAACCCCTCCAAGCCACGCCCCACCCAACACCTCCAAGCCACGCCCCACCCAGCACCACCAAGCCACGACCCACCCAACCCCTCCAAGCCACGCCCCACCCCACACCTCCAAGCCACGCCCCACCCCACACCTCCAAGCCACGCCCCACCCCACACCTCCAAGCCACGCCCCACCCAACACCTCCAAGCCACGCCCCACCCAACACCTCCAAGCCACGCCCCACCCAACACCTCCAAGCCACGCCCCACCCAACACCTCCAAGCCACGCCCCACCCAACACCTCCAAGCCACGCCCCACCCAACACCTCCAAGCCACGCCCCACCAAGCCGCACTTGCACCTCCCTCACCCCCACCAGGACCTTCGTTAAAACTAAACACACGTTACAATTCACACGTTTGAATGCATTAACACACCTTTCTTGTAATGAAGAGCGTTACAAAAATATGACGAACAACAAACAAAGCCGTACATTCAATTGCCTTAATTTTTAGAAACACGCTAAATGGTACACAATGATGACCGTTTTTAAGGGCACTATTGTCCTCCCTGGATAAAACCCGCACCATTGTCACAGCTACGGCGGGCTCGCTGACAAACACTTTTTTTCCCATGGTTGCAAACAAAACCTCTTGTTTGCAGGAACGCGCAAAACAATACCCATCATTATTTTGCCTACATATTTTCCCCCCATTTTTGGATTTGCTATCGTGCAGTTAAGTGAACGGACGTATGGAGAACAGCACTTGTTACACCCCCCCAATCCTCCTCTTCCCCCTGAACTCACGCAAACGGCGTATATACCTCTATATTGACCAGACCACACACTAGAAGGTGAAGGGACGACGACGTTTCGGTCCGTCCTGGACCATTCTCAAGTCGATTTGAGAATGGTCCAGGATCGACTTGAGAATGGTCCAGGACGGACCGAAACGTCGTCGTCCCTTCAATGACACATGGATATAGTGTCCTATGGATGACCAAACCTCACACCACAAGATGAGGAGACTACTATGTTTTCGGTCCGTCCTGGGCCCATTATCAAGTCGATTGTGTCCACCTTAGTCAATCACAATCGACTTTATAATGGTCCAAGACGGACCGAAACGTCGTCGTCCCTTCACCTTCTAGTGTGTGGTCTGGTCAACATACTTCACCCACGTTATTGTGACTCATCGCCTGCACTGTCCCCTATCTTTTGGGCAAGACAAGTGGCAGTGAAAAAAAAGCCACTGCTAACAAGACGACAGGTTGTCAAATGTTAGCGTGCGAGAAGAGTCATTTCTGAAATAGCGACATCACACTGACGTGGAATACATACTTCTCCGTGAGAAGTCCGGGGACACGACGAGGCGAAGCTGTACAAGGACAGAAGCCGAGCCTGGTCTTAATAGAGCTAGGCGAGCCCGGCACAACAGCGCCACACCGGATAAACCGAACAAATCCACAAGGGCCGTGACGAGGATTCGAACCTGCATCCGAGAGCATCCCAGACGCTGCCTTAATCGACTGAGCTACGATTTGTTCATTTGATGCATCACGCAACTGTGATTTCTGTGTGTACCGGATAAACTACTAGAAAACACTACCATTGTGAGGTGTTAAGATACAGCCTGTTACGTGCGGAGTTTCTCCTCGATACGATCCCTCACTAACAAAGCTTAACTGCCCCTGACAATGGCTGTGATGACATGATTCGCAATTCGTAACCTAGCGCTCAATTATACTCAACCGTAATGATCAATGTTAATAACAGAAGCTTTAAATGGCCACCCACTTTCCTATAAAAAAGGGTCAAACAGCCCAATAGTAGAGCACAAGTTCGAAACAAACAGGGAAAGTAAAAAATATATTCACAAGGGCAGATAAGCTTATTAATGGTGGGAAAGTTGTGTATGAAGCTCTCGAGGCTTTAAACGTTTATATTTTTAATTTTTATTAAGTAGGTCAGCAAGAAGGGCATGTCTGCCCGCTCAGTAGACAGCCAATCCACGTATTTACGAGTCTATCCATCCACCGGTTCCATCCACACTCAATCCATTGCTATCTATCCCCAGCCACCGAGCCACGCGTCTCTCTACCTGTCAGGGTATGTGACTTATTAAAAGAACAAATCCACAAGAGCCGTGACGAGGATTCGAACCTGCGTCCGGGAGCATCCCAGACACTGCCTTAATCGACTGAGCGATAGTATGTGACTTATTACTGCCGAGAGCCAGCTTACACAGATTTTAAAACTATGCTTCTGCAACAAGAATCGAACTTGGGACCTCTGAAAACAGCGAATGAAATACAACAAGACACACATATATGCATACAGGGAGGGTGGAAAAATGGAAGTGAAACAATTATTGGTGTTGCAGACAGGTTGCGGGTCCCTACACCTGCAAGCAGGAAGCACTACAAGTGATGCTGCATTGCGTACAAAGTGACCTCGTATACACCAGCCACAGTTGCACACTATCCGTGCCCGTGTCACCTCTTGGGTGGCTTAATCTCCATCAATCAAACACCATCAATCAACGTTCTCGCCAACGTTCCCAACTTCAAGAAACTATCGTACTAGAGTGCTTAACCAGAGGACCCACTAACAGCAAACGGAACATCGTGGCAATTTCGCGAGCCGCTACTATTTTCCTGTGCATCAGAAGAGCAGCATACATCAAAATGCACGTGCTTTTGGGTAGACGGGTTGCCTTCCCCTAGGCCACCAGTCATGGGGAAAGGATGGGGGGGAAAAAAAAAGGAGATTGAGACAGTTTTAAAAAAAGCAATACTGCTTACTAATGTCAACATTTTATCATGTAGCTATTAGTTTTCAGTGGCATTAAATATATAAACATAACTCAAATTATCTATGGTGCGAGTGAGGAATAAATACAGGAGGGGAGAAGGGGTGATAAACAAGTATATTAATGAAAGTAAAGACGCTAAATAGATGAAGAGGTGAAGAAAAAGTTGTACAAATGTGGATTAGTGTGAATTATGATACCGCGCGGGGCGGGCGGTCGTCCGTTGGCCTAGTTGAGCCCATCAGGGTTTTTCCGTAGCAAAGCTCTCTCTCTTGTTGTGATGTGGCTGTTAGAGTGACTGTGAGGCGTTTCCCATGGATTTCACAACATGTGAGGCTGTGTATAAACGAATGTTATCCAACACACACACACACACCTTCCCTGACTTCTGGCGGGACCAAGGAGCCAGAGTTCATCCCCCGCAAGCACAACTAGGTGAGTACACACACACACACACACACACACACACACACACACACACACACACACACACACACACACACACGTACGTACGTTACGAGGGATGGGATATGAAGAGCGCCTGAAGGAACCGAGCCTTACGACACATTTAGTCTTTCTAACATTGGGTCTTGTAAAATTTCGACTTTATTCTACACCAGTGACCTGACTTTTGTAAGTCTGATAATTTTATGCCCAGAGTACTATCTGTAGTTCTGAATATTCATTTTCTTTAAGTGTCTAATGTTACTGAAGGGTATTTAAGATAGCAACGTATCTTGATCAATATTAAAAACCTTCATCCAACGTTGACTAAACGCTACTCGAGCACGTTTTGCAGAGATGTAGACGTAACCCGTCTTATAAAACGTCACATATTTTACGCAGTCCATGGGACTTACGTTTGACAGTCAGATTCGACAGCCATTCGCGGAGCGTCACGCGGCTCAGGTTAGATCAAGCGCTTACTGTCCCTATGTAACAAATTCCCCGCCACATACCAACCGCAGACTGAGCTTTAAACACCTCAATTATTCACCAGGAGCTTGAGGGGGGGAAAGAGGGGCCACAGCCCCCCACTTCCCCAAGTTCTCCGGGGCCGTCGGTTAAAGCTACGCGGCCCTAGAGAAGCCCCCCACCAGCCTCGCCAAGTCCCACCTCATACAGCTGCCCCCACCAGCCCCGCCTCGCTCAGCTCCCTCCCCCCCACACAGCCTGCCCCCCCCCCCAAACCTACGTATTACCACATTAACTTCCCATGTGTCATTAAACACTGCACATCCGTTTATACCAACGTTTGTTTACGTTGACATTGAGACACCCACTCCACGGTATTGAAAGTCAAGAGCAAGGTCCAGACACCAGTGTGAGGCGTAATACGTTCACCAGAGATACGTTCCACGCCTCAGCGTACATAGAGACGTTAACAAACCCGTCTAATTTTTTTGTTAGCCTAGAGATTATTATTTAATCTCACCTAATGGGGAGAACACATTATATGTGTGTGTATATAGATACACACACACACACAAATCTGATGGTCGATATGCAATTACGGGCTATTCATGCCCGTGCCACCTCTTGGGTGGCTCAATCAATCAATCATATGCAACGATTCGTTGATTTTATGCAACTGAAGCCTTCATTCCCAGGAGCTTGGAGAACCCAGCCACAGTGACTCAAGCCTAGTCTCTCGTCCTTTCTAACAGTCATCCTTGCGTCGTATATCTAAAGGAACCACCCGCTAAAGTAGTTTATTTTTCCAAATAAAGACAGCTGTTTTGTTCAGCCAGAAACGTATGAACCCAAGCAACCCACCTAACCTCTCGTTGGTTGTTGGGGTTCGATGCTTAAGAAACGATATTACACTAATTTCTACCATACCTTGAGGTTACCTTGAGGTGCTTCCGGGGCTTAGCGTCCCCGTGGCCCGGTCGTCGACCAGGCCTCCTGGTTGCTGGACTAGTCAATCAGGCTGTTGGACGCGGCTGCTAGCAGCCTGACGTACTAATCACAGCCTGGTTGATCAGGTATCCTTTTCACGTCAGATCTACCCGTTTGGTAGATTCCGTAAACAATTGGGCAGCGTAAGGTATTTTACACCATCCAAAAACACACACACGTACTGGATTTGTGGCACCAATTGCCGCGTAACGTGGTGGATGTGGGGTCCCTTGATTGTTTCAAGCGTGGGTTGGACATGTATATGAGTGGGATTGGGTGGTTATAAATAGGAGCTGCCTCGTATGGGCCAATAGGCCTCCTGCAGTTACCTTTGTTCTAATGTTCTTAAGTATTGGTTTCGAACCATGAGTGGCTGAACATTCATCCAATTTCCCACCCCCCCTTCCCTGAACCCACAGTTACTCCCCCCTTTCCCTGAACCCACAGTTACCCCCCCCTTTCCCTGAACCCACAGTTACTCCCCCCCCCTTCCCTGAACCCACAGTTACTCCCCCCTTTCCCTGAACCCACAGTTACTCCCCCCCTTCCCTGAACCCACAGTTACTCCCCCCTTTCCCTGAACCCACAGTTACTCCCCCCTTTCCCTGAACCCACAGTTACTCCCCCCCCTTTCCCTGAACCCACAGTTACTCCCCCCTTTCCCTGAACCCACAGTTACTCCCCCCCTTCCCTGAACCCACAGTTACTCCCCCCTTTCCCTGAACCCACAGTTACTCCCCCCCCCCTTTCCCTGAGCCCACAGTTACTCCCCCCCCCCCCTTTCCCTGAACCCACAGTTACTTCCCCCCCCCCTTTCCCTGAACCCACAGTTACTTCCCCCCCCCTTTCCCTGAACCCACAGTTACTTCCCCCCCCTTTCCCTGAACCCACAGTTACTCCCCCCTTTCCCTGAACCCACAGTTACTCCCCCCCCTTTCCCTGAACCCACAGTTACTCCCCCCTTTCCCTGAACCCACAGTTACTTCCCCCCCCTTTCCCTGAACCCACAGTTACTCCCCCCCCTTTCCCTGAACCCACAGTTACTCCCCCCCCTTTCCCTGAACCCACAGTTACTCCCCCCTTTCCCTGAACCCACAGTTACTCCCCCCCCCCTTTCCCTGAACCCACAGTTACTCCCCCCTTTCCCTGAACCCAGTCACCCCCGTTCTTTCCCGCATGAGCGCCAGGATTTTGGAGTAAAGAGGACCCACGGGCAAAGGGTTTGAGACTGTACGGACAAGTACCAAGGGAGTTAGAGTAGTTTGCCGATTTGGAGGAGCGTGGGCGATGATGAAATGCAGCAGGGATTTGGAGGGTGAACGAGGAGACGGGAGGTATTTGGCTGGGCTGAGCCACGAGCCTTCGCTACCCCCCCCCCCCCCAACACACACCCCTTTCACACAGCCAAAAATACAGCAGAGTCAAGCCGACAAAACGTACGCCAAGAACCCATTTAAAACACGGACTACAAGGTCACCAAGCACAGCAGTCTCATCTGGTAGGGGGTCGGATCCCCCTCCAAACCCTCTGAACCCATCAACCAGAGGGGGGAAAACCAGCTATGTATGACCACAAGAAAAAACCTGGTGAGAAGCAACACCCCCGCACCGATAATTTACAACTAGACCAAGATACTCCCTGCTGCTGTAAAATGAGTATTTATGCCCAAACACTGACTACTGAACTACACTACACACAGACATCACAATAGCGTGATGCATCAATGTACAAATCCACAGTCGATTAAGGCAGCGTCTGGGATGCTCTCAGACGTAGGATCGAATCCTCGTCACAGCCCTTGTGGATTTGTTCACTGATTGTTGTTTCAGATTTAGCTATTGAGGACGAAGTATCCATGTAGCACGGTCTATGGCGAGCCCGTAAAATATCACTGACTACTGAACTGTCAGGATATTGGAACACTGAAGTCAGGTGTTGAGTGGACCGCCAGACTTGGATTTAATTCACACACAGACGGGAACAATCCTTTTTGATGTTGCAGCATTTTTCAACGTATTAGCGATAACTAAATATATAGTTATTGAAATATATTCTATAACTAGCTGACATTATAAGGTGTGAAGGATAAATGAAATTGTTAATGTAATGATCTCCAGTGAAGTCTGATAAAGGACCTTTTGTGCGCGTTCTAATCCTGTTTTGCCAAATGCTCACAGGAAGAGTATTGGGTGCACAATAAACTAGCCGCCTCCGGCAGCAACAATTAAAATAAACAGTAAAACTAGTGCTACTAGTTAACACATTTATTAACTGCCTAACACACATTAACTGCCTAGATTTTGCTAAACTGCTAACTCTGGTGGCAACAATCAACCGCTGCTATTTGACATGGCAGAAGCCGTTTTAACCACCACTTGTCTCGTATCTACGGATACCTGATTCCCAGGATCAAACGTCCCCGCGGCCAGGCCTCCTGGTTGGTCTCGTCTGATCAACATCTGTCTAGCAGTGCAAAACACGACGATTAACCAAAGACAAAGCTACCACAGGTTCTTCTAGACTTTGCAAACTAAATAAAGATTTACACATTTATAAGGCCGTGAATTGTAAACAAACAGAGCCGGCACAGAGAGCACAGACACAGACAGACACAGACACAATGAAGCTAGACAGATAGACAGACAGCACAGACAATGAAGCTAGCGTGATGGCCGTGGACACCTGGGTTCATATGCTCCGTATTTGCAGACGCTTCGTATCTTTATGATCAAACGTTACGCCACCTCTGTCGTCTTCATATCGAACTAACATGACAATTGGGCACCCTGTGTAGTGATTATCTAGCAATTAGCACACTCGCCTCACAAACGAGCGAACCAGAGTTCGAATGCTGGGAGCTGGCCACCGTCCCTTCAGCTCTGCTCGCCCCTCGTACACCAGTAAGAATTGGCGGCCGATTGAATACGACGGAAGGAAAACGCTGCCGAGGCAAAACTATTTTTTTGTTACATATAAATTTCCTGTTTCATGACAATTTGTTCTTCTGGGGAGAGAAAATCACTATCATTTTTTTCCGTTCTACATGTGCCGTGATATTTAGTGCGCGCGCGCTCGCTTATTTACCTATCAATACACGCCTTGTGTGTATACATGGTTAGCAGGACCGAGATTCATCTCCTGGGACCCGCCTCTGCAGCTGTGTCTTCCAGTGTAAGTGTAACGGGGGGGGTGGCGGAAATAGCTCTATCTTGTCCATTATTCCACCCCCCAGTTAACTAACGAGGCCGGGGGAAACAGCTCTCTCTAGTCCGTTATCCCGTCCTCAGTTAGCTAACTGTTCTAGAGCACTCCCAGAGTTCCTAAGGCAACCTCTCTCGTTCAACACCTTGTAACCTAGGTATTTGACTACCTAGGTGCTAAGACTACAAGGCGCCGTAACTGGATCAGTTACCCGAAACTCTAGAGAGAACTCCTTAGGATACATAATCATAGCCACAAACGTATAAGAGAAAACGGAAGGAAAGAAATGAATAGTGAAGTAATTAGTGAGGGTTTGGGGTGAGAGGCAGAGAGGTGGGAGGAGCGAGGAGGGTCATTAGTTGAAAGTGAGAGTTCAGAGAGGGGTGGAGGGAGAGGTGTAGATAGGTAGAAGTAGAAGAGTAGATAGTAGAAGTAGAAAGTAGATAGTAGAAGACGAAATGCTGCCACCATCCATTCATGATCATTACATACAAGACAAGGAATGGAACTTGTCTGTATCACAATATTCACCAAAGATGTTATCATGAGTTCATTATTAGTAGTTCCCATCTTTATCATGTACTCATTCTAAACCATGAAACCAGTAACCACAGAGGCTTTCTCACCTCAACTCAATTCTCTAGGGAACACAGTGAAAGACCATTTAAATAATAAATTCAACAATTATATTTTTCATGATAAGTATCATAACTTAAGCAATCCAATTAAAATGTTAACGATTAATATTCAAAGTGAGTCATCCTCCAAGAATCTGAGAGCACTACAACTTGACTGCCCCTGATCATCACACAACACTTGTAAAACACGACCAAGTCACCTTAATGTTCACTCACCGAGGACTGAGTCTAAGTTGAATAGAGAGGGGGGGGGGGTCTGTAGCTTGACAGAGACTGTCTCGCCCCTGCCGGCCGACAGCCTCCCTGCTAGGGACGTCTTCTCTGCTCTGCTCGTCTGCTGTTCTCTTGATTTAATCCTCTATGCTCTTGAAGATTGATTGATGAAGATTAAGCCACCCAAAAGGTGGCACGGGCATGAATAGCCCGTAAGTGGTGGCCCTTTTAAGCCATTACCAGTATCAAGAGCTGATACTGGAGATCTGTGGAGGTGCGAATGCACCCTGCATGATGGGAGATGTTTCCCTTGTGAATATGTTAAGATGAAGATGAAGCCGCCCAAAAGGTGGCACGAGCATGAATAGCCCGTAAGTGGTGGCCCTTTTGAGCCATCACCAGTATCAATAGATGATACTGGAGACCTGTGGAGGTGCGACTGCACCCAGCGTGACGGGAGATGTCTCCCGGTGGTGATGAGGAAGAGAGAGAGAGAAGATTAAGCCACCCAAAAGGTGGCTTGGGCATGAATAGCCCATAAGTGGTGGCCCTTTTGAGCCATTTCCAGTATCAATAGATGATACTGGAGATCTGTGGAGGTGCGACTGCACCCTGCGTGACGGGAGATGTCTGTACATATTCTGATTGATTGATTGATGAAGATTAAGCCACCCAAGAGGTGGCACGGGCATGAATAGCCCGTAAGTGGTGGCCCTTTCGAGCCATTACCAGTATCAAAAGATGATACTGGAGATCTGTGGAGGCGCAACTGCACCCAGCGTGACGGGAGATGTCTCCCGGACCAAGTGGTGACCAAATGGTGGTTGCTCTATGCTCGATAGCTCTCCGAGTTTATATTGGGGAACCTAGTAGCTAACTCCGCCCACAAGTAGATAGCCTCCGGCACTCTACCAAGCCACTCCTTAAACGTCGGCATGTTTGAAGGCTACCAGACTACAACTAAGAGATTATCAGAAGCAAGGTGAAATTCGCATGATCTGACCTCAGGTCACTTGGGGTCATTAACGCTTTGAGGTGTGAGTTTCAGGCCGACAAACTGGCGCCTCTCAGATCTTTGTCTGTGACTCATGTACTCTATGTATGTATTAAACTAAACCAAACACTTTTACAGTGTTACATAAGGACTGTACCCTCTTTGTTTCTTATCTGTTTTTACACCCATGAATGAAGGTAGCCCCCTACCATTTCCTACCAATTCATTCCACTTGCTCTTGAACACGTCCTTGGCTACCTTCCTGAAGCTTGTACCGATGTTCGTGTCTTGGAGAACCCCCTTTTGAGTTATATCTCCAAGAACAGTTTTTTTTCACTAAGCTGGCAAGTTCCTTACATTATGAATGGTTGTTCTGGCCTCTACTTCTCTTTCATCCACGTGACCTTGCACGGTTTAGAGTTGCAAGTCCATATTTTCCTCATTAGCAAACGGTAGCAGCAACAGAGTAGTTCTTGTGCTGTAATTAATGTATGTAAGGAACAGCATGCGTACCAGTACATCATCATGTAGGACTCCAAAAGCTTCTCACTTGCCCGTCCCTCCTCCTCCCTCCCTCACACTTATTCTATTTGCTAATTCATTGGCCAATTCAGTATTAGTTACTCCACCCGCAATCATTAACTAGTATATATTTAGCGTCTTGTTGGAGCATTTTCAAATGCCCCAATAAGAGGCTTTTAACATACATTAATAGATATTTTAACGATAATAATATGCTTTCTTCCCATTCTTGTTTGATCTTGAATCAAATCTTAGAATTCCAATAGGTATATAACAAGACATGATTTTCATTTTTTGAACCTTTGCTGTACAAGATTTCACTGTTGTGAAATCTGATTGATTTCTGATCTACTGATTGATTTCACTATTGTGTGTGAAGATAATTCTCTTATTCTATTACTCCTCATTCTCTCTAAACATACGCAAAGCGCTAAGCACACTGACTGGGTTACACACACAAATCACAATAGCGTGATGCATCAATGAACAAATCCACAAGGGCCGTAGGTTCGAATCCTCGTCACGGCCCTTGTGAATTTGTACACTGACTGGGACTTGAATTATACGTGATTTACGTGTCCCCCCTACCTGGTACATGAAGGTGGCAAGCGTCACAGCAGTTATTTCACGCCATCCTCGTCTCTAGTGATCCACTCAACATAGCAAATGGCTGGCACAGTATTTCAGCACCCTCCTTTACGGTCAAAGTTGAAATAAAGTTAGGCCCCACAGCTCAAAGTGATCCACTACCTCTTCCTCTATTGCACTCTGGAGGAGGCCTCCCTGTTGTGTTAAGGTAGTCACTAGCTCCCACTCTTGGAAAAGTTAACTTTTATATATTTCCCTATAATTCCCTGTTAATTCTTCACTTCAAGTCTCATCATCTGCTCGTTTATTGTCATTTTTCGCCTTCTGTAGTTATGGAACACGTTTGTCCTAAATTTGTGACATGCGTTCTCATTTACTTAAGAGTGTATATTCGTTTATTTGGGTGAGAATACATGTCTGTGGCTGTGTGTGTGTATGTGTAGATGTGTGTATGTGTGTGTGGGGGTGTATTTACAAAACTGGCTGTACAACTGGTTATGTGGCTACCCGATTACCGGTGTATATGGTATAAAAAATATCTGGCTATACAACTGGCGAGCTATACGCTGTACAACTACCTATACAACTAGCTAAGCTATACAACTGCCTATACAACTAGCTAAGCTATACAACTGCCTATACAAACTAGCTATGTGGGTATAGCTGGCAGGATGGCTATCTGCCTACCTTGTGGCTTGGCTGGCATCTTCCCACCAACTTGGACCCAGTATTGTGCTGCTGCCAGAATATACGGGGGTGTGTGGGGGCGTTCTCTTGCATAAAAAAGTGAAGGAGATATGTGCTCGCTCCTATACCTCGCATTATGTTATAGATTCAGCTACTCTGAACAAATTCCAAGTAGGACGGGCTATGGTGAGCCCGTAGTGGACTTATACCTGTCACAAGAGCGGTGCTGTGATGACCTCGCATTACCAGTTATTGGGTAGTTATAATGCACCTACTCCAGATCCTCCACTTTCTCGTGGCTACTTTTCAAACTAATTACAATTCCGTTATATCTAGTCTTATCCGTTAGCTCACAATCCCTACACTGAAGAATTCAACTATCCGTGTGTCATCACAATCTAGTAGACCTGAGGCACCAGTTACCAAGCTAGTAGAAATAGGCATCAGTTACTCCATCAGAGAGATTAAGCCCCGCTCCTGTGCCAGGTAAGTCCACTACGGGCTCACCATACTCCGTGCTACTTGGAACTTGTTCAGAGTACTTGAATCTATAACAAAAATACTCCACCATTCTAACATGCAGGAAGAACCGCTTATCTATACATCGTCCAATAAAGTTAGCAGACTGGTAGATGTTACCACCACTAGCCTTAGGCTCGGCTACAAGTACCTACCTCTCTCTCTTAAGAGTTTGCACCACCTGCCGACGTAAACTTAAAACTGTAGAGCTTAAACTGAGAACGAGGGTAGGATGTTGTTGTTGTTAAAGATTTAGCTATTCAGGACGGAGTGTCCATGTAGCACGGGCTATGGTGAGCCCGAGGGTAGGAGGAGCAGGTTATATATATACACAACTCACATGTCCCGCGCTTCACCGACACGCCACCTCTGGGAACGACACACATTTTACAAAACGCTTGTGACCATACTTTATTATTTTATACACTCCAGTTCTTCAACTGTAAATATACTTCACAGCTTGTTTTAAACATCTCAAGAAACAAGTACATGCTACACTAACGTCACACTAAATAATTTATAGATAGAGATTATTATAAATATATATATGGGTCCCTTATATATAAGGCAGACGGAAGGGGAGCAAGGTGAGAGTAGTAGAGAGGGATACCTCTCTATCCCCCAGGTATCATGGGGGATACCTGCCGATACAGGTATCTCCCAGCCAGTGGCTGTATCACAAGTCCCGGCCACCAGCCTCCGGTTATCAGGTACAAAACACCTGACATGATTCACCGTCACTAACTCTCTCCACCACCTGCCATGGCCAAGCACACGGCCCTTACCTCTCCTCCCAGCCATCAAGAGACTACCCTTCAAGGTTATGACGTATGCTCAAGATAGTGAATCTTGTACATGTGTATATATATATGTATAGTTTTTATTACTTAGTGTGTGTGTGTGTGTGTGTGTGTGTGTGTGTGTGTGTATATAATTACGTATATACACATTTAGGATATGCAGACGAGGAGTCACAATAACGTGGCTGAAATATGTTGACCAGACCACACACTAGAAAGTGAAGAGACGATGACGTTTCGGTCCGTCCTGGACCATTCTCAAGTCGATTGTGAGATTTGAGAATGGTCCAGGACGGACCGAAACGTCGTCGTCCCTTCACCTTCTAGTGTGTGATCTGATCAACATATTTCAGCCACGTTATTGTGACTCCTCGTCTGCAAGATATGGTTACTGTAACGCGGGGTAAAACAAGACTTAAGTCGCAGTTGTGTTTGCAATATTCCAACGGGTTGTGAAAAGTTAATATGTCTATAGTTAATAACAAACGGAAGGTCGGGATCCGTTGCACTCAACAACAGACTGGTTGTTGAGTGCAACGTGGTGGACCTCGGACACCTGCGCTCAACCCCCCATTCCTCCCCCTTACAAGCGCTGACAGGCGAATATTCCTGTCAAAACATTGATCCTCTCACCCTGTCAATCAGTATTACCAGGAAAAAAATTCCTTCCCCGCTTCCCCCACAGCGTAGAGGTAAAAACCTTCCCCTCTCCCTACCTGCCCCCAACACGCCCGGGGGCCAGATTCACAAAGTAGTTACGCAAGCACTTACGAACCTCTACATCTTTTCTCAATATTTGGCGGCTTTGTTTACAATTATTAAACAATGAGCTCCGAAGCACCTGCATTAAGCACGGAGCTTAATGAGCTCCAATCACCCAGGTTGTTGGGCAAAAATCCTACCGTTCGCCCCTCCCCCACAAATCCTTATCCTCATATCCTTTCCAAGTGCTATATAGTCGTAATGGTTTAGTACTTTCTCTTGATAATTACATTACCTCTTAAGTATTTTACACATCTCTATGCAGGCGACGAGTCACAATAACATGGCTAAAGTATGTTGACCAGACCACACACTAGAATGTGAAGGGACGACGACGTTTCGGTCCGTCCTGGACCATTCTCAAGTCGATTGAGAATGTTTTCTCAATCTTCCACATCTCTATCATGCCTCCCCCCCCCGCCCTGCCCTTTTCCGCGTCACATGACCTAAGCGGATGAATGAGAGGCGACCTTAGGAAGTCTCGTCACAGAGTCTGTCTGGAGATTGTGCGGCACTTGACTGGCTGCCTCCACGTCACAAGAGGAAGATGCTCTACCACAGACTCCGCCCACTTAGGGCCTTGGAGCGGAGTGAGCCGCGTAAATATGTCCAAAACAAGTCTTGAAGCAGTGCCAATAGACAGGTCAGATAACAGATAGTGATGAAGAGATGAGTAGACAGGTCAAATAACAGATAGTGATGAAGAGATGAGTAGTATTTTTAATAAATATTTTGTATCTGTATTTACTAAAGAGGAACTTAACAATATGCCTTCAGCCGAACAAGTCTATGTGGGTGGGGACGAGGACAGGTTGACGAGTTTAGCAGTTACCAGGGAGGATGTTCTTAAACAAATAGTAAAACTCAAACCAAACAAATCCCCAGGGCCGGATGAAGTGTTTGCTAGGGTGCTTAAAGAATGCAATGAGGAGCTTTGTGACCCACTGTCAACCATATTTAATAAATCAATAGAGTCAGGCAGAGTGCCAGAGTTTTGGAAAGTTGCTAATGTGATACCAGTTTTTAAGAAAGGAGATAGATCACTTGCGTCTAACTATCGACCAATTAGCCTAACGTCTATTGTGGGAAAGTTACTCGAATCTATAATAGCAAATAAAATTCGTCTTCATCTTGAAAAACATAAATTAATAATTGAGTCGCAACATGGTTTTATAAATGGCCGTTCATGTTTAACAAATTTGTTATCTTTTTATTCTAGCATTGTTGAGGCAGTTGATAGTGGTAAGGATTGCGATGTTGTATACCTTGACTTTAGCAAAGCTTTTGATACAGTGCCACATGAAAGACTGATTAAAAAAATAGAGTCTCATGGTATTGGGGGTGCTATATTAAGCTGGATTAGGGCATGGCTATACCAAAGGAAACAGAGAGTTAGTATAAATGGAATCAAGTCAGAGTGGGAAAATGTTGTAAGTGGAGTGCCTCAAGGCTCTGTCCTGGGACCTCTGTTGTTTATAATATATATAAATGATTTAGATTCAGGTTTGAGTAGCAACATTTGCAAATTTGCCGATGATACGAAAATCGGTAGGGAAATTAATTCGGAGGAGGACTCACTATCACTTCAAGTTGATCTAGATAGGGTTTTGAAATGGTCAAAGGATTGGCAGATGCAGTTTAATGCTGATAAATGTAAAGTTCTGAGGTTAGGTAATGATGATAGAGTTACAAGATACGAGCTAGATGGTGTTGTGATTGCGAAGTCGGATTGCGAAAGGGATCTGGGAGTTATGATTAGTAAGAATTTAAAACAAAAGGATCAATGCATAAATGTTCGTAATAAGGCAAATCGGACACTTGGATTTATTAATCGCAGCGTTAGTAACAAGACACCTGGTGTGGTTCTCAAGCTATATCTTGCTCTAGTTAGGCCCCATTTAGATTATGCAGTTCAGTTTTGGTCGCCATATTATAGAATGGATATAAATTCACTTGAACGTGTCCAGCGTAGGATGACTAAGTTAATTCCCCAAATTAGAAATCTTTCATATGAAGAAAGATTAACAAAGCTTAAGTTGCATTCACTGGAAAGGCGAAGAGTTAGGGGTGACATGATAGAGGTTTACAAGTGGATGAATGGACATAACCGGGGGGATATTAATAGGGTATTAAAAGTATCAACACAGGACAGAACACGAAACAATGGATATAAATTGGATAAGTTTAGATTTAGGAAAGACTTGGGTAAATACTGGTTCAGTAACAGGGTTGTTGATTTGTGGAACCAATTGCCGCGTAACATTGTGGAGGTGGGGTCCCTCGATTGTTTCAAGCACGGGTTGGACAAGTATATGAGTGGGATTGGGTGGTTATAGAATAGGAGCTGCCTCGTATGGGCCAATAGGCCTTCTGCAGTTACCTTTGTTCTTATGTTCTTATGTTCTTATGTTCAATCCCCTGTTTGGGTAGATAAGTACCCGGGGTCCTTCACTAAGCATCCCTTGGTCTTGCCAAGTGCCAACGATAAAAAAGATCTTAAAGTAATTTTCCAGCATTATTAATAGAATTACAGCCTACTTACAGCCTTACAGCCTACTTACTACCTACCTACTTAGAATTACAATTCTCTGTATGAATGGGCCGAGTATGGAAGCAGGTATGGTAATGTTGACCAGACCACACACTAGAAGGTATGGTAATTGGACACGGGAGACATCTCCCATCACGCAGGGTGCAGTCGCACCGTCACAGATCTCCAGTATCATCTATCGATACTGGTAATGGTTCAGAAAGGCCTCCACTTACGGGCTATTCATGCCCGTGCCACCTTTTGGGTGGCTTAATCTTCATCAATCAGTCAGTCGGTTGGAGACATGCTGAGACGCCAGTTATGACGAATCCTCCGAGAGTTTTCGCCAGTTATGACGAATCCTCCAAGAGATTTCGCCAGTTATGACGAATCCTCCAAGAGTTTTCGCCAGTTATGACGAATCCTCCAAGAGTTTTCGCCAGTTATAAAATCCTGGCAGCAACTTCAATGGCCCAGCGTGACCGGAAACTAACTGAAAAGTCTTTATAAGCTTAAAGCACAAGGATTAGTTGAGAGCCACAGGGAATGTCACAGATGTGGGATAGGATATGGCATCTTTGGCTCTGGGGCCAGATTCACGAATTAGTTACGCAAGCGCTTACGAACCTGTACATCATTTCTCAATCTTTGGCGGCTTTGTTTACAATTATTAAACAGTTAATGAGCTCCGAAGCACCAGGAGGCTGTTTATAACAATAACAACAATTGATTGGCAAGTTTTCATGGCTGTAAACCGTTGTAAAATGGTACTCTGCACGGCCTTCCAAAGCAATTTAAATAAAACTTTATTTATAAGCTTATTTTGGCATATTCGAATGTATAGAGCGTTAAATATGTGGCCTTATGAAATCTTCACCGAGCAAAATATGGCTTTCGTGTAACGAAAGGTTGGCCATTCCTGGCCTAATCCAATTAACCCCCCTAACCCCTCCCGTTTCTTATTTTAAACCATTCTTGAATTAGCATTGATGTATCACTTCCTATGCAGGCGATGAGTCACAATAACGTGGCTGAAGTATGTTGACCAGACCACACACTAGAATGTGAAGGGACGACGACGTTTCGGTCCGTCCTGGACCATTCTCAAGTCGATTGAGAATAGTCCAGAACGGACCGAAACGTCGTCGTCCCTTCAACTTCTACTGTGTGGTGTGGTCTGGTCTACCACTTCCTATAATTTATTTCACTTGCTCATTACACCTTTCGTGAAACATGTTCTCCTTAATATAAATGACATCTGCTCCTCTAGTTTTCATTTCATGTTATTCTTCATTCTGAACACTTTCCTTTTGTTCATCAAGTGAATTTCGAACATAATTGTGTGTGTTATGTTGCCTATTGTGTTAACTAAAATGTGGAGGTGGTGTTTGGCAGCAATGTTTGGCAGCAATGGTTGGCAGCAATGGTGGCAGAAATGGTTGGCAGCAATGGTGGCAGAAATGGTTGGCAGCAATGTCTGGCAGCAATGTCTGGCAGCAATGGTGGCAGAAATGTCTGGCAGCAATGGTGGCAGCAATGGTTGGCAGCAATGGTTGGCAGCAATGGTTGGCAGCAATGGTTGGCAGCAATGTCTGGCAGCAATGTCTGGCAGCAATGGTTGGCAGCAATGGTTGGCAGCAATGTCTGGCAGCAATGTCTGGCAGCAATGTCTGGCAGCAATGTCTGGCAGCAATGGTGGCAGCAATGGTTGGCAGCAATGGTGGCAGCAATGGTTGGCAGCAATGGTGGCAGCAATGGTGGAGGTCGGGGCGGAGTAGGGCAGTGAAGGGATCGATGGCTTGGCGGTGTTGCCCGACGCCCTCACCACAAGTACAGCTTCACTGCCGCCCACTCCCACCAGGCGCTCCTCTCCTCCTCCTGCTGCTCCTTCATCTGCTGCTACTGCCCTACGTCTGCTGCTACTACCCTACGTCTGCTGCTACTGCCCTATGTCGGCTGCTACTACCCTACGTCGGCTGCTACTACCCTACGTCGGCTGCTACTACCCTACGTCGGATGCTACTACCCTACGTCGGATGCTACTACCCTACGTCGGCTGCTACTACCCTACGTCGGCTGCTACTACCCTACGTCGGCTGCTACTACCCTACGTCGGCTGCTACTACCCTACGTCGGCTGCTACTGCCCTACGTCTGCTGCTACTGCCCTATGTCGGCTGCTACTACCCTACGTCTGCTGCTACTGCCCTATGTCGGCTGCTTGTCTTACTACTACAATCATGCCTCCCGCTTACAATGTCTGTTGCTATTAATGCTGCTGTCGCTTCTCCATCCTATCAAGTCCTGTATTTTGTAGCATAAAATATATATTTAGTATCTGTTGGTATCAGGACTACTACTAATCCTTCAGCTACTTGCGCAGCCGCATAGTGATACTGAGTCTTCTGCTTCTGTTCTTCCTATCAACATTTGCTGCTGTTCCTCCACTAAACGTGGAAGAATTCGAGACAAAAATAACCGTTAAAAAGACGAGCCTTTATTTTTAGCTAATGCTAGAAGCGGTGTCAATCACCGTTATTGGTGTTTCATGACCTACATGGCTACCAATCCAATAGTTCGTATTAGTGTACTGCTGCATGTATCAACCTGGTAAATGTGAACAGTTCCTCACACGCTAGTAGATGGGAACATTTATATAGCTAACACTACAATTACTAGTAAAATCACAATAGCCACAGCTACTAAAGGTAGGTTGCTGCCTTACCTTTAAGGTGCTTCCGGGGCTTAGCGTCCCCGCGGCCCGGTCGTCGACCAGGCCTCCTCCTTGCTGGACTGGTCAACCAGGCTGTTGGACGCAGCTGTTCGCAGCTTGATGTACGAATCACAGCACCTTTGGAGGTGCTTATCCAGTTCTCTCTAACACTGTTAGGGGTCGGCCAGTTATGTCCCTTATGTGTAGTGGAAGCGTGTTGAACAGTCTCGGGCCTCTGATGTTGATAAGAATTCTCTCTCAGTGTACCTGTTGCACCTCTGCTCTTCAACGGTGGTATTCTGCACATCCTGCCATGCCTTCTGGTCTCGTGTGATGTTATTTCTGTGTGCAGGTTTGGGACCAGCCCCTCTAATATCTTCCACGTATAAATTATTATGTATCTCTCCCGCCTGCGCTCAAGAGAATACAGATTTAGGCTCTTTTGGTCGGTCCCAGTAGTTTAGATGTTTTACTGAATGAATTCTTGCAGTAAAGGATCTCTGCACGCTCTCCAGGTCAGCAATTTCTCCAGCTTTGAAAGGGGCTGTCATTGTGCAGCAGTACTCCACTCTAGAGGGCAATAGCGTCTTGAAAAGTATCATCGGTATAGCATCTCTAGTGTGAAAGGTTCTTGTTATCCAACCTGTCATTTTTCTTGCAGTTCTGACGGCTACTTTATTGTGTTCTTTAAAGGTAAGGTCTTCCGACATGAGTACACCCAAATCCTTTACATTGCCTTTTCGTTCTATGTTATGATTTGACCGAGTTTTGTACGTGGTTTCCGTTTTTATATTTTATTTTTTTTCCGTAGCGCATGAGCTGTTATGCTCGAAATATTCTCTTACATATTGGAGCTTAAATTGTAGTAAGGAAGAAGGGGTAAAGCAGACAAGGAGAGGGAAGATGGGCAAGCAGAACGAGGATGAGGAAACCGCAGATGAACGTACACGCTGTGGTACGTTCACTGGCTTGTGGAGTGGGTACGAACAAGGGCGTGAGCACTTGTCTGTTGTGTATTCTTTTTGCTTTCATGGCAAGATAAATTCTTTCATTATCCGGTCACCAACTGAAATGGTTTACTGACCAAGAAGGCCAGAGACTACAAGCAACCAGTAACTTTTGTCATCCTCAAGTTCTAACATGAACATTTATCAAAAACCATGACTAAATACTTTTGTAATGATCTCTACTCCACTCGTTTAATTTCTCCTCTTTTTTTTTCTCTCAGTCCGTCCTCATCAACAAAGATTAAATGCTCGTTAATCCACCCGCCAAACCCTATTTATGAATTATGAATGAAAAATGATTTACACACTACTCGACTAATGACATTCAAACATTTTTCTAGTGCTTCGTTGATGACCTCTGTTTAAACAGCAACGCTTCAAATACACGTACTTCAAATACAAATAATAGCCAACAGAACCCAAAAAGCCCTCTACTACACTTTGCTCCTCACCTTTCTCTAGCCTATTTATTCCCTGCATTTACTTCCTCATCCCACGGGAGACATCTCCCGTCACGCAGGGTGCAGTCGCACCTCCACAGATCTCCAGTATCATCTATTGATACTGGTGATGGCTCAAAAGGGCCACCACTTACGGGCTATTCATGCCCGTGCCACCTTTTGGGTGGCTTAATCTTCATCAATCAATCAATTCCTCATCCACCATTTGGTCACCATTTGGTCCGGGAGACATCTCCCGTCACGCAGGGTGTTGTCGCACCTCCACAGATCTCCAGTATCATCTATTGATACTGGTGATGGCTCAAAAGGGGCCACCATGTACGGGCTATTCATGCCCCTGCCACCTTTTGGGTGGCTTAATCTTCATCAATCAATCAATTCCTCATCCACGGGCTCACCATAGCCCGTGCTACTTGGAACTTGTTCCGTGTAGCTGAATCTATAACAACAACAACCTCCTCATCACAATCGACTTGAGAATGGTCCAGGACGGACCGAAACGTCGTCGTCCCTTCACCTTCTAGTGTGTGGTCTGGTCAACAGAACCCAAAAACCTAACCTAACATGCTTAATTATATACTGAACTGTAATGTATAATAGTTTCTATATTGTAAACCTATTTATAATACACAGAACTATACGATAATAGAATGCATCTTGAGGGTCGGTAGCTGTTTTAACTAGCCCTGTCTGAGGACAGGTTGAAATGTATTTTGGTCAAATTAATTTTGATCAAAATATACATCAACCATTCCTCAACTTCTTGGTTTGTCAATACAAAAACATTACACACATGACAACCGATTATGTTCGAACTTTTTTCGAGCATTTGCTCACTTCCTTGTAATGAGTTCGTCAGTGTGAACATGCCGCCCCAACGCTGTTGAAATCATTATATTATATATAATTATGTCTGTGTAAATCACGAAAAATAAACACGATTAAAAATTTGACTCCTTCTGAAGATGTATTAATATACGAAAGTACTTAAGGAAATTCCCGTTTCAATTCTTCCTCCGTGGTCCGACAGTCATATAATTATTATATATATATATATATATATATATATATATATATATATATATATATATATATATATATATATATATATATATATATATATATATATATATATATATATATATATATATATATATATATATTATATATAATTATATATAATTATATATAATTATAATTATATATAATATATATATATATATATATATATATATATATATATATATATATATATAATTATATATAATTATATATAATTATATATATTATATATAATTATATATATTATATATAATTACACAATCATTCACACATACATATACACATCGCTAATCTTTTTATAGCAAGTGATTCAACAAGAGGCTCACACAACAGACAGTGAAGGACAAGCCAAGTGGAATAGCCGACCTTTAAACACTCAAGGCCCAACATAAGCACTGTATCCTTTCTCGTGCTGCTACTCTCATGCGAGAGCTATGTAGGAAATTCTAGGTCTATTGTTGATTTAGAGACGAGTGTGTCGACATCACACGTGGTGGAGTTTGGGGATACAAGTAGGAGCTGCCTTGTACGAGGTCAATAAGCCTTCTGCTAAATCCGTGTCCCGTCCCAGCGTCTGGGATGCTCTCGGACGTAGGTTCGAATCCTCGCCATGGCCCTTGTGGATTTGTTCCGTGTAGTCTAATGTTTATATGTTTTATGTAATTTGAGTGTTACGTGATTGATTGACTGATGAATATCAAGCCATCCGAGAGGTGGCACGGGCATGAATAGCCCGTAAGTGGTAATGTTAAGGAAATGTGTTTGGTATAAGAACAGCTGCGAGAAAGATCAGGGATAAGTTCTCTGGGGAAAATTCGGGATTAGTTACAATTATATCTTAAGTATATCGACTTAACTTATATATCTTATATCTATCGACTTGAGAATGGTCCAGGACGGACCGAAACGTCGTCGTCCCTTCAATTTCTAGTGTGTGGTCTGGTCAACATACTTCAGCCACGTTATTGTGACTCCTCGCCTGCATATATGAAGTAATTCAGGGGGGGGGGGTGCTCTTATGGGCTACTCATGCCCGTGCCACTTCTTGGGTGGCTTAATTTTCATCTATCAGGGATGGGGGGGGGGAGAGGGGGGGGTTGTGACCCTGAAGGAGTTCATAAGGAAGAACACCATTTAGTGTTATTCACTTGCTTCAGTGTGACTTAATTTTTTGTTGTTGAAGATTCGCTACCCGGAACAAAAAGTTCCAAGCAGCACGGGCTATGGCGAGCCCGTAGTTGTGTTTTAATTTGCATTCATTTGTCGACGACTGCTGCAGAAGTAATTTTCATGCTGGTTTTTGTATCTACTGCAAAAAAAATATTACGCTGTGACCTGTATTCTATATTTCATACGAGAATGATGAACAACACAGGTGCAAGTATCATGCCTTTGGGTACAGAGCTCTATCTTAAACAATGCAGATTGACTGTCTCCAAGGAAGATAACATCTGGCACTGAGTTTGCTACATTATAGAAGCAATTATCTAGTTTGCTTGCTCTGTGAATTCCTCAAACCGTTGCATCTGGTCGCTGGTGTATAAAAATAATAACCAAGTTTATTTTCCCTACTTTAATTTCAAGTACCTACCTGTACCACCATTTTTAAAGGAGTTTAAGAGTTTATACACAGGTCAAGCTCTTGAAGGTGTCACTACCAACAACTTTCATTCGTCATCAGTTAGGAAATTAATTAAGAAATTAATAAGAAAATTTTAAATTAGCAAAACTGACTCCTACCCACTGGATAAAGAGCGACTTCGTAAACTACCGTTTTTTTCTGGCTTATCCTAAGAATCCTGGATTATCCTAAGAATCCTGGATTATCCTAAGAATCCTTCCTCCCCGGTCGGCCGAGGGGACAGCACGCTGGACTTGTGATCCTGTGGTCCTGGGTTCGATCCCAGGCGCCGGCGAGAAACAATGGGCAGTTTCTTTCACCCTATGGCCCTGTTACCTAGCAGTAATTAAATAGGTACCTGGGTGTTAGTCAGCTGTCACGGGCTGCTTCCTGGGGATGGAGGCCTGGTCGAGGACCGGGCCGCGGGGACACTAAAAAGCCCCGAAATCATCTCAAGATAACCTCAAGATAACCTCCCTTCATCACCACCCCACTACCACACGGCCATGTCCACGGACGGCTGTGTCTTCATTCCTGGCATTCTAATTTTATAAATTTTAAGTTTTAATATACATAATATACAATGTTCTTTACCATAACTCCCTGTGACCGTGTTCTGCAAAATTTATATTTGTCATTTCATTGAACATAAAACTGAATTTAAACCAATATTGACAACAGCTCTTTACCAAGTAAACAAAAAAAGTTATTTTGAACAAATTAGTGTGAAGGCCCGCGCATCACGTGATGTTCCAATGGTATTTTATTTAGGTAGTTAACAAGCCAAGGGAAAGCTCAACAGCTTACAGCTGAGACAACACATCGCCACACGGACATCAGTTTCTAGTCGTGGTGGAAGGAAAATTCAATCCCCCTTACAAATTATTAGAATTACCTATAATTACCTCCACTAAAGTCCAATTACTATCAGCTGCAGTGACGCTCAGTAAAATCTCTTCACTTCCAAACAACTCACAAGTAAGAAGATGGGCAGAGGGCTGAGTGAGTCAGCCAGCTAGAGACCCGGGCACCGCCAGGTACCCATCTAGTCTACCTCGTGGGTAGGAGACTATCGTAATGTATATATAGTAATGTAGTATAAATCCATAGTAATTTACACTCTTACTATAAATTAAATGTTACTTTTAAGTCCTGTTTTTAGGTCAAAACCGCTGTGGACACTTAAAAGATAGTTCAGATATGAAGCTACGAATGAAGACAAGCAGAGGATCAGCACCATTAACCACCAACAGCGGTGGCGACTGTGGTAAAGTGCTGGCAAGCAACCTACTTGGCCTTCCTTACTCCAAGGGAAGCAGGGGACGGTAGAACGGTTAATATTCCCAGTGTGCGGGTGTCTGCCTCACACAGTCGCTCCCAAGTGCCTCCCCCCCCCCCCCCTCTCATGGTCACGCAAGCCAGTGCACGCATGGTCACGCACACCATGCCTATCTTCAGAGTAAGCGTCACTATTCCACCAGCGTCTAACTCTCAAGGCAGTTACTGAAAACGGGAAATGTTTTACACACACAGACTGTACAAATTCGTTCCAACAAGAAGTCTCCGACTTCGGTGGCGTGTACTAGTGGAGTACGAGTAAGTGCAGGAAGCATGAGGGTGGGAGGGGGCGACGTGGCGTGCAGGCGCCGGCAGTAACACCAGCCACTGTGTCAGAAGAGGGCCACACACACACACACACACACACACACACACACACACACACACACACACACACACACACACACACACACACACACACACACACACACTGTTGAGAGGCGGGACCAAAAAGCCTGAGCTCAGCCTCCGCAAGCACAACTAGGTGAGTACACACACACCTAGCAATACACAAGCTCTATAACGTTAGGTAATGCGCGCGCCACTCTAGAAATTACCAATCCACAACTTAAAAATCCCGAAAAAAAATTTAATTCTTACTAGATAGCTATAATGGATTCTAAGGAAGAGCATGTTAACAGCGTTGGAAACGAAAATTATAAATATATATATATTTTTACATCTTCACACATCTGTGCCACGTGAGTACGACGGGCTCACCATAGCCCGTGCTACTTGGAACCTCTTGTTCCCAGTAGCTGAATCGAAACAACAAATTAACCTATATATTTGCGGTTACAAGTACTTTCAATTCTCGACGAGCACGTATGCGCGAGCGATAGACGCCAGCAAGTGGAACATCTGAAGAGAAACTTGATGACTTATCAACACGGGTTGAAGCCATAAATCTTGCCTAACCAATATTATACTGTCCAACCAACTCAAGATATCACACACACACTTGGGTAATTACACACACACACACCCAGTTCGGGTGTAGGGAATAAACACTCAAAGCACACAATTTACTCAAATCAAATGGAAAGAAAACTAAATTGCGATAAAAAAACAGGTACAGCCATTATCAGCAGGATCGCCTTCCCCCCCTCCCCGTCCCCCCCCCCCCAGCCTGCCACAGCTGTCAAAATGATTGTGTACAAATAGCCAATGTCAACCAACACTACCAGGAGCTTAATGTTGTGGAGCTCGTAAACTGTTTAATAAAAGTAAACACAGTTCCCCCCCCCCCTTCATCTGTCACAAAACAATCTCACGGGTTTTCTCAAAGAAGCCAAGATGATCATCTTATCACTCGACAAGGACAGCAATCACTCGTCTACGCTACAAATATCACTCTTCCAGCCACACAGTTATACAGCCCTGTGCCAGGTAAGTCCACTATAGGGGCTCACCATAGCCCGTGCTACTTGCAACTTTTGGTTCAGAGTAGCTGAATCTAAAACAAACAGCAGCAGTCTTCCAAACCCGACTGGCTTCCCTGGGATTTTGTTGACGGTCTCGTCTTTTTAATAAACAGGCTCAAAAATAAATAAAAACAATTTGTGTACTCGCGCATGTGTGCGTGTTTAACACAAACGCGCGCGCGCGCACACACTACCTGCATGCGTACTCGCCTAGTTGTGCTTCCGAGGGTTGAACTCTGGTTCTTTGGTCCCGCCTCTCAACTGTCAATCAACAGGTGTACAGATTCCCGAGCCTATTGGGCTCTATCATATCTACATTTGAAACTGTGTATGGAGTCAGCCTCCACCACATCACTGCCTAATGCGTTCCACTTGTTAATTACTCTGACACTGAAAAAGATCTTTTCTAACGTCACTGTGGCTCATTTGGATACTCGAGTGGAAACTGTACCCTTGTTCGCGTAAAAGTTTATTCTTATCTATCCTCTCAATTCTTCTGAGAATTGTGTAGGTAGTGATCATGTCTCGCCTTACTCTTCTGTCTTACTCGTGATGACGACGCCGTTTTAGATTCAGCTACTCAGAACTAAGTCCATGTAGCACGGTCTATAGTGAGCCCGTAAGATGCATGCGTGAAGATCGAAGCCATTTAGTACTAATCTCATGGGCCAGTACCACACCTTGCGAATACAAACATCCTACCTCAGAATCACACATACCCGAGTACCCATGAGGTTACTTATTTAAATTGCCACAAATGTTACTCAATAATAAAATAAAAATCAGACAAAAAGGAAGTCAAATATAAATCCGGCCACCAAGGAGGTGGTATCTGCTACTAGCGTAGCAGGTAGCAGATAGTTTAGCATAGATAGCAGTTTAGCGCGCAGGACTCGTAATTCTGTGGCGCGGGTTCGATTCCCGCACGAGGCAGAAACAAATGGGCAAAGTTTCTTTCACCCTGAATGCCCCTGTTACCTAGCAGTAAATAGGTACCTGGGAGTTAGTCAGCTGTCACGGGCTGCTTCCTGGGGGTGGAGGCCTGGTCGAGGACCGGACCCCGGGGACACTAAAAAGCCCCGAAATCATCTCAAGATAGCGTTCAGAGATCCGCATCCTCACAATGACCCTGTTGACATCCTCAGCTGATCTGATCGACAGATCCGCATCCTCACCATGTTGACACCTGTCGGTCAGTTAAGAGTACAGAGTTAATGTGGACACGGGATGAGCAATGCCTCCTGGTTTCCACCAGTCTGTGTCTGCAGGACGGTAAGATAATGAACAGTTTCGTCGGGGTACTAAAGCGGTCTCCACCAGTACTGTACTGTCGCGCCTACATCCTGTCAAACTGGCGGTGTGGGAGGGGGAGAGAGTTGCTTGTACTAGCCTAATTGTGCTTGCGGGGGTTGAGCTCTGGCTCTTTGTAACAGGGGCTAGTGGTGGCAGTGCCGTCACTCCATCAAACTTGTAATGCTACACGAATGTGAATAGTGTCGTAGATATATATATATATATATATATATATTTTTTTTTTTTAGATATATACAAGAGGTGTTACATTGTTGTACAGCCACTAGTACGCGTAGCGTTTCGGGCAGGTCCCTGGAATACGATCCCCGCCGCGAAGAATCGTTGTTACAACCAAGTACCCATTTTACTGTTGAGTTAAACAGAGGCTACAGTTAAGGATTTGCGCCCAGTAAATCCTCCCCGGCCAGGATACGAACCCATATATCAAAGGGGTAAAATAACTCATTGTGCGAGTGTGATTTTATTGAAAGATGATTCAGTGGGGTTGTAAAACAGAGTGGATCTACACGGGTTTGATCTGCCAAAAGTCATACTTACAATATACTCAGGGCAAATAGACGAGGACATTTTCTGAAAATTGATATTAAGTAGGACAGTAAAAGCAGAGGTCCAATAGACATGTTAAGACAGAACTATCAACATCAAAGGCCCAAGACTTTTCAAATCTTCCCCCTTTACACACACGGGGGTCAAACTGGCCGACCTTTCGCAGTATTCAAACAAGAACGTGATACACCTTGCAAAAATATTAACTGATCAACCAGCCTGTGACTCATACATCAGGCTGCAAACAGGCGCATCAAAACAGCCTGGATGACCAGACCACCAACCAGGAGGATTAACGCTGGACGTTCATCCTCCTCGACAGGATAGGTGGAAGCTGTAAACACAAACAAGTCTAAGACATAAGAAATACTCGTACCGTGTGTAAATGACCAACAAGTGAACGTACAGGAAAGAGAGAAGTCGCAACCACATCCATCCACAACTTTGGCGCCAGATTTAACAAAGAACTCTAACGTCAGGAAAGTTTAATATAAATCGCAACAAAGGCTAGAAGACGGGACATTAGAGCACGACCTCCCTTCTCCATAGTCACAGTTAGAGGGCAGTCTAATCAGCAGAAGGCCGCCGCTGCCACCACCGGAAACACAGCAATAGCAGCTCATGAAATGAGCCTATCCAACACTTTATTATTCACTTTAATACCAGCAAGAGAAACAACGATAGGGGTAAGGTATCAGGAGTCAACAAGTGCATCATTGTGTCGAGGGTGGTGGAGGTGACGACGGGCCATGCCATGCATGCCAATGGTGCGCAAGAGCTGTGGCCGGATGCCCCGACGATAGCTTACCCCCTCACCCCCTGGCCGTGGCCCTCCTTGCTACTCTCTCCCCTTACCAAGGCATCCTTACTGGTCCCCCCTCTCCCTCCCCCCCCCCTACAAACACTGTGGCATCCTCCCCCGCTACACCATCCACGATACACACACACACACACGAGGTGTGGTGAGGTGAGCTCAACTCCCGTAAAAACACAACTAGTAAACACACATGTGTCTTCACGTGTCGCACACTGGTATTCCTCAAGAACTTTATCCATGTGGAGGAAAACACCGAATAATGAAAGATGGTGAAGAGAAATGAACAGAATGGAGAAGTGTCTGGGTTGTCTGAAGCCACGACCAACCATGCCATTGACAACCTGCATTACACAATTTCTACCTCTGGGTCATTGCAAGGCTGCAACATGCTTATCTCTTACAATAAACTTTCCACAGACACAACCAGGGTCAAGCAGAGCCCCGCGTGCGAGCGCTCACACGCACACTCACAGACCTGCATGTACATAGGTGAAAGCAGAGGGGGGATGGGTCAGGTACACAGTTACTGGACTGTAAACCCGTGTAAATGTAAAATCATGTTAGCAAGAGAAAGCAAGACGGAAGACGCAATACAAAGAAAAGGAGAAAATGTAGTTTACATAAAGACTAGACCCAGAATTTAAGGAGGGGGGAGGAGGGTAGGTTGCCTTATTTCCTACGCTAAAACTACACTTCCCGTGGTCACCATTCCCAGACACACTAGCCTATAGTACTACCGAGACTTCCTTTACCACACTACAACTTCTTACTACAATGACATTCTATTCATCACGATTAAACCAAAACATTCATTGAACAAAACCATATTGAACAAATCCGTGGCGAGGGTCTCTCGTCACCTTCCTCATGGCCCTTGTGGATTTGTTCATTTGATGCATCACGCTATTGTGATGTGTGTGTGAAAGACATTCATTCGCTCGGGTTCTAATGCACAACCAGGCGAGCGCATGCCCTCTGGGGTGAGCAAGTCTCTTACCTGCGACCGATTATGCCAAAAATGTGGGTTTGTGAGGTATTGAGAGCACCTTTTAAACCAGTTATTTGGTCGCACACGATACTGTCCGTCGCTATACTGCTCTTGTGGACACTGATAAAGATTAAGCCACCCAAGAGGTGGCACGGGCATGAATAGCCCGTAAGTGGTACAATTTTTTGTTCAGTATTCTGAAGTAGCATTTAATCGTCAAGCTGCTATCGCGGGGGAGGATACTGCTTGACAGTCTTTATGAGGGTCTCCAGCTGCTACAGTGAACACTGGTCTTACCGATATTTAGGTACATGTGCATTTGTGCAGCTCCCCTGGCCTACATGATGGGGAGTACAGCGTGTCAAAAACCTAGCTACGTGATGCTACAAATCCCCATCACACAGGATGGTTAGTCATCAGACGACGAACTAGAATGTATTTAGTTCTGAAGACATTAACAAACGCTGACTAGGCAACCTGTCCTCTTACAAAGAACGTCGCATTTCGATTGAATGCGTAACACAAGGACAAAAATTGTACTTGAAAATGAAAGCGGCTGGCGAAAGTGACGTACTGTCCCGTTTTCTGTTTTGGGTCCTCTGGTAAATTAGAAGAGGACACTCATTTGACCATTTTCTTTACGTTGGGAGAGCTTAGGAAGTCAGGCAGGACTAGGCTATCCTGGCTTTAGATCCCCACACTCACTGGATGACACAAGGGGTCCCATTAAATCGATGCCAGGTATATTGGTAACATTATAGGCTGATGAGCCGAGCGGACAGCACACTGCGACTTGTGATCCTGCGGTCCAGGGTTCGATCCCCGGCGAGAAACAATGGGCAGAGTTTATTTCACCCTATGCCCCTGTTACCAAGCAGTAAAATAGGTACCTGGGTGTTAGCTGTCACTGGCTGCTTCCTTGGAGTGGAGGCCTAGTCGAGGACCGGGCCGCGGGGACACTGAAAAGCCCCGAAATCATCTCAAGATAACCTCAAGATGACTCGAGTCAACGCACACCCCTCAAGGTAAGAGATTATGTAGTGGGGAAGCACGGTGGCGGAGGCTGCAGACCAAGTACCCCAGAGGCAAGAAGATTGAACTGAAGCATGTTACTGAATTACATCACCGCATATTTGCCAAGCGATGCTCCCCACCCCTCCAACCCCCCACACCCCACCCTCCCCCCAACCACAGGGATGCCAAGTTTGCTGCGAGGAGAGGGGGAAGGGGGGGGGAAGAAAAGGGGTCGGGACGAGAAGCAAGGTGTGGGAAGATATTAATAATGTATCTAGTGTTAGCTAAAACAATTGGCTGCGCATACAACTCTGCTCATCTAGCCTTGTGATTAGATTTATGGTGTCGGCTCCACTCCAAAAACAGTCAAACTGCAGGAAGAGTCAAGTGTTCAAAAGGTCAACAGGATTTATCTCGTCGTTTGGCAGAAAAGAGGCTTCACAACCCCCCCCCCCCCCCACCTTAATTGCCCGGAGGTAGTCAAAGATCAATCCCCCACACTACTAAAATGTGGTGTTTATGACTAAGAGGATGAAGGAAGAATAAGAGAAGTCAAAACAGGCGTTAACATATTCAAGAAACAAGCAAATTCCTACAAGAAACCAACCAGGATGTGGTGGATATATGGGCCTGCGGGCCGCTGCAAGCAACAGCCTGTTGGGCCAAGTTATCACAAGCCGGGAAGTGCAATAACTCAAAAACATCTCCAGGTGTGGACATAGTGGTTTTGAAGTGATTACCACGAGGGGTGTACACCCCACCCCCTGATGAGAGTGTGTAAATTGGAGGCAAACTACAGTTCAGCACAAATGTAAATTTTTAATCTTGTGTATAACATGGGTTCAGGAACTGGACCAATTACGTGACTAACCTTTCCGACACCACTCGTGTGATAGTTGACTGCGGACCCTATACCCACTAAACTAAGCGATCGCCAAAAAACGGTATATCAACCTGTCCTTCCGAACAGTACATCGCATTTTGACGTATAAATTCCCAACGACAAGATGTACTATAAATTCAGAGCAGCTCGCAAAATTGACGGGCGGTCCAGGAGCCAGATTCACGAAAGCACTTACGAACCTGTCCATCTTTTCTCAATCTTTGGCGACTTTGTTTACAATTATTAAACAGTTAATGAGCTCCGAAGCACCAGGAAGCTGTTTATAACAATAACAGTTGAATGGGAAGTTTTCATGCTTGTAAACTGTTTAATAAATGTAACCAAAGCCGTCAAAGATTGAGAAAAGATGGACACGTTCGTAAGTGCTTGCGTTAGTGCTTTCGTGAATCTGGCCCCAGTTTCATCATTCGTGGGTCCCCCGGCATTACATTGTACTCTACCACATTATGAGAAGTTTTGAATATAAAACTATCCACCACAATACTTGATACGCAAAATCTTTGTTATTGTTCCCCAACCGTGTACCCAAGCCCCCCCCCTTCCCCCCCGACACGTGGTTCGGTGTCAACACCACACAAACAACAAAACCCAAACAGCAACAGTTTCCAAGCACAAACTCGTCCAACAAACTTTAACGTTTTCATGACACTAAGAACTAAACAAACTTGACATGTAAACATATAAACAGTTTTCGAGCATCGAAACTAGAGACAGATAGTAACGTATAAATAAATAAATGTATGAAAGTTTATGATTAAACAAACATTACATGTAAGTGAACACGCCTGCTTCCACGTAAGCTCCCAGGGGCCATCCCCCAAGTCCATGCATGCAAGCACCCAGGGCATGAAACACCTACATGTAACACAGGCAAAGCATTAGCCATGAAATCATCAGTAAATTTCTGACGCCTATCTGTCTATGGAGAAAGATCAGGGGCCAGATTCACGAAAGCACTTACGCAAGCACTTACGAACCTGTACATCTTTCCTCAATCTTTGACGGCTTTGGTTACATTTATTAAACAGTTTACAAACATGAAAACCTCCCATTCAACTGTTGTTATTATTAACAGCTTCCTGGTGCTTCTGAGCTCATTAACTGTTTAATAATTGGAAACAAAGCCGCCAAAGATGGAGAAAAGATGTACAAGTTCGTAAGTGTTTGCGTAAGTGCTTTCGTGAATCTAGCCCCAGGTTCCTAGGCCCCGCCAGATTTCTATACATCTATATTCTATTTAATCGTCTTATTTTGTCTTCAAACTATGAAAGAAGTTGGCACCCGCAACTCTTAAGAGGTTTGTACCAAAATTGGCGACAGAAACAGAACAAAACTATGAAGAGAAAGAAATGTATCTTAAAATCGTGAAGAAAAAGGCTAACCATGGGCGACATTATCAAAATATAAAAAATACCGAGTGGATTATCAAAATTACGGATAACAGATGCATGATATATGACAATGCCACTCTGTATTTTGCATTTTGTGAGCAGGTCTCCTCTAGTTGCCAACAATTTAAGAACGAGATCAACTTGTACTTCTCAAACTGAAGGTGCCATGACAATGCTGCATAATATGTAACTTACCCCGATATACATATGTACGGTTGAGTGCAATCATACATGTATGATAAGTACACCTATACTGTAAATAAACTTCGTATGTATGTGTTTAAGATCAGATATTTGGAGCTAGCTTCATCCAATTTTTCATAGTAATTGCTGTTGGGTACGTGCACAGCATGGACACTCGGGGCTTGGTGTCAAAGAAAACGGTGCCAAGTGATACAGTGCCAACATTACCCCCCCACCCACGAAGACGTCGCAACACATGACTCAAATATAAATGTTCTGTAATAACAAACTGTGCCCAGATGTTGCCATATTTAAAAAATAACAATTATAATGTCCTTTAACCGTCCCCAATTTTCCCCCTTCGATTTTACGGATTGCGGCTGTGTTAGATGTTTTTGTAGTGATAGAGGTAAGTGATAGTGTAGATGAGGGAAAGAAGATGGGGGGTAAGAAGGTAATTATGAGGAGAAAGCGCTCGGCTATTGTAACTATATAGAACTTGAAAGGGCTAGAACGAATGAAAGGAATAGTGGCCAACCAATAGGACGGTCTGGGACTGAACGTCGACCAACTAGAATAAAGAAGAAAGAGGAGGGAGGGGGAAGGAAGAGGAGGAAGGGGGCCATGGAAGAGGGGTAAATGTATGTACTCTCCCAGACCCGTTTGCAGAACCAGGAGTCATCTCCGAACCCCAGCATGGTGATCATTTTGAAAACTGATGCACATGACTAGTCTATTGGTACCCTGCAACCACATCCCCCCCTCCCCAGCTTCACCCCCCCCCACCACATCCCCCCTCCCCAGCTCCCCCAACCACATCCCCCCTCCCCCAGCTTCCCCCCAACCACGGCCCCCCGCCCCTCCCAAACCTCCCGCGAAGACTCATCAGATACTGAACTAATTCTCGCATCACATTTGCCTGGGGGGAAGAGAGAGCGGGGGAGGACGACCCGTCTATTTTGGCAAGAGGGTGTAGGAGAGACGAGGGAGCACACAACGCATTGCTTGGCTCTCTCCACAACATAAGTATCCTCTTAAGAAAAATATTCAGCTACTCTGGGAACCTGCCAACCTTGCTATGATCTCCACCCAAACTCTACACTCCCCCCCCCCCTCTCTCTCTCTCTCTCTACCTGCAACAAAGCCAAAAAGGAAATGCAAGCGAAGGGAGAGACTAGAGAGCATTACTGATATTAGCATCAATGGGCAATGAATCAGGTTCTGGGGGAGGGGGGAGTGGAGGGTGGTGGTATTAAGAGAAAAAACTATCAAGCAACAGTGTTGACAATCTCATGGCATGGCTGTTAGAGTAGCACCTTGTATACGGAGACGGGTGATCGTAGCATGAAGAACAATGTAACCTTACTCTACCCTCGACTAGGAAACGGGAGAAGGGGGGGGGGAAGAGGAGGAGCAGGGGGGACCAGACTCGCCTGACTAAATTTACACCCTCAAGTTTTGGTTTTATATACACATACGCTATTTGCAAACCAGAAATGTTGAATTCTTGTCTTCCTTTTGTTAACTTCCTGTTGTATTCCGTCAAGTATTACTTAACATGAAAAATTAGACCTGCTGGAAATTCTGAAACATTTCAAACCTCAAGTATGCTCCAATTCAGTTGCGCGGTAGCCTACTTCTCAGGCCAAAGCAGTCAGGGAAGTCTAGGCCTAATATATACAAATTTTAAATAAATTCTTACTACGATATATTAGAGATCTAGTAATAAAATCAGATATGGTATCGCAAGTTACTATACTTACTTCACACCATCTGCCACACACTGGATTTTAATATAGTATTTACTGCAAGGAATAACAGGCTTATAAAAAAAATTAATATCAAATTCAATACTTTAGGCCTTACCCCTAAAAAGATGTTATTTAATTTAAAGCCATTGTGTGGCGACAGGTGGAGACGACCTAGACAAACGTAATGGTCGATTTGTGTGACTGATCCAAACTCTTAACAATCGTTCAAGGAAGATAAATGAGTAGGCTAAATTTATTGGGATATTTAATAGAGGCAGATAATCTTAGCAAGCAAGCATGCGAATAAGACAATTAATAACCCATTGGCGCCCTTTACAACAAAATATTCAAGATACGAAGTACGCAAATTAATCCAGTTAATACAAACACGAAGAATAAACAAAACAAAATAAAATAAAGTATTAATTTAAACTAGATGGGAAGGCGTCATGCCACAGAAGCCAGAGAGGTGCTGCTGCTGCTGTGGCCAAACGCCACCACCAACAGCTTAGGCTGCTACTGCTGCTGCTGCTCCACACACTTGTCTGGGCTCTTTGTAGTCCTGCTTGCTTGCTTGCTTGCTTGCTTCCCCCTTCCCCTCCCCTAGTCAACACGATTAATCCCCTAACCCAGCATCTATCTCACTACTGCCAATCCCTTTTCCCAACCTACGAGCTCACCATAGCCCGTGCTACTTGGAACTTCTTGTTCCAAGTAGCGAATCTTAAACAACAACGACAACCTTTCCCCAACCAATGCACACAAAACGCCACTCTCCACATTATAGAAAGGATAATATTTAATAATTACAAGATTTTAATTAAAAAAAAACTAAATAATTATACTAAACACTAGGGATTGAAATTGAAATAAGTTTATTGAGGTGAAATACACACAAAGGGATGAGGTAGCTCAAGCTATTCTCACCCTGTTCAGTACATCGTGTTAATACATACATATAAACACATCACAAACAAACTAGGGATAACAAATGACTAAGTTGCCTCTAGGTACGGCTATGAGTCTGCGTGCGAGAAGTTAGCAAGGATCCTCCCCACCCAGCCTCCTTCCCGAACACGATAACAGATGGCTATCCCCCCAAAAAGCCTGTGTTTACATAACACCTTGGTCAAATTTTTACCAAACTGCGTTCACAGAATTCAAACTCTAGCGCCTTGCCTCCCAGCTTTTGCCCCGGCGTCATTTATCTCTCTCCTTGTTTCAGTACTCTCATGTACTGTCAAAACAAAGAAAACAAAAACCGGACGGGAAAGGGGGAACGACAGACGGAGACACCCTACACGAGGCGGTGTCCCAAAATAACTTTCATATTGTCTTGTGCCGTATACTTAAGATATTTTGTACACCGGTAATGCTCTACGTTTGGCCGACTGTGCACCATTCTTGCCTCGTCCCCTTCTTCCTCCCCCCCCCCACACACCCACACCCAACCACACACCCACACCCAACCACACACCCACACCCACACCCAACCACACACGCACACCCACACCCACACACGCACACCCACACCCACACACACACACCCACACCCAACCACACACCCACACCCACACACACAGCTTCTTAGTCCAACCAAGTGCGAGGCTCGCATAAGCACTCTGGGTGGACGAGTTTAATTTTCCTCACTCGTGTAGGAAGCAGTCTGGCTACTCCAAACCTCAGAACGCGTTGTTGTATAACCACCGCACTTAGAATTATACATCAAAGCTAATGTGTAGACTTGCGCTTTGATGATGTCCAAGACACGAAAGCTTATATGGAGATAACCTTAGTTTTGACAAATCGAAGGATTGATGTGGCATGAGGTTAATATTGGTCCCGTCTCTCAGCGTGATAAACGCTGATCCCGCAATTTCATAGAAATGGCTTTACATACAAATAATTTAGATATTTGAGCCTGTAAGTGACACAGTATCAAAATAGTTTATTAAATTCACCATATGAAATATCTTTTTATGGATCTTTATATGTTGAAGTATTCCGCTTATAAACTTTAATAACTGTATACCAATATGAAGTTTAAGAGTAACAGTAAATTGGAAGGACAAATTTGGCCCATAACGGTCAAATGATTATGCACATAAAATATGGGCATAATCTTGAAGATTATGCCAAGACATAACTATACTTTGATACATGCCTTCTATATGCATTATAAGGATATACTCAAGAACACGAGTTAATAAATTGCAAAGCACCAGGTACCTCATACCAACGGGTCTGAATGGTCTAATATATGGACATTCAGTAATGTAGTATGTGCGAGAGAGAGTTCTTGCTCACAGAGATTGCACCTGGAGTGCTCAGGATTGGGAGACCCGTCACCTGTAGCCACCTGCCACAGGTAACTGTAGCCACCTGCCACAGGTAACTGTAGCCACCTGCCACAGGTAACTGTAGCCACCTGCCACAGGTAACTGTAGCCACCTGCCACAGGTAACTGTAGCCACCTGCCACAGGTAACGGTAACCCAACCTGATCCTGGCAACCACTGTGTCGCACAGTCTGGTCCACGTTTTGTGCTGCCCATAAACATAGGTTTTGGATATAAACAAATCATGTTTTTTTATACTAGCGCTTTCATGCCTTTAGGAGTCAGTAATTTCACTATTAGACCAGAGTATAGAGTATATTTATCGGGGATAAATAAAATATATAAAAAAACTGCACGCACATAAACACTTTCAACAGCGCACAAAACCACACTCGTCTGAAATCAATACAATGACTTAAATCTTCGCGAAAGAAATGCTCTGTAGTACAATTTTAATACAAGGGACTCTTAGATAATGCTCCCAACATGCACCAGAGCGAGAAGAGAGGGTTGAACCAGGAGACTGGACAAACTGAAACCAAAACCGAGTGAATGGATAAGTCCCAATGTCGAAACACTCCGCCTCGAGCGATGACAAGGGAGGACAGGGGAGGACTGGGGGGCAGTCTTCATTCCTAACATGGCCAGCTACAGAGTGTTACTTGCTGCCCATGCCCACTTGTGGAGTCCCAGTCTGTTCCCCCACTGCAGCACACGCAACCTTATCAATTGTAAAAGGAAATATTTTTTTAAAGGACCACCAGCGGCAGTTTGAGCTCCGTGTTAACAACAAAGGCGCCATCTTCGATCGGTGAACAAGGCTAAGCCATCCCCCTCCCCCTTCGCCACCTACATTAGCCCAGATAGTAACGAAACCATCTCTGGTCACAAAGTTTGGCAATTTGTGATCATTTTCTTATCCAGAGTCCTAGGCGGTGGTGGGGGGACAAATCTGGTGCAAAGTCTAGGACCTAGGCTACTGACCTCCCTGGTGCAGACTCGCTACAAATCTTTGTGGAAATGATTCAGCAATATTTGGAGTTCAATGGAACGTTCGGGTGAATATGCTGAAATACGTAAGTCAAGGCGTCAAATTCATCCCAAACAAATGGGAACATCAGAGGTCCACGGCTGTTCAATACTCTCCCAGCAAGCATTAGAAATATTGCCGGAACAAAGGTGGACTTCAAGAAACAATTAGATACATTCTATCAAGAAGTGCCTGACCAATCGGAGGCTGTAGTGGATACGTGGGCCTACGGGCAGTTGCAACAGCCTGTTGGACCAAGTCATCAGATGTAGAGCCAGGGCCAGGCTCGGGGCGTAGAATAACTCCAGAGCCCCTGTCCAAGTATGGGAATAAAACCAGCGCGATAAATAAAATCTATATCTAATATACATAACCATTTAAATGAGTAATCTTCGAAGAATGCATGGCTATATATAAGTATCCGATAAGAGAAGCAAAAGAATAACCCCACTCAATAGCTCACCATCTTCCACTTTAGAAAAACTAATATTTATTTATTTTTATTCATTATCGCCAAGACAACTGCTAACGTTTCATCCACTGAACTAAGATATAAAACTGTACGCCTCTGACCCTGGTCACGAGAGCCAATCAGGAATCACTCCTAATGCGATAGGGGTCCCTCGATTGTTTCAAACGTGGGTTGGACATGTATATATGAGTGGGATTGGGTGGTTATAAATAGGAGCTGCCTCGTATGGGCCAATAGGCCATCTGCAGTTACCTTTGTTCTTATGTTCATCTTGTCTTAATGCGACACTACCTCCCAACAAAGAACTGATCCAACTGAATTAACCAGTCAATCTAATACATGCGACCGTGTACGCTTGAAAAATAAAACTTCCAATCAATTAGACCAAAAGCACCATCAAACCATACAGCTATTCCCACACCCTGATCCCCAAAGCTAATCTCCCCTCACCCTAACCAATCCACCAAATTGAAGCACGTCCTCAAACACATCAAAACTAATCAGGCCCACACGTTTTGTTTCCGTTATTTCCCATCGCCCTACAATCAGGTGGAAGAGAGAGGATGGGGTGTAACAGAGTGGGATTGGGTGGTTATAAATAGGAGCTGCCTCGTATGGGCCAATAGGCCTTCTGCAGTTACCTTTGTTCTTATGTTCTTCAAATGTTGCTCATGTACCGTGGTAATATGGGGGAGAAGTGAAGGGGGGGAAAGGGAAGGGGGGGGAAAGGGAAGGGGGGGGAGAAGGGAAGGGGGGGGGAGAAGGGAAGGGGGGGGGGAGAAGGGAAGGTGGGGGGGGAGAAGGGAAGGAGGGGGGGAGAGAAGGGGAAGAGAAGGGAAAGAGGGGAAGAGAAGGGACAGAGGGGGAGAATATGTGGAAGTTGTAATAATAATAATCATATCTGGCACAACCTCACTTGTGTGACCTTCTCGATACAAGTCTATATTCAGCAAGCCCAGGCAGGCAGGCAGGGCAAATGCAATCTGCCTCATTGGGAAGACCAGCGAGGCGAAATGCAGTGTTACAGACGGCAGAAAAATCCAGGTATAACTACGCTTGAAACAGACCTCATTGGTAGGGGGGAGGGGGGGGAGAGAAGGGGGGGGAGGGATGCTAAGAACATAAGAACAAAGGTATACTCTATTAATATCCCCTTTGTTATGTCCATTCAACCACTTGTTAACCTCTTTCATGTCACCCCTAACCCTTCGCCTTTCCAGTGAATGCAATTTAAGCTTTCTTTATGCGAGTCTTCTTCAGAGTTAATTTCCCTACCGATTTTTGTATCATCGACAAATTACCAAATGTTGCTACTCAAACCTGAATCTAAATAATTTATGTACTGTATGTTATAAACAACAGAGGTCCCAAGACAGAGCCTTGAGGCACTCCACTTACAACATTTTGCCACTCTAAACTTACCCCTACTCTTAACTTTGAGGGAGCCGGTCGGCCGAGCGGACAGCACGCGGGACTTGTGATCCTGTGGTCCTGGGTTCGATCCCAGGCGCCGGCGAGAAACACTGGGCAAAGTTTCTTTCACCCTATGCCCCTGTTACCTAGCAGTAAAATAGGTACCTGGGTGTTAGTCAGCTGTCACGGGCTGCTTCCTGGGGGTGGAGGCCTGGTCGAGGACCGGGCCGCGGGGACACTAAAGCCCCGAAATCATCTCAAGATAACCTCAAGATAACCCCTACGGGGGCCTCGTAGCCTGGTGGATAGCGCGCAGGATTCGTAATTCTGTGCCGCGGGTTCGATTCCCGCACGAGGCAGAAACAAATGGGCAAAAGTTTCTTTCACCCTGAATGCCCCTGTTACCTAGCAGTAAATAGGTACCTGGGAGTTAGTCAGCTGGCTTCCTGGGGGTGGAGGCCTGGTCGAGGATCGGGCCGCGGGGACACTAAAGCCCCGAAATCATCTCAAGATAACCTCAAGAAGATAACCATAACTAACTCTGTTTCCTTCGGTATAGCCATGCCCTAATCCAACTTAATATAGCATCCCCAATACCATGAGCCTTTATCTTTATAAGCAGTCTTTCATGTGGTACTGTATCAAAAGCTTTGCTAAAGTCAAGGTACACAACATCGCAAATCTTACCATTATCAACTGCCTCAACAATGCTGGAATAAAAAGATAGCAAATTTGTTAAACATGAACGGCCATTGGTAAAACCATGTGACTCGTTTATTAATTTTTGTTTTTCAAGATGAAAACGATTGGTATTTGCAATTATCGATTCAAGTAACTTTTCCACAATAGACGTTAGGCTAATTGGCCGATAGTTTGATGCAAGTGATCTATCTCCTTTCTTAAAAATTGGCACCACATTAGCAACCTTCCACGACTCTGGCACTCTGCCCGACTCTAATGATTTATTAAATATGGTAAACAGTGGATCGCAAAGCTCCTCTTTGCATTCTTTAAGCACCCTGGCAAACATTAGTCATATAAACTGGAATGCACCGCTATATACAAACGAGACTAATCCAAGAAATATATTAATCTACACTACAAGAGAGAATGTGTGAGAGCTGGAGGCCAGATGCTTGGTGCTAGCTTTGCCCAAATTGGCAGGGGGAAATGGTCTGGGGGACAGGATGAACATCTACAGCATCTTTCCATCAATCGATCGATCCCTCTATTCATAACCTACCTCCCATCTAAAAAAAATATATAATTGTCTAATCTCTGAATGGTAAGGGAAACTTAGCTGTGTGAAATACTAAACAAAAAATAAAAGTGACCCTTTTACTCTGAGAAAAGGGCATGGCTGTAGAAACATTTAAAGCTATGGAAGGATCATCTATTTTATAAGAGTGCGGGCAAATTATGAATAGCAGAAAGTGTGTTCATTTCTTCAAGATCAGCGAATAATGGTATATTACTCTAGAATTTTTTTTTGAAACGTCCCTTATGAAAATATGTAAGTGTGTAGCTGGCAGACAGTGCCAAAAACCCGTCGTGGGGGTCTGAATGCGACTCCCTGGCACGCTCTTCCCTTTTTCCATTCTGGCTACCCCGACCAGTCAATACATGATGCACAGATGGATGTGTAGATACCTGCTTGATGGGGGTCTGAGAGTTCTTCTACTCCCCAAGCCCGGCCTCTGACTTGTGTAGACGGATAGGTAGATGGATAAATAAGTGGATAGATGGGAGAAATAGACAGACCCGGGCAACACCGGATATCCCCCCCCCCCCCAACTTTTAGTTATTTATAAGCATTTGGTACGTCACAGTTTTTACTCTAGTAAAAATTAATTGGTCACGTGCAGATGGGAGAGGGGTGGTGGGGGGGGCCGAGGTGCGTGGAGGGAAGGAGAATACCAAGGCAAGAGCGCAGAGGGAAGGGAAGGGAAGGTGGGAAGGGAAGACAGGGTGGGTAGAAAGACAAGGCATGTGCGCAGAGAGGAGGTGGGAGGGTGGGAAGAGATGGGAGGGGGGAAAGTGTCAGGATAGGAGCAGATGGGAAAGGTCTGCACGGTCATTAGTGGAAGTCAGGTGTGAGAAAAACCAGGTGGTCAAGTGAAGCAGAGAGTGCGAGATAAGAAGCAGATGTGAAATCAGATTTATTGGGTGAAAATGGTTCGTGTCAACTATGAATAAATTGGGAACCTTGAACATGGGGAGGAGGAGGGGGGTGGTGGTGGTCCGCCCAAGCTTCCTCACCACCACAACCACTTGTCCATTATACTGTAGCGTGGAGTTGCGACACACGACAACCATCACCCTCCCCACTACATCATGCACCCCTCTTTATACAATCACCACCCAACCCCCACCACCTGGGGTTTTCCTCTAACTACCGCCCGCCCGCCCGCCCGCCCGCCAGGATCGATACACACTTTTTTAAGGTGGCGAGATGTCATAATTAATGTATCATCAGGCTGGTGTAATTGACTTTCCTGGAGGCCTTGTCCTCGGTAACTCCAGACCTCTCCACACCCTGTCACTCCGCCCCACACATTCGTGTCTGATACACTATCACCACCCCAATAAGCAACCCTCTTCCTCCCTTACACACCGCCTCGCTATATTAGATAAGGCTGAGGAAGGTATTCCCGGCTTCTTACCCCCAAGCACATCTGACAACGTAAATAATGATATGACTTGTTTAAAAATTAATCTCTCCTTCATATATTCACTCCTCCTCCTCCTCCTCCTCCTGGCTCCTACGTGTCTAACCCCTCCTCAACTCAACCATCACGTACACAACAGAGCTAAAACTGAATTGTGTACGATACAGAATATATTCCTGTACTCTTTAAATACTAAACGATTACAAAATGCAATAAAAACCACTTACAAAAAATACCTAAAACATTAGGCTTATGCGGCTCAAAACTACCAAATTAACTCGTTTCAAGAAAAGTCGTGTGTTGAAACACTCCGTGGTCAGTTTTCCAGCTCACATTAATAGTGCACGATAATAACCACGCTCCCTTTGTTAACTGCCACACTAGTTCTACCTACACAAAAATCTATAGCGACTGGCTGCATGCTAACACCCGCACCTCATTACTCTCACACATTACATCACTAAAAATTGCCATATGTGTGCCGTTCTCTGCGTCTAAATAATTCACGGTTGACAAGGCAATTGAGTCTAGGCAAACCAAGTGTCCAAGAACGAAGCCATGCAAACTAAAGAGGCGTCTAGGCTGGCTAAAGCAACCATGAACACGAGGCTGTCACCTGACAAAGTAATATGTGCTACCTATGTCCTTTAATATACCTACAATTTTCTCTCGCCTTTTATTTTTTTCTTGCTATGTAACATTTTTATAAATTTTGCTAGTATTTACCTGCTTAAAATTTTCTTAGATTAAGGACCTGCCCGAAACGCTGCGCGTACAAGTGACTTTACAAGAATGTACTTACTAGGCTATGTATCCTCACAATCCCAATGTACCTTCTTATATTATATATATATATATATATATATATATATATATATATATATATATATATATATATATATATATATATATGCGAACAAGCCTGAATGGTCCCCAGGACATATGCAACTGAAAACTCACACCCCAGAAGTGACTCGAACCCATACTCCCAGAAGCAACGCATCTGGTATGTACAAGACGCCTTAATCCACTTGACCATCACGACCGGACATAATGAGGTGATAGCCGAGGCTATTTGAACCACCCCACCGCCGGCACTCGGATAGTTATCTTGGGCATAGCATTTTACCAAATCACCTCATTCTTTGGGGCAACACGTGAGGAACACAAATGCGAACAAGCCTGAATGGTCCCCAGGACATATGCAACTGAAAACTCACACCCCAGAAGTGACTCGAACCCATACTCCCAGAAGCAACGCATCTGGTATGTACAAGACGCCTTAATCCACTTGACCATCACGACCGGACATAATGAGGCGATAGCCGAGGCTATTTGAACCACCCCACCGCCGGCACTCGGATAGTTATCTTGGGCATAGCATTTTACCAAATCACCTCATTCTTTGGGGCAACACGTGAGGAACACAAATGCGAACAAGCCTGAATGGTCCCCAGGACATATGCAACTGAAAACTCACACCCCAGAAGTGACTCGAACCCATACTCCCAGAAGCAACGCATCTGGTATGTACAAGACGCCTTAATCCACTTGACCATCACGACCGGACATAATGAGGTGATAGCCGAGGCTATTTGAACCACCCCACCGCCGGCACTCGGATAGTTATCTTGGGCATAGCATTTTACCAAATCACCTCATTCTTTGGGGCAACACGTGAGGAACACACTCTGGGGTGTGAGTTTTCAGTTGCATATGTCCTGGGGACCATTCAGGCTTGTTCGCATTTGTGTTCCTCACGTGTTGCCCCAAAGAATGAGGTGATTTGGTAAAATGCTATGCCCAAGATAACTATCCGAGTGCCGGCGGTGGGGTGGTTCAAATAGCCTCGGCTATCACCTCATTATGTCCGGTCGTGATGGTCAAGTGGATTAAGGCGTCTTGTACATACCAGATGCGTTGCTTCTGGGAGTATGGGTTCGAGTCACTTCTGGGGTGTGAGTTTTCAGTTGCATATGTCCTGGGGACCATTCAGGCTTGTTCGCATTTGTGTTCCTCACGTGTTGCCCCAAAGAATGAGGTGATTTGGTAAAATGCTATGCCCAAGATAACTATCCGAGTGCCGGCGGTGGGGTGGTTCAAATAGCCTCGGCTATCACCTCATTATGTCCGGTCGTGATGGTCAAGTGGATTAAGGCGTCTTGTACATACCAGATGCGTTGCTTCTGGGAGTATGGGTTCGAGTCACTTCTGGGGTGTGAGTTTTCAGTTATATATATATATATATATATATATATATATATATATATATATATATATATATATATATATATATATATATATATAAATAAAAATAAATAAATAAATAAATATCACTATTGGCATTTTCCACTTCAACCCGTGCCATTTAGGCCTGGCGTCATACTTTGTAAACCAAAGTCTGATAAATAGTTATATTAGACAAGATATTGGGGAAATTGGCCTAAAAATTAGTTACACTTACTTTCTCTAACAAATAACGTTAGGCACGAAAGGGATAACAAAATATTACTCTAACTACACACATATCCAATATTTTAATAACATTCGACTCTTAATTAGAGGACACCATGATTAGCTCCACATAGTGAAGACTTGCATGCCTTCACTACACAAGTAAATACAAGCTGTAATTACCGCATGAGCAGACAACCACAAGCTGATGGTAAACAAAAAAGGCCACACCCGCAGACAAAGACTGACAAGAATAGACAGGATAAATTAGCCTCGTGTTCCTGAGAATACCTGCACGTCCTCAAGCCATGTAATAGAGCTCGTCTCAGTGTGAAGAAATACACGAGGCAGCGAGTTGTTTTTAGTTTAGTTCATTTATTATGTACCCCATACCCATCTTGTGGGCGGTAGTGGAAAGGGTTACAGAGGCACATAATGGGCTCAGGGACTGAACCCCACAGTTCATTTAGCAAAGTTACAAAATTCAATACAAGTCGTCACATCAACAATGGGTTCGAGAGCGAGAAATGCGTATCCATAAGTTCAGTACCGTCTGTATTTCTCAGCCAATTTTAAACGTGGATAAATAATTACAAGATTTCAAGATATTAATTAATATTGGATGTGATGTGACACTAAGGAATATTGCAACACGCCCCACCACCTGCTGGATGTTACTTTTATACAATAAACTAGTACCTTGTTCAATATCTAAAAGTTTTACCTCTGGTTTCCCTATTCATCATCGGCCCCTTCCATCCACACTCGTTCGTTCGTTCGTTCATCCCGGAGCCCACCCACCCACCCTCAAGGTGGCAGCTCACGCTCCTGTTACCTGAAGAGGGTTTCAAGAGTTCTTCTACTCCGAGCCAGCCTCGTGGAGTGTGATTATACAGAAAAATGCCAGGATGAGAGTAGGCTGGCTATTTGCCGGAAGCATTGCAGCATTGCGACTGTAAAAGACGCTTTATCAAGCATACAAAAATGTTATAAAGGCTAAAGGCGAAACTTTATCTACAACTAAAAGAAGTACAATATATAGTACCATTTGTGTACGTCTTAGTTGTCAATATTTCGCCGTTCTTCAACCATGATGTTACCTAGCAGTAAAATAGATACCTGGGTGTTAGTCAGCTGTCATGGGCTGCTTCCTGGGGGTGGAGGCCTGGTCGAGGACCGGGCCGCGGGGACACTAAAAAGCCCCGAAATCATCTCAAGGTAACCTCAAGATGATGCGATTACCCTTACACACATACTTTGGAATCCAATGGCCTATTCTAGATTTCCACCTTTAAAACGAGTCAAGCGTTTCGATGCAAAGGGCCATCAAAACTGATGCCCCTTTGGTATCTAAATTTATTTTCGTCACCGCCAACGAGAAATGAAATACATTAAAAGGTAGAAAGCTTTCCACCATCTTGCAATGGCTGTATAACAGCAGATGTTGGCTATGTTCTCCAGGCTTGGATTCCTCCAAGGAGTGCCGGACCAACCGGGCTGTGGTGAGTATGTGGGCCGCTCCAAGCAACAGCCTAGTGGACCAAACTCTCACAAGTCAAGCCTGGCCTCGGGCTGGGCTTGGGGAGTAGAACAACTTCCAGAACCCCATCAACCAGGTATCAACCAGGTACTGCAACATGGACAAGTTGCGTTGTCTAATTTGCCGTCCTATTTATAAGCAAACTTTACGACCCTTGCCTTCCAGCTTATATCTTTAGGTACATAGCGAATAAAAAAATTTATTTCCAGTCCACATTCTACAAAGAAACTGTGCTATCCGAAGTTGCAGAAAACCAGGTGTCGCTGAACTCGCTTCAGTAGCCTACAATTTTCAAGCGAGAGCCATTTTCCAACCCAATTAACAATTTGAAAAAAATCACAAGGCGCCCGAGGCTTGGTACACCAGCGCCCCGCACCACAGGCCAGAACAATGTGGGAGAAGGGGCAACATCCTGCACTGAACACACTGGGTCTCGCAATAACAATCACTGCGTCGCTGTAAGGTACACGAGGCGTTTTCTTTACATCCAGTAATTACATGTTAGGGGAAATGTTCGAGCCAATCATATCGAGAGGGGTTGGAGGTCAAATCCGTGCAAAGCATTATGTCCCAAGCTTTACTTTCCCCCGCTCAATGTTTAAAATTATTATCAATTTACCTTTTACCGGATTTGTTCAAACATTTATAGTAGGTAACACCGTTTCGAACATAAGAATCCTTTCTGACAACTTATGGTACGAGCTACTTACTGTAACTTACGTACACGAGGTACAGTAACTGGGTAGTGAAACAAATGCAGGCCCAGCGTATACCACAGGTGTTTCGTCCAAGCTCCAGAATTGTGGCTCGCATATAAATTAGTTAACTCAAATTAATTTAACTAGACAACCCCCGGCATGACCATCTTCCCACGACCCCTTCATGTAATGATGGGGGTTTTAATCCTATGATCTTCCTATGACCTATTGTCATGTTCCACATTCAATGGATCTCTACATATTATACCGTGTCATAAGCATTTCGAAATATCCAGAGTTGCAACACAGAATGCAGTATTCAGCCAAAGGATGTGTGATATGAAAGATTTACACACCGCATGAGGCATTCATACAACTTGACTAAACCAACCTGAGTCATCCGTCAAAATGTCATCCACAAATAACTGCCAATTAACCCCCGGCATTACAGCGAGGTTCTCACCGCAAATAAGAAGCCGAGATCTTAAAGTAGCACCTGTTTAGAGGCATACAAGTAGTATATGCGAGGTAGATGTCTTGACACTATATAAACTGATTATTCAGAAGAGGCGTCTCACCACAAACCCGACACCACCCTACCCCAGGCTGTATTAATTTAAATAAGTTTATTGGAGTAAAATACACAAAGGGATGAGGTAGCTCAAGCTATTCTCACTCCGATCAGTACAACGTGTTCATACATATATAGACACATCACAAACAAACATATTACCGAACATTCCGAGAGATAAACCATATACATTTCTTCCTTTACACAAGTACCAGGCTGTAGATGTTTCTAGGAAAAAAGGGGCGACAAGAGATGCAAGCAGCCAAGTTCAACTGATCTCTCACATCAGAATCCCAACTTCTATTCTCTACCAGTTTTAAACCACAAAATCTCTTGGATAAAACCTGCATGTTGAAAAATATTTACCGTGTTGACAATTCAATTTTATTTGGCCGAAAAAACTACTGTATCATGCAGAAAGTCTGCAATTCCTACAAAACTGTTCAAGTGTCAAGCCGTTTTTAAAACAGCCTACTGTGATAAGTTGTTAAAATGGTACGTACAGTATAAGCTATCCATTTCCAGACAGTTCGTACACACTGTCCGACAAGGACAAGTTTATTACTCTGAACAAAACCATTACTATACCGATCACCCTAACTAAAATGTTGCAACCAGCTAGTGTTTATTGCATTCTTAATAATTCACTCAAGTATACTTTAAACTATTTAAATTCCTATTGGAAAAATTCCTAGAATTACACACATGGTTAAAAAGACATCTTTATGCCTTGCAAGATTTTTTTTCTTATAATTTTATATTTGTACCTTAATCCAGTTCCTAAAATACCAACTGTGTACTTTATGGGAAATACTGTGTACTTTATGGGTATGGGAAATACTTTGGTTGAGCATATATTTGGTTTAGAGTCTCATGATGGTTGAAAATGGGGCACAAGGAAACAATTGCCAGATATTCAAGTACTGTACAGTAATTTGGGTTAAAAATACAGTATTGTATTCTCTGATTCAAAAGGGGGCCAACACCAGGTGGCAAGCATTAGGCCTACCTCTGCAACTCGCTCATCTTTCTGCTGGTTAATTACATTACCATATTGAAAGGTCAACATGTTTAACCAAAAAAATTACACAAAACTGAACCTGCATAAAGGAAAATGTGGATCTTAAAACAAAAAATTATGGAGGAAGACGAGAGCATAGAAAGTGAGAAATTATTGAAAACCCAACCTACTCTAATTAGGGCTTCGGCAAAGATTGGCACCCACGTGCGCGCACTTCTAACAGAAAACTGAGGCCAGTAATCAGAAGAAACACAGTACTGTATATCTGACTCAAGAAGTGTTATCAATGGGTTACCACAGGGTTCAGTTCTAGCACTAGTAATGTTCATTGTCTATATAAACGATCCACTGGAAGGAATATAGAATTATACGAACATGTTTGCTGATAATGCCAAGCTACGTGGAAAAATAAGAAACTTAAGACACTTGTCATGCCCTTGTCATTACAAGTATTAATTAAGCAACACTTGGCAAATGGAATTTATGTAAATAAATGCCATGTTATGGAATGTAGGAGAAAATAGGCCACACACAACCTATCAATTAGGTGAAAAAGATTTTAAAGACTTGTGATAGTTCTGGATAAAAAACAGAACAGGCACCCGAGGATCACAAAGAAAATTATGCAAGGAGCATAAGCTATGCTTTCCAACTTTAAAATCACTAATATATGGGTGGTGAAATATTAAAGAAATCATTCACGACCTTTGCAAGACCAACGTTGGAATATTCAGCATTTGTATAGTGCCACATCTCAAGAAGCACAACTAAACTAGGAAAGGTGCAAAGACGAACAGAATGAAGCATTTAACAAAGCTACGAGCCTATGCCCAGAATCTGATGTATACCATGTAAATAAGGGAAATCTTAAGATAGACAAGGCCTACAAGTGGGACACCTGGATAGAAACTTCGTAACTACTGTAGTCTCGATACATCAGAGAAGGTAAATCCAGCCTAAACACATTATAAACCATGGAATGAGCCATCAACATTCAGTGCCAAAGTCCAGCCAGGGTTAACAGGTGTTTAGCACCACTTGTGACCAGACACTTCAGAACCTGGCACATTATTAGGTACAGAAATATTACCCAATACCTGTAGTATTGAAATAACGAGGGGTTCAATATAGGCCATAATATTCATGGTATGCTAGCAAAATTTCTGACATAAGGGAATATGCCTAGGACTCTAGATGCTGGCATACAGCAGGTTGGATGCTTAGCTCGGTCCTGTACATCTAGCAACCTACATAGTTTGGCTAATATCTTACTAGGAAACCTTCCATCTATAGAAAATGAAATTAGTGTAATTTTAAAAATAACTTCTTATTTCACATATGATGTGTTTCCAGAAAGGTAAGATACTGTAATTTATAATCGAATTTGAACACCAATACATAACATATTAGGAGGCTTGACCTTATTAAAACTAGGCCAGAAACCAGTACAGTAAACCAATATGAAGGAAAAATAATCTAAAGAGGGACACAGAATTGCAGGAATATTAATTATAGGTCGCATGCCATTTCTGCTCTTTGTAAACAACCATCCCAAACAGCTTCCTAGAGGGTAGTATTTTCAGATACTGTAACATAAAATGGGGGAGAACAATGGCAAAGAATTACTACAAAATGGGCCTACTGCAAGACTAATAAGCAGAATAAGTCTACAAATATACTGGCTGGAATTAGACCCTAGATGCACCAGACAATGAGGGTTTTAACATGAAAGGAGACCATATGTACCACACAACAAGGGAGAGCAAGTTCATCGAGTGCCAAAATATTTCTGCTGTTCAAAATCCAGCTGGAAAAAATTACAAAAAAATAGGGACCTTTGATAAGCTGCCCACTTCCTGTCCCCATCAAAGCAACTAGAGAATGACCCCTTCAGGTAAATTTAAGTTAATCCGATGTCCCAAGAATGGACATAACACTTACAATACCTTAAGTCAGAGGCCAATAAACTGGAGAACATAAGAGACTATATTCGAGTTTAACGAATAAGATGAGAGATTTAAAAAATTTGAATAAAACACATTCAGAACACAGTAGGACTACACAACTTATGCGAGATCTGTAATAAAGGTAAGGTAATTATCAGAAGAAATCACTAAGCAATTATAACTACAGGTATCTGTAATAAGGGCAAGCAGGCTAGGCCTATGCAGCAACAAAACCTTCAATGAGTGCAGTAAAATTGAGAAGTCCATAGATATGCAAAAAAACTGTCATCTGACTAAAAAGGAATGGGACAGGCTAAATACCTTACATCACTAGAAAAGAATAACCAGTAGGATTGATCACAATGACAAAAATATTCTGCGACATAGACAGGATTAGTGTTTAGAATGGGTGGGAACAGGTTGCAATGCCACAGTTAGAAATTTTAAATCAGGTAAAAACAAATAAGGGTGGGGACATACGTACAGCACTGTAAAGAATCCATCAGTGAATTATTGTGTAGTAATTAAGCAAAATGAGCTGTGGGTAACAGTGTGAAGCCAGCTCTGTTCACAAATTCAACTGTATACAGTACTGTACATGACTAGTACATGACTGTACATGACTTTCTGCCCGAAACGCTTTGCGTAATAGTGGCTTTAGGCATTGTATGTACTAGCTCTATCTATAAAGCCAACAAACTTTGTAAATCTCTTTATGTATGTACCTTACCTAAATAAAGATTATTATTATTATTATTATTATTTAGTACAACTAATTCGGGATCCACCCCATCAGGTATCTGATAGCTTGCCTAGCCTGAGTTGGGGCTTTGAGACATTGCATTTCCTCACCGATACAAATACAGTTGCCATTTGAGGATAAATTTTTTTATTTAGGACAGAACACAAATGCCAATTTTTAAATAGCAATAAGAGTAGACAGTTGGAATAGGATGCAAGATGATATGTGTACCAAATCTAATGGAATGCAAATACTGTATAAACCTTACAAGACAAGCAAATATATTCCCAAACCAAAGTCATTAAAGTAGACTTAATATACAAAGTCATTAAAGTAGACTTAATATACAAGACATTTTATTTTAATTTAAATAATTATCAAAAGAAGGTGTTAAGTCGGGAATCCTAGTAGCAATTTATATATTCATAAAGTACAATTAATTTTGTAAAATATTCGAGTGAGCAAAATCAATAAATACAATTCTTTTACATTAGACCAGTGGACCACAGCAAAAGTACATTTACAAAAAAAAATAATAATAGACAGGCCTACAAGCATGTTCTCAGCAAACACACAGAAGGCCATACCCAACCTTGCTGATAAGATGGAAGGCCAAATGAACACAGCTTTGCCCATTGATAAGGGAACCTTCACAAGCCATGATACACATTGTACTGATAAAGGGGGACATTGAAGATAGGAATAACTAAAAGGGCTTCCAGTGCTTTACTATTTTTTTTTTTTACTTTACTATTAATTTTTTGTACAATACTGTATACTAAGTGCTCTTGTAAATCATGCCAAACACTAACTTCTTTTTGTACAATAAAACCCATTAGAATATATGAATACAATTAATAATACTAGTAAACAGTAGTAATGAAAGTTTAAAAACAAATAAATAACCAACACAGTGGACAAGGGTTACAAATAACTTATTTTTAATACTATTATGGAAGACAAAAAAATGGTAGCAAAGATTATGAACAACATGGTAGGTACTGTATTCAAATATTTATACACTACTGTATATTGAGAAAAAAATCAAACCATTTATGCTTGCACTTCACTCCAAAGTGAAGTGATCTTCACTCAATCACTCGTGATCAAAGATCTACTCTTGATTCTGCTCCAGTCAATCCTACGCTCTCTGACATATCCATTATATTTTGCCTGAACGTGATCTAAAGCATTTACGTAAAGTAGTTTAGTTCATTAATTATGCACCCAATATCCATCCTGTGAGACATTGTGCATAGAACAATTTTGTAAATTACACCGTTTAGCTTCAGAATCACCAATACATACCAAAACAAGCACAACATCCGGACCCAAGATCTGCCTCAAACCCGAAAGATTAACATACAGAACTTTATGCAGTAATTTTATACTGGAATGTATAAAATACAGTATGAAAACCCAATACGAAGAATTCACACACTGCTGTTTGTTTCAGCCCTAACACACTTTGTTATCTATTAATAAACCCGAGTGCACCCACGGCAAATAATTTGCATAGGAAAGTCAACTTATTATGCAACAGGTACAACAAGGCTAACAGGCAAGGAATATGGAGCTAGCTCTCACTTCCCTACAGTCAACTTACATAACCACTTTTAGGCAAGTACAGCAACAGTGCAGTACATAAACATCTTCAACATACTGTACTATATTACATTTTAAAGTTTTCTACTGTATCAAAACACCACATAATATCTGAACATATATTAGCTGGTGAAACTTTGCTTAGTTAAGTGGAAACTTAGATGGCAAAACAAATCAACTCACCATCAATACACCATTCATTTATGCTATACAAGGTTGGGAAATGTCAGGGTTACATACCACATCTTCAGTCAGGGGGATACACACACACACACACACACACACACACACACACACACACACACACACACACACACACACACACAAAGACATTTGACAAAACTGTACTAATACAAACTTTAAATACATACAAATCCTTGCAGTTTTATCCACACATTAGAACTATGAAAAATAACCCTTGATATTCCAATTATAAACCTGCACACAGAAAAATATATGCCAAATTATAATTGTGTAAACATTGTTTACCAATCCAATTTAGGTTACAAGCCACTATTATAACAAGAATGAGTACAATTACTAGTCAAGAAAACAAAAAATAACAGAACACAAGTTAACCAAACTCAACACCCACAAAAGGCACCAAGACCCAATGCCACCAAAAATGTCTCAGTACAGGAGTAGGCCTAGGATAGTGAGGGGCCGAGGATAGTGAGGGGCCGAGGATAGTGAGGGCCCTAGGATAGTGAGGGCCCAAGGATAGTGAGGGCCCTAGGATAGTGAGGGCCCTAGGATAGTGAGGGCCCTAGGATAGTGAGGGACCTAGGATAGTGAGGGCCCAAGGATAGTGAGGGCCCTAGGATAGTGAGGGCCCTAGGATAGTGAGGGACCTAGGATAGTGAGGGCCCAAGGATAGTGAGGGACCTAGGATAGTGAGGGCCCAAGGATAGTGAGGGCCCAAGGATAGTGAGGGCCCAAGGATAGTGAGAGAGTAGGGGGGTGAGGGGTTCATATAAATTATATAAAAAAAAAATCTAAGCTTATTCCTCCTCTGACCCCCATAACTTAAGTTTGTTTTCTTAAGATCATTTATTAGACGAGGGCGGACACGGCCCAGTTGAAGAGATGGTGATGATGGTGATAGTCTACCACCATCACCACCACGCCCACCTCACTACCACAACCACTACCCCCCAACCACACCTTCCCTTACCATACCATGGTCCCTAAAACCTCACCCCCACACAGCTGTTCGAAAGCAATTCGACCTATGGGAGTATTTAGGCTCGTCAAAGGGAGAACAGTTCGAACACCTGACAGGACCATACGAACTGGACCACTATATATATTAGCTTGTATTCATTTAGCGAGGGTGTGACGTGGAGGCTGGCGCCGCCAAGATTCCTTAACACCATTATCAGTATCTATTTCCGCGCCGCTGACAGATCAACAGCTGTGGGGGGAGCTAGCAGACGAATTTCCAATAGGAATGCCAAGCAGACGACAAAGTCTCTAACCCGTCTCCTAGCCTCCCTAGCCGCCAAATCCCCACCATTCCTATCCCCTAGCCATCCTGCTCGAGTCGTCCCATCGTCCCCACCACACCCGCACGTCCTCGTCCCTCACCCACTCAAAATCCGACGTGTTAAGTCGCCGAGCTGACAAGTTTTGCCGCCATTGATATACGAACTCTCAAAAGGTCTCTTCACTTATCCATACAGAAGGCTCTTATGTACTCACTTTTGATGACCCTATCCGTCGTAGACACCTTGCTGGTGTTGTTGGCGTTAGTACTCATTTTTTACACTAATAAATAATCCTCTTTAGTCACCCACATACAGAGATGGCTTGGATTCAAGCCGATCGTCACCACACTGAACTCAACTTGCACCAAAATGGCGAAAACAGCTCTATCTGTGAATGGGTGGTGCGCATGCGCCGCCTCGGCCAATCAATGCAGGTATCCAGTCACGTGACGCTCCGGAGCCTCTGCCCATGCGCGCTCAAATCAAATAGTAGCCAATCTTTAAAAGGATGGGTGCTGGGCTCACTTAAGGGTGCTCTGAGGGATGGGTGCTGGGTTTACTTAAGGGTGCTCTGAGGGATGGGTGCTGGGTTTACTTAAGGGTGTTCTGAGGGATGGGTGCTGGGCTCACTTAAGGGTGCTCTGAGGGATGGGTGCTGCACTCCCATAAGGGTGCTCTGAGGGATGGGTGCTGGGCTCACTTAAGGGTGCTCTGAGGGATGGGTGCTGGGTTTACTTAAGGGTGCTCTGAGGGATGGGTGCTGGGTTTACTTAAGGGTGCTCTGAGGGATGGGTGCTGGGTTTACTTAAGGGTGTTCTGAGGGATGGGTGCTGAACTCCCATAAGGGTGCTCTGAGGGATGGGTGCTGCACTCCCATAAGGGTGCTCTGAGGGATGGGTGCTGAACTCCCTTAAGGGTGCTCTGAGGGACGGATGCTGCACTCCCATAAGGGTGCTCTGAGGGACGGGTGCTGCACTCCCATAAGGGTGCTCTGAGGGACGGGTGCTGCACTCCCATAAGGGTGCTCTGAGGGATGGGTGCTGCACTCCCATAAGGGTGCTCTGAGGGACGGGTGCTGCACTCCCATAAGGGTGCTCTGAGGAATGGGTGCTGTATTCTTTAAATACCTCCACTTTATCTTTTCTGCTCCTCTTGTTACATCATACATCTTTTCTCCTTTTTCCTGCCGTCTGATCCACTTATTTATCAGTGGGTGGATATGCACCCCATATCCATCCGGCTTGTGGAAAAGATTATTGAGGCATTAAACCGATTCAGGGACTAAATCCCAAAACTCGTTTACTCAATCAAAGCGAAAGTTAATATCTATACTAAGGGCTTGATTCTCAGAATGTTTGGTAATATGTTTATTGTTTGTGATGTGTGTGTATGTATGTATTAACACGATGTACTGAACGGGGTGAGAATAGCTTGAGCTACCTCATCCCTTTGTGTGTATTTTACCTCAATAAACTTATTTCAATTTCAATTCACTGGTGAGTGAACAGAGGCGCCAGTTAAGGATTGGCGCCAAGTAAATCCTCCCCGGCCAGGATACGAATCCAGGCCAAAGCGCTTATAGTATCACAAAACTCCTTTGCGTTACTCGTGTGGCCCCCAACATGCGATAATTCGATGAAATGTGTTCCCCAAATTTACCACAGAGTGCTGTCGGGGATTGGGTTAAAGATCTGACGACTTCCATTTCTTTATAAACAGTCAGCGTGGTTTAGCGGGATAAGTACTGGGCACGCAAAGGTACAAGGAGCCCTGGCTGTCTGGGTTCGAGTCCTTCAGGGGTGATGACTTTAGGTTGCATATTGGCTTGTGGAATATGAATATGAATACGTGGACCATTCAAGCTTGTTTATACATACACACACATTATACATATTATATATATATATATATATATATATATATATATATATATATATATAATATATAATATATATATATAATATATATATATATATATATATATATATATATAATATATAATATATAATATATATATATAATATATATATATATATTATATATTATATAATATAATATATAATATATAATATATATATATAATATATAATATATATATATATATATATATATATATATATATATATATATATATATATATATATATATATATATATATATATATATATATATATATATAGGGGGGGGGGGGTACCAGGGACCCACAGCCTCAAAGAAGGGAACACAGAACATTCAGAGAAAAACTTGCCATTTACCTCTGAATACGTGTTCACTTCTACCACCCCCTTATTTATGCTGTATACTTTATTAAGCAAGTTATACAGTTACATATTTGATTGTATACAAAAAATGAACATTAAGAGGACATAAGATTTGTTTGTTTCCTAGATAATAATAATAATAATAATAATAATAATAATTTTTATTTAGGTAATGTACATACATAAAGAGATTTTACAAAGTATGTTGGCTTTAAAGATAGAGCTAGTACATACAATGCCTAAAGCCACTATTACGCAAAGCGTTTCGGGCAGGAAAAACATTAATGACTAAAACTTAAAACTAATGGGTAAAAAGACTAAGATGTGTTGAGTACAAATAAAAATAGAGGTAAAAGAGGGGGGAACATTGTTGAAAAAGCAGCACAAATACAATTACAAATTATTACAGAAAATTACATTCAAACAGCGTTGATTTGAAAAACAAAAAAAAACAAAAAAAAAACATACATGGGTTGACAACAGAGGGGTAAGGTGGGTTACAGGGAATTTATTAGGTATAGCTTCGTTTTTAACTTAAACTGGTTGAGAGAGGTACAGTCTTTAACATGGCTGGGAAGGTCATTCCACATTCTGGGCCCCTTGATTTGTAGAGCATTTCTGGTTTGATTAAGTCGTACTCTAGGAATATCAAAACTGTATTTATTTCTGGTGTGGTGCTCATGGGTTCTGTTACAACCTTCTATGAAGCTTTTGAGATCAGGATTGGCATTATAGTTTAGCGTTTTATATATGTATAATACACATGAGAGAATGTGCAGTGACTTAATGTCTAACATATTCAGAGATTTGAGTAGGGGTACCGAGTGATGTCTGGGGCCAGAATTGGATATTGTCCTAATAGCAGCTTTGTGTTGAGTAATTAGAGGACGTAAGTGATTTTGGGTAGTAGAGCCCCAAGCACAAATACCATAGTTTGTATTACCATAGTTACCATAGTTAGAGACTGTAGATGTCTTCGAACTCCTCCTATGCCGGGCAGGAACCGAGGACCCAATGGCGCTGGAAGAGAAAACTTGCCCCCTCTAGGGTCTCTTCTAGTGTCAATGAGCCTGGAACCAAGATCTTTTATATATATAATATATATATATATATATATATATATATATATATATATATATATATATATATATATATATATATATATATATAATTATATATATATATATATAATTATATATATATATATATAATTATTATTATGATAATTGTATAATTGGAGTAAAGACCATTCATAGGAGAGTGTGTGTGTGGAGAGTCACTGGGCCAAGATCGGCCAGTTTAGCCATCACCACCATCAACACACCCATATGACCGCTGCTTCATCCACTCACCTCCACACCTCTCTCTCACTCCACAGGATAAAATAAAACAGTCCCAAATTTACAACAATGTTTTAAGATTGATTTATATCCCATTCGTGCACAGTAATACAGTATAGACAACATGTCGACACTTAACGGACCACAACAATAACAACACTAGCGGGTCGATCCACTCCTTGTGTCCGTCAAGGGTTTAGTAACTAATATGAGATTATATGACCTTTGAAGCCTCGATAACTGCACGAGGAAATGTTTCTACGGGTATCTACTTGTTTCCCGCCTAGGTTGGTGTATTAGCTTGGTTGTTTTTGTTGGTATATATATACCCAATGATGGGGCTGGGATGCCTGGCTTGAGGGGGGGGGGGGGTGTCTGCCTTCGTATGTTCCTACTGGAGGAACATTAACATAATATGATCAATATTACCTAGTTTCAGTCAGGCATGGAGTGTGAAGACTTAGGGAGTTGACTTGAATTGTCTGCCATATAATAGATATCACACGCACAAATGTGCTGTTCAGCCCAGTTTAGAAAACTGGGTTATGGTACAATTCCCAGCTTTTTTTCTGAGGACTGAATGAGACAAATGAATACTTTATAATTCTTATATGAATATGTATCAGAAAGTAAGATCTGGTACAAATTTGGGGATTTGTAAAGCCCCAGATTTACCCTGCCTTATTTACCTATAAATCCCTGCACAAATCTGGGAGTATCTGTATCTGGGGATAAAATACAAACCTATGTTGCATTATTTGTTGAAGTTTTCTATTTTAAGCAACATTTAAGCAGCATGTATGACAGGAGATATTTTTCACCTACAGGTGAACCTATGAAACTCTCAAAGCTCTAAATGCCAAAACTGTTAAATTTTAAATCCAGCTGTAAAACATCATCAGGGCAAATGGGGGGGACCTTTAACAAGCCACTGGCTTCCTGTCCACATTGAGGCCACTAGTGTGTTGGTGGACCCTCAAGTAAATTATGTCATTTCGGTACTGCTGCTAGGGTGCTAGACTATTACCCTTCTCATAATTTAGTGCTACAGTATGGGGATGGGGTGCATAATAAATTAACTAAACTAAGAAACACTGTCATTGTAATAACTATCTGAATGGTGCAGTACCCCATGCACGTGTATATTCCTACAATTTTCTCTCATCTTTTTTTTTTCTCTTGCTATGTAACTGTTATCATTTTTATGAATTTTGCTAGTATTTACCTACTTAAAATTTTCTTAGATTAAGGACCTGCTCGAAACGCTGCGCATACTAGTGGCTTTACAAGATTGTAATTACTATGCTATGTATCCATGCAATCCCAATGTACTTTCTTGTATATATATAAATAAAATAAATAAAATAAAATAAAGATATCTATCCTATTCATAATCTTTAGGTAGGTGAAGGTTCACAATTAATAGTAGCAGTATTTACAAGTTACATGTGTGTATTTGTCCAATATAGTTCATTTAAAAAATGACGATGGAAGTGACAGTGAGACTTCCCATTTTATTCAGTAGATTGTACAGTTCTTTATCCAGTCATATGATTATTTCAGTGGCATATTCATCACAATGTTTAACAAAACAGTGACTAACAAATTAGAAATTGAAAGAAAAGACATGCTGCTAGATGATTACTTAACTGTTTTTTTTACCAAGTGTAGTTACAGGATGAGAGCTACGCTCGTGGTGTCTCATCTTTCCAGTACTCTTTGTCGTATAACGTTTTGAAACTACTGACGGTTTTGGCATTACTGTACTTGTTTGACTTAACTAATGTAATAATACCTAACCTTATACAGTAATGTGCATAGGTGCTGATTTAAATGAAAAGCTGCAGTTAATTTTATATTTTGATCATTTATCATGCACCCTGTACTCAAACTGTGGGTGATAGTGTAAAATGATAGAGGCATATAATGGGCTCAGCAATGGAACCGCAAATTCATATAGCTAAGTTACAATATGGTGAGTGAAGCATTAGCATGGTTCTAAGATTGCTAATTCTCATATACATTTGGATTTCCATCTTGCAATATTTAACAGACCACATAATGATTCTTCCAGATGGGGGTACAATCATTTCTTAAATTGGCATCTCACATGGTAGTAATTTTGAAAATAAGAAATTTTGTCGTTATTTACCTGATTTACCTGAGGGCCGCTATCCCTAGTGGCCTCAACGAGGATGGGAAGCTGGCTGCTTGTCGAAAATCCCTCCATTTGCCTTGATCTTTTCCAGGTATATTTTAAAATCTGACACAGTTTTGGCAGTCATGGTTTCGGTTGGTAGGCGGTTCCATGGGTTAATTACCCTGTGGGTGAAAAAGTATCTCCTGTTCTCAGTCATACATTGTGGCTAGTTGAATTTGAAACCATTGCTCCTTGTGTGGTACATCTGACCTTCTGAAGAAAATATCTGGATCAACATCCTCTAACTTGTTCAGTATTTTAAAAGTTTCAATGAAATCTGCCCTATCATGCCTGGTTTCAGTGTTGTTAGCCCTGTGGCCTTCTAGTGTTCCTTATTATGAGATATATTTAATATTTGACAATTGTTCTTTACTTAATTAACAGTACATTACTATATAGTATGAGTCATACATTTCTAGCATATATCATTAGTTTGGTTATGGTTAGATTGCATCTAGTCGAAACTTGTATGTAAACTGTCTGCAATCCAAAGTGTGTAGAATTTATGAATAAGTTAGGTTATATTAGATTAGGTGAGGAGAAAGTTACACATGGGTCAATCTGTCATAAAACCTCAGAACTTGACTACAGTAGCAGTGAAGGCTGAGTGTAGTGAACTTCTCCACAATTCAGTTGTTTAAGCCACTTTCTCACATAACTGATAATTTAGCATCTTATTCTAACTGAATGACACTGTCTCATTAATCCCAAGCACCATATATAACCCTACAGGAAAGCTGCGGTACCTATTGCTCTGGTGCCATATATATCGATTAGCAGAGTGAAGATCTCAAAACTGCACAGCTTGCAGGCAATACTGAAAAATGTGAGGGAGAGGCAGAATAATATGCTGATAAATATATTTTTAACATGCTTAAAACTTATTTTAAAATAAAATAGTGCTGTTCTATTACTGTAATTAAAAGTTTATCTTCGTGTTCCAAACTTTTGATACATACTCAATTTTGTGGATGACAGTACAGTACTAAGTGTTATTCACAGGTCTCTCTTTATTTCAGAGTTACACGGAACCGTTTTGTTGTTGTATTTTTAACTGGTGTGGTATTACTGAATGAGTGGATTTCTTACGCTTTCACGGCCACTAATTGGCCAATAATCAGTAACGACAGCGAAGACAGTGTCCGGGTATTAATAGCGGCAGATCCTCAGATTCTGAGTATCCAATCAGAGCCTTTCTTCCCAAGTAGCATTCTTACAACTTGGGATGCTAACAGGTATTGACTTACTGCATAGACAGTTGAACAAATTATTATTACTGTACACTGTTTTTCAATATTTTGCAATATATACTGAAACATGTGCTTACTCTGAAAATGTTATTGATTATATTTGTTGTTTTATAGCAGATAAACAGTAATTACATTACCATACGTATCTATTTTCAGATTTATTAGTCGCGGATTTCATCTCGCACTGTGGAAGACAAAGCCAGATATTGTTGTGTTTTTAGGTGATCTTCTCAACGATGGCAGTGTTGCTAGTGACGCTGACTTTAATTCACTAGTTCAAGATTTCAGAAGTCTTATGTACATTCCAAACTATGTGAAGGTAATATTTTTATCTAAAAAATTAGCTGTTATCTATGTAGGTATGTAATATATACTGTACACAGTACTAGTATTTGTTTCCATTTTAGTGGTAAGCTAAGTGCTAAATTAAACCCCAGTGCCTTCCTAAATAATATTCACACAAATACTTTTTCTTGTAAAGGTACTATACCTGTATATAATAAACCAGTGTTCAATGCAATGAAATACCAATTTCTGGGTGAGCCCCAGTGGCTCCTTGATCCTCTCCCTCCCTTCCAGGTCATTTTATGGATGTCTATATCTGCTCTAGAACTGAAAGCTCAGACCCTGGCAGGCAGTGAGCTGCTTGTCCCGTTCCTCCCAAACGAGTGGAGAACATACATTGAACGTGCTTGTGCTAGCACCGAGAGAATTTGATAGTTTGTTTACATAATTGGGGGGAGTTCTTTGGGCAGGTTTTGAGGTTTCAGTTTCTTTTGAATCCAACAGTAGTTTGTCTTGACTCGGTCCGTCCTCTAAACAAAGACCCTAAGTCCATGCCATACACCCGCCAAACACACTGTTTATGAATGAAAAATGGTTTACACACGACTCACAACTGATGATGATGTCCGAACACTTCCGGAACAAGTGCTTCACTGACAACTTTTGTTTGAACTACAATGCTGTAAATACTTCACCCACGTACTACAAATATAAATAATCGACAACAAAACCTAAACACCTAACCTAACCAGTGCCTAAATATGCACAATATGCTAATATATAATAATATTAATTTATATTTGAGAAAAGTTCTGTTTTGAATAAGCAGAATGTTAAAAATTGCTGAACGAGTCTTTGGGGTCGACCACTGGATAAAATGGACTTGGTCTGAGGACGGGTTGCTCGAGTTGCTGGGTTTCTGGTTGCCTTCCCTAGTAATAGTAAGCTAATATGCAGAATGGCTGGGCGCCCCAAACCAGGGGCGGTAGTTGAGGTAGGCCAAAGCACAGACCCATAAGAGACAGCCGAGTCACCACTTCCTGCTCTAACCTGGCGAACATTGGAGGAGCCAGATTTAAGCCAAAGGGCTGAACCTTGGACTCGTTACAAATACCCTTTATTCATTTCATCCCCCAAATGCTCATTAGACCACCGTATTTGAATCCTGAGATATGCTTGTCCAGGAACACCCTTGTTGATAGGCTATGATCAACATATCTATTTTATTTTAGTTTTTAAATGTGATCTTATATCTTATTGCAGATTCCAAAATAATACTCTTAACATTTGTGTTTCCTTAGCACACAATATATGTTCCTGGAGACAATGATATTGGTGGAGAGGGATCTGACCGGGTGACACCAAACAAAATTCAGAGGTTCTATTCAATCTTCAACCAGTCAACTACTCTACAGTATAAATTCATTGACTTTATTCAAGTAAGTAACAAATAATTGAAGTTTTGTCTAATTATCATAATTTAATACTGTAATTCCTTTTTTTAATACCCATTCTGCTGATCATAAAAAAGTGTGTAATAACATTACTGTACCTGGAAGCATTTACAGTGATCTCTTTTCTTGTTTGTCCTCTGATTTGCATGTGGCTTTCCAGGTTCAAGTGATGGATGACGTTGACATTAAGACCACAACTGTTCCACACAAGGATGGTAGACTACGCGTACTATTGTCACACATACCGCTGTTACCCATTACACGAACAAAAGCAAAGGAGGTAGTTGACTTTACATTTTTTAGCATGCATTTATTGAAAATTTGTTTAAAAATTCAGTGAAATAAATACTGTAAATATTCGTTATTTTGAGAACTTGAATTCCCTGTATGCTTGGTATTTATCAAGAGTTTGAATTTTAAAAACTATTTAAAATTCATCCATTTTGCTAATTATAAATACATACAGTAATAACTACAGTAATTCTAAAGACAGTACTGTATAGTTATTCACTTTTTACCTGAATATACCTGAAAGCTTCCATCTCTAGCGGCCTTGACGGGGGACTAGAAATTGGGAATATGTCAGAAAATAGGTTCTTCTCTCATATTGTTTCCGAAGATTTTTCCAAGCAGATTTTGAACCAAGTTTGGTGTTTACCTTTATTTTTTCTGGACCCTATAAAGTGAATAGTACCAAATTCTACTAATTGTCCATTACATAAATAAATGTATGATGGTCCACATAGTTACAAAAGGTACTAAAAGGTATCATAGTTAAAAAAGGTATCTAAATATGAGGACGAGTTACATATAGTGTATGAGAACGAAGTCATGTATGAGTTTAACCACTGCACTGTGCAACGTGCCTGTAGGCGCTCGACGAGTGGTGCGCAACGCGCCTCAGGGATCTTATAGGTATAGTGTACAATTCAAAATTGGGAATAATTCAAAATTGATGAACAGATATGATCACAGCCTCATAAACACCGACATTTTACCTGCTTCTTGCATGACACGATGGAAGGACACGACAAATGAGGAAATGTACATGTTTCTCGTGTTGAGCATGCTGATGAAACATTCTGAGAAACACGTCATCCAGGATTATTGGAGGAAAGACAGCCTTGTTCCATCCCCCGTGTTCAACAGGTACATGTCACGTGATAGGTTCTTGTTGCTTCTCAGGTGCCTGCACTTTGAAAAAATGAAAATGAAGACAGACACGACAGACTTTGGAAGGTGGGGAAGGTTTTATTGATATGAGAGGCAAGTTCCGTGACTATTTTGTACCAGGACAGAATGCGGAGATTGACGAGTCACTAGTCCTCTTCAAAGGACGACTTGAAGAGAAATTAAAGCAAAGTAATTTAATCTTTGCTTTATGCACGAATGGTTTCATAATCATTATGAAATCTTTACAAGTTATATATTTATTTAGTCTTCATAAAAAAATATTCTATATTCGCATTGGTATATAGAGATAGCAGAACAATCCATGTTTCTATCCAAATTGTTTACAATTTATCCATATTTACTTAGATTACACAATACAGTACAGTACTGTATAGTAAAGGAAGCCTCTGAGCCCAGGTGGATAGAGGTCTCGCCTTCCCATTCCTTGTTTCCAGGTACAGGAAGATAATTAATATTATTATCTTTTTCAGCCCTGATAATCTATGGTGAACTATTGTGAAGTATTGTTCTTTTTTTATAGTTTCTGGTATTTAACTCCAGTACTCATGATATTGAACCTTGAAGACTGATATCCTTGGTCGCAAAGTCTCTATCTGTTGATGTTTTTTTTTTTATTCCCTTATAGACTGGGTGCTGTTTATAAATCAAGATGAAACTGTTTGAATTTTACGTTCCTTAGTTTTTAATGCTATTATTAATTCTTCTTTAGCTGTTATCTTTAAGATTATCTAATGTGACCCATGAACATATCAAATATTTTTATTATACAATACTGTACTGGTGTATCTTTATTCTTATTTAAGAATGATTTGTACTATAGTATTATTTCTTTTATACTCTAACTGCAATCATTTTTCATCATTATCTATGAATTGTTTGGTGTGACTCGAACATTCCTGAATAATAATTTGTATTGCATTTCTGTGTGCCTATGAAATTTCCAGCTTTTTCAAGTCATTTAATTATGCATATTTAGAAAGTGACTAAGTATTAAAGTACTTATGTATCAGCATCTGTGGGGAGAATGTGGCCTAGTTCTTAATACTTCACCTAACAGCCTTGTTGTATCTGTTGCATTATAATTTATCCATTCTGTTCAGATTCTTTGTCGAATCTGGCCTTAAAGTTGTGGATGGAGGTGGCTTCATGTGTAGCAAGAACAATCATGACTGGGTAAATCCTGAATTACTACTACTACTCCTTACCTTAACTTGTTAATTCTACAGTTTTCCACGATGTCCTTATTTTGCAGATATCTTGGCAAAATAAATTTTAGTCAGACATTTATCTGCACAGTATATGTAGAGCACATAATTATGCAAATTAATATATTAAATCTGTCGGGGCTTTTCCACATGTATTGTACAGTATTCACTTAGCCCCGGGTCCACACACATAGGATTCAAGTTATAAAGAAATGCAGTGTCACTAGCAAAGGCACTCAGCATAGTGTGAAGGAAAAGCTTGGACACGAGGGAGCTATTAAGAGTGCTTAAATCATCAGATATAGCTTCCTCTACACAAGGGAGGGAGCAAAGTATTAGCTAAGAATTATAGACCAGTCGCACATTCCCGCATAATAAAAGTTTTTGAGAAAGTGATCAGGAGGCAGATCTCCAGTTTTATGGAGATCAGTGACCTTCATAACCCAGGTCAACGTAAGGAGATCATGCCTTTTGCAGCTACTCTACCACAATGACAAAACCACTGATGCATTAGAAGATAAACAGAAAGCAGATGTGATATACATGAACTTTTCAAAGGCATTTGATAAATGTGACCATGAAGCCTACAAAATGAGGTCAGTAGAAATAACAGCTAAAGTAGGGCTATGGATATTAAATTTTTTGTTAAAGCGAATGCAAAGAGTAACACTCAACCAAATAAAATCGAGTTTAAGCATGGTTAAAAGCCCTGTACCTCAGGGTACAGTCCTTGCACTATTGCTTTTCCTTATTTTGATATCAGATATAGACAAAAATACAAGTTACAGCTTCATATCGTCTTTACAGCAGACACAAAAATCAGCATGAAAAATGCTTCCGTAGAAGACATTTTAACACTATAAGCTGCTATTAATAAAGATTTTGCTTTGGCAGCAGAAAATAACATGATGTTTAACAGTGGTAAATTCCAGGTACTTAGGTATGGCAAAACTAAAAACAAAGCAAAATACAGGGTACAAAACACAATCAAATCTCCCCGTAGTAGGAAAGCAACATGTAAAGGATCTGGGAATAAAGATGCCTGCAGTACAATTGCTAGAATGTCACCCTGCTTGACTGCTGTCAGTCAGACAACTCAACTCAATAAATCAATACAAATATCAGCATTGCTGTAAATGAGAAAAGCATGTCAACAAGTACAGTATTCATAATTTTATATACGCCCTCTAGAATTTTCAGTAAAATTTACTGCATTTCTTTTAATTTTCTTCTTGACCAAAACATGGTTATATTTATACAAAAATCTTATAATACAGAAATGCAGAAAAACTATAAATCCTAGAACTGATCTGGGAGGGAATGATCAGGGAAAAGTGCCAACCCATTACAACATTATAACACTTAGAAGGGGTCAGGATAAGGTTTTGGGATGAGCTGTTTAGGGAAATAAGTGTTTAAATTAGAGAAGAACAATCTTACAGGACTGTCACATATGCAGTTATGCTCCGTGCTGGATTGTGTGTGTGAGCCACAACCGTGTCGACCAGTTGGGATATGCTCCACAGGATTTGGTATTCTTCTACCATGATAATACAGTATTTGCATGACCATTATTTTTAATGGAGCAGAAGCACATCCTGATTTGATATTTTTTTAAGGGACCCATTGCATTTGTGGTGTATACTTTTGTCCTTTTTATTAGGAAAGAATGACAAACCTTTTTGTAGTGAAACAATCATGCGAGCCCCTTATAGTACATGAATAGTATATACTGTACTGTACATTATGACCTGTCGGTAATGGATTTCATCCTTCGTTTATAGTTTACTGTAAAGTTGTTACCTCCCCTTCTCCCCCTCCTTTCCAAAAATAGAATACATTATTTCTCAATGTTCTAATTAATATTTTGAATAGACTTATTACCAAAGCCTGCTATAGTGACTGTACTTGCTAAGAGCAGAAACATTGCAAGGGCAAACATGGCATAAACTAGACAGCAATGCAGAGAAACACCACAGACTTTATTGGAGATAACATTTTGCTTGTAAGGGCTTTATCAAATTTCACAGGGATATACCCCACTATAAAGGTATAAGGGGAGTCAAGGCTGGGTGAGATCTCAGCGTTGAAAGTGTGATGAGGTTAGATGAGGGATTATATATGACGCAAGTCACAATATCTCAAAAGCATTAGTTAAGTTCATGGAGTTGCAATGCTGAATTTTCCCTACATAATGTTTGATGGTGTTAAACTTTGTGATGGCTGCAGATTTTACAGTACTGTACTGTATATACAACTGACTCTTCTCATGTTTTCTTTGATATATTTATTTAATATCCTTAAAAGTCACGAGGTATTCCAGTTTTGTGTGCAACACAAATATTTATTGGTGTTATCAACTTGGCACACATACACTTGTATTTCTAAATCCTCACATCTATGTTGCTGGATGTTTCACCTACGGTACGTATTTTGTGTCACAGTTAACACAATATATACTATAATATAAACAAGTGTCTTATTGATCTAGTGTCGTGTGCTGTTTCTGATGAGGTTGTTGATTGCATGGAGTTTTGGTGCAGTATCTTGACTGTATTATAGATGCTAATAATGTTTGCCATCTTTCCAATGAAGAGAATAAACTGTCATTCTGTTTCGGTTAGGGTAGGGGAAGGGGGTATAAGAGCTTGAAAGAGTTAAAGTTTGTGTGGTGATAAGAGCCTCCAGGAGAAACTTCTGCAGTGTCCACCCCCCCCCCCTGATAGGAGCTCTTGGGGGAGAGAATTATCAGGGGAAAGTGTCAATCCATGTGGGGAGGATTATGGTGCCCAACCACTTGGACGGTCGGGGATTGAACACCGACCTGCCTGAAGCAAAACCATTGCTCACCATCCAGCCCAAGAGAGAGTAAAATGTCATTGATATATATAGACAGATTGTATGTCTGACATGTTGATAACATCAAAAAAGCTTGTGGCATATACATTCTGAGTAATAATTCACAAACTTTAAAAATTCTAAACTTATAAAAAAAAAAAAAAAGGCTAAAACAGTTTATGGAATTGGTAGCTATCACATAGTATAACACCACTGAACAAAATCCAGGAAAATTCTTTATTACAACCCCACTTGATAAATTTATACAGGTACTGTACTTCAGAAATATAAGCCGTGACTTACATAACCCTTCATCTCTGATCTCACCATACCTTCACTTCCTGATCTCTCTCTACCCTTTCCCTTCATAGTTCATAAATTATTGCATTGAGAATTAATATTAATATCTGATGCAGACGAGGAGTCACAATAACGTGGCTGAAATATGTCGACCAAACCACACCATTCCTGGACCATTCTCAAGTCGATTGTGTCAGTTTGAAAATGATATCACAATCGACTTGAGAATGGTCCAGGACGGACCGAAATGTCGCCGTGCCTTCACTTTCTAGTGTGTGGTCTGGTCAACATTAATATCTGATATTTATTTAAAGTTAGATTTTTTACTATGCTTGTTTCTCTATGATAATTTTACTTTAAAATCCAAACAAAGTACATCACTTTCTTTACCTTTGTAATAGTATATCCTTTGCCTGCCTTTAAAGCAAGGTGAAGCATGTAGAATCCTCTAGATATATTTTGACAATGACCAAGTTCTTTTCCGTATCCTTGAGTATTTTAAGATGCAACATTAGAGTTTAGAACATTGATGAAGAATTATGCATGTTGATTCAGCAGTTAAATAGTTACCTTTAGTTTCAAGACAAATGATAATGTAACATTTATAGAGCATCTGTTGCAGTCTAAAGTGAATGCAAGGATGAAATTAATAAAAAAAAAGAGGGTTTCTTCACCATATAAAAATAAAAGGAATTGATAGTAGTTCAGGGATAAAAAAAATAAAGACCACAAATAAGGTAAAATGAGATTAAGAAATAAATGATGAAATTTAACCTAAAGGCCAAGAGTTTGGATTTAATGACATGCTTGCCTTCCACAGGGGGTTACGATATAAAGTATATAACCATAGATAAATGAATGATGATGCCAACCAAGCCATCTGGGAGTTTGCACATATCTTCTGGAGAAGCCCTTGGTGGCTGTTGGAAGCTATCACACTGAGATGGCTTCCCACTACCGAGTTACATCAGCCACTGGAGTCCTCTATGGCCTAGACCAGAACCAGAACCTGGCTCCCTCGTACAGACACAGGGAGCAGTGGATTATTATTATTATTATCACTGAGAAAGCATCCAGAAACTGTGTAGTAATATCGTACAGACCAACTATAAAGATCATAGACAATGAAGCACCAAAACAGCCAAACTACTCTGCAAACAATTCACGTGGGACATTTAGTAGCCCCGAGGTGGACCTCGTTGTGTCGGAATGGAAGCAGCAGCTTCCCTTCCTATGTGGCTTCAATCATGAGACTCAACAGTGGATACCTTTCTGTTGAACTAATTGAGGTGGGGGTTTCTCTGCCTCTTCTTTCCAGTTCATTTGTTGTACAGGTTGGAGATGTACTCAGGCAAGGTTCTTCTGTCTGTACTTCTGTCTTCTTGGTGGCTGGCTCGGCCTTGGTTTCCAGCTCTTCTGGCTCCATGTCTAATCATAGGCCTTTTTCTGAGACTTTGACTCTTTCAGCAGATTAGCATCGACACATCTTCAGCACCATTTCACAATTTATCTTGTGCTTTCTTCCACCTCTGGCCAACTCGTGCATCTCCTTAGCCATCTTGGTCTCTCAATAAGCTCTTTGTGTGTCAGGTCTGGGACATCTGTCTTCAGCCACTGATTTTGTTGGCCCTTGCTTCTGGTTGTGGTGTTGGGGGAGCTTAAATCTTTCCTCTGGAGGTGTGGTGATAGTGATCTGATCCTTTGGCTCTGAGGAGCAGTTTTTTTGTTTGCAGTTTTCTCCTTTTTCTGGCAAAGACTGAAATAGTTGGCTTCTAAAGGGGTCATGCCCTTTAGGGGTCAATTGATGATTAGTTTGTCTGGGTGGGGTGCATAATTTGTTGTGTCCTGTCGCCACTGTCTCTACTTGTGCATCACCTGCTCAGCTTTGATTGGCAACCTGTTTGTTGACCCAGTGTCCTTAGTTTCCTGTCCCAGGTTGTCTGCAATGTTATCAACTCTAGGCAGCCTGCAGTCTATTCTTGTGCTCATGATGTTTACAAGTTCACAGCTTCGACTGGTGTTTGCTAATATGTCATGGGCTGATATTTGAACTTGGGGGTTTGCAGGTCTAACAGGGTTCTGCCTGCTCATTATCTGGTAAATATTCCCGATCCTAGCTGGGCTTGTGTTGCTCTGGATTGAGTCTGCTGGCTCAACATTCTCGTCTTCATGACTATAGTTGCTGCTCTCCTCCTCCCTGGCAAGTCCCATATTTTACTTCTATATTAGATAGCTTCAGGGAGCAACATTCAATGCTGGTGTAATGACACTTTTTTCTGGTAGTCTCAGTGGGCTTCCAGATTCAGTCCCCTCCTCCCCCTCCCTCACCTTACCTGGTGTATTGGTTTAGGGCTTTTTCAGCTCCAAACTGGCTTATTGCTGGGATGAAAGCTAGTTTCGAGCAATTCATTTGGGTTTGAATACTCATTCACAGAGTCGTTTGGCTATTTTAGTGGTGGTTTTCTGTGATCATTGCAGTTTTGTATTGCTTCGCTCACACTTTGGATATTTTCTCTGTTTGTAACAATCCTCTACTCCCTGCACTTCTGTGATGGTGGAGGGGAGCCAGGTTCTGGCTCTGGTCGGTCAGTCATATATGGCTGACGCGACTCAATAGTGAGGAACCTGCCTCAGTGAGACAGCTTTAGGGAACCACCAAGGTTCTACCAGAAAGAGGCATTTTATTACATTCAATGCCGTTTTATATTTATCACGCTTTTAAGTACAGTGTTATACAAGGAGAGGAGCAGAATCTTTGTCATATTAAGATTTAAATAGTACAAAGGGTGAAGGAAGAGAAATAACACAGGAATAATACAGTAATGCATAAATAGAGCTAGATTTACAGTTTGATACAGGATTCTGAGGCATTAAACAAATTTCAAATGGTTGATAGTCAGAATAAGGCAATTAATGTGAAGACTATTTTTCAATGTATTAAATGAGCCTGTGCAGTATTGCAAAATTTAATATTGAAGTATTGTATTTGATATACTGTACTTTGCCTAGGAAATTATGCAAATTGATATTAGGTAGGTCTATCAGGGCAAGACAAGGCATTTTATATTGATATAACTTAATGGGCATCTTTGATTTTCTGTCATCATTAAATTCTTTTGCGGAGAAAATAATTATAGTACAGTACTCTACTTGAGATGTATGAACTTTTAAAACAAGTTCATAATGATGTATAACATTTTCCATAGTATAAATAAAATGTGCTTAAACTTATCTCTTACAGAAAGTATTACAACAACATCCATCCTTTATATTCTCTGGACACGAGCATGAATCTTTCCATTTTGCTGGCACCAAGGACAAAGCACAAGCACAAGAATTTCGTGTTCTTAAAGAAGAAAGAAAAATTTGGGATTTTGATGCCTCCAAGGATAGGTTACATGAAGTGACAGTTCCCACCTGCTCCTACCGGATGGGCAAACAGCAGTATGGGTATGGAACAGCTGTTATTGGTAAGGAACTAAGTTTTATATTTATTGTATGTTTAATTTATATTAAGTATATTATTTATTCTCGAAGTGATTACAGCCTTTCAACCTAATTTTGTTTAAATTTTTAAATGTGCTGGGAAACTCTTAAGAGCTATGAAAATTTGTAAACATTTAATATCGCAGTATCGTAATTGCCCGAGTATAGGTACAGGATGAAAGCCGTTCTTGTGGTGTCCCGTCTTCCTAGCACTGTCATATAACACTTTCAAACTACTGATGGTTTTGGCCTCCACCATCTTCTTTCTTAACTTGTTCCAACTGTTGTTACGTGCTGCACTTATATTGGCTCGTGGATAGCTTAGAACTATCTCCTAAAATGTCCCAAAAATTGCCCGTGCACAAGAATAATGACTGTAGGGGAATGAGACCCTAATTCAACTACACAACAGTAATATATTATAGGCACGACATATACATACACTTTCACTGGGCTGGCGGGTTACTGCTGCATACCCCAAAGTCAGCTAAGCATTTCCGGTGAGCGCGCACTGTAAAATTGGCCGAGCATTATCCACGAGCGCAATAATATGTCTGTACTGTTTTCACTTTTCCCACCTCAATTTTCATGTTATAGTGTTCATTTTGGTATCAAATTGTTCGCAATAGAATGCTCTAAAAAAATATATGCATACATGGTCAAAAGGCCAGGCGAGCCACTCGCAGCAAACCTGAAAACTGGCCGACCATTACCTGTGAGCAGGCACCCATCTGCACACGCACTACATTGTCTTTCAAATGTTTGTACTTTTTTTTTTTTTTCAGTTTTCTCACCACAATTTTCCTGCTGTGTTGTTTAATTTGGTATCAAATTGTTTGCAATATAATGCTGTAAAGGAATATTTGCATATAAAAACATACAAGTCTCACTTTTCTGTACTTCTGGTGAACACACACTAGCTTTTCCGTCAAACGTGTTTCTTTCACTGCTTTCGTCACTGCTTGGATACTAATCAAGAACGGAACCATCTGGAAGTCAATTTGCAGTGTTTATAAAGTTGGTAACAACAAATACCCGTGATAGGGTAACTTTTTAACTTGAGGGGAGGATGCAGCTGTCATGAGCAAAGTCACGAGAACAGTGAGCCTCCAGCATGGACGGGCACCCACACGGCGGGGTCATGATGCCACATGGGGTAAACAGAGAATGGGCAGAAGTGGGTGAGCATTTTAAAACAAGTCCCAATGTATTCGAACAATAAATGGAATTTTTACAAATTTTATAATTAATGCCGCCGTTTGTGTTATCACACACGCTCCAAATTTTGGTTCCTTGACAATATCAGGCAGCGACATCAGGCAACGAAAATGTTAAGATTGTCTACATGTAACAGATTTTTTCATTATCAGAATCTTTTTAAAGCATTTTCACATCATTTGTAAGTCATGCATGGTCTATTTTTTCCTATCCCATATTCCATAATGTAGCATCTATTCACATTAGATTCCATATGCCAAGTGTTCCTCCTCACATTTCTTTTGTCCAAGTTGTCTTGAAGGGCATGACAATTGTCAGTTTCTTATCTTCCCTAGAATCTTAGCATCATTAACAAACATGTTCACAATTATGTATTCCTTCTGGTATATCGTTTATGGAGACAATGGACATTATTGGTGCAAGAATGGAACCCTGTAGTACTCCATTAGTGACATTTCTCCAGCTAGATACATTGCTTTTGATTACTGCTTACATTTTTGTCAGAAAATTGTTTGTCCTTATTAGAAGCCTCCCTGTCACTCCTCCAGTGTGTTCTAGAGGAGTGACAGAAAATTGTATATACCTTCAGCCTTGTATACATATTTGTTTCTTTGACAAATATGGCCCACCTCCCAGAGAACATTGGTAATCCGCCGAGAAAGCAAATATATTGATAAATTAGTTGGTGGTTAAGGCAGTGAACAAGAGAATTCTGTAGTTGACATGGTCATATGCAGTTACTTTTGAGGCAATATATCACTAGAGTGGCTGTTGCTAATCATACAAAAGTATCTTCTAAATTCATAAATATTCCATAATATTAATTGTGCCTCACATTATTTCTATATCATTAAAGAATGAACAAAAGATACTAGTAAAGTTGTGGTAATTTTGTTCAGTATTGCAAGAAATATATTGTCAAATTGATTACAAATTTGTGTATTTAAATTGTGACAATGCTCTTTCAAAATTGTGCAAGAAATATTTTGCAATAACTTTAAATTTGTGGACTTAAATTGTTTGTAACTGTTCGTCAAAATTGTTTTGATCATCAATTTTGTAAAGGTGCATTTGTTTAATATTTGCAGAAAAGTCTGGCCTTGTTCACTACACCGTCCTGTGGCTACCGTCTCGCTTCACACAATTGTGGCTGTATTTGATTTCCCTTGGTATTGTCTTCCTAATTTTTTTACCATTTCTCCTTCGTGTTGTAAAAAACCAGCTTGTGAACCTGTGTCATATTTGTGGGTTTACTTTAGGATTTGGACCTAAATATCATCGTGTGTAAGTACTTCATTAATCGGCTTTGTGTTATGTTTTATGTGGGGGGGATCAGTGTTGAGCAAGAGTAAATACCTTATCAGACAAATCCCTGTCTCTATTATCCATTCTGAACAAGATTATATCACTGCAATGCAATAGTCACAAAAATATATAATCAAAAACTTTATTTTCATATTTGACTTTCTAAATTATATTTTATAACATTAAAGTATTATTTTGAGAAAAATATAAATGGATATTATATGGGGTAATTTATTTTCTTACATAAGAGCACAGTATAGCTGCATTTCTCAACTTTTGTAACATTGTATCTCTTGCAGAACCTCTAGTTACCTTGGGTTTCCATAGAACCCCAGTGAAGAAACTACAGTACAGGTACAGGGTATATATATACTGTATAACATGGATAAGGTGATATTTTGATAAATCAAAGTATTTATCAAAAGGAGGCACTAAGCCAGGGAGACTTATGTAGCTTGATGAGCCAAAGACAATTTATTCTTGCATGTTAATGTGCAATAACAAATATCAAGAGTAAAACTGCAAATACTGCATTATATTCACAACACCGAACAAGTAATTGAAAGGCAAAGGATATTACCTTCCTACTATTAATAAAATAAATTTTGGAGCAGCGGGAAGTACAATGTCTTGAATAAAAAACTTATTAACCATTACAAGCAATGAATTACACTCACAACATATTAAAATTAAGAAACGGCGACGTTTTGGTCCGTCCTGGACTATTATCAAGTTGTGCGAGAGGAGAAGGAACAGGGAAATAAATAAGGTAAGAGTGAGAGATGAGAGGCGAGGAGAAACAGGAAAAATAAGAAAAGGAAAGTAAGAGTAAGAAATGGGGTAAGAATTAAGGGGGGGGGGGTATGAATAAGAGAAGGTTTAGAAAAATGGGAAAGAAAAAGAGAAAGGGGGCAAAGATTAAGTCATATCACATTTGTTAATGTTAGAACAATTAAGTATGTCTTGTACTAGGGAAGCATAAACAGCAACAAAGCCAGGACTAAGGTTCATGTTGGGCATGTTGTGTATCAGAGCCGGTTCAACAAGGTGGCGTCTGACGAGTAGAGGCAGGAAAGATTATTTTACAAGAATACCAATCTAGCGGATTATTAGTCCTTGACATGACTGAAGAGCATTGTTTGTACGCAGACTTAACACTTGTATTTATTACGTCTAAGTCTGCTGACACAAACAATGCTCTCTATTGTCATATCAAGGGCTCTAATAATCCCATTGATTGGTCTTCTAAAATATTTCCTGTCACAGTACATACATAAATGCTTTCTTTCTTAAGAAACATGATCCGACTTAAGCTTTGCCCTCTCTCTTTTTCCGGATTTTCTTACCCATTCTTTTATTCATACCCCCCTATTTCTTACTCTTACCTTTCCTCTTATTCTTATTTTCATCCTATTCTTAATTTTGCCTTTTCTCATCACCTCTTATCTCACTCTTACCTTATTTGCCCATCCCTTCCTTTTTTGTCACATGATGATGATCCAGGATGGACCAAAACAACATCGTTTCTTCATTTTTGAACATGTGGTTTGGTCATTACTTATTAATCTATTATATTTTAATACTAAAGGGGCACCCAGAAGTTCTTGGGTCAATGTCTATTTCTTCCCTCACCCGCCCTCCACTCCATTTCACCCACCTCGCCCTGTACTCCTTTTCTTCCCCCTCCCGAACATTTTATTCTAGTTCTTCCCTCGTTATCCCCCTGTCCCCTTTCTCACATCTTCACTGTACTGTATATACTATCTTCACCATAAAATCTTCACTACTGTGTCTTCATCACTGTAACCAGATTGAATTAAGTTCATTGTTGCATATTATGAACATGCAACAATGTTCATAATATTGTTGCATGTTTTGCAATAATAAAATGAAAATCTTCCGATAAACGGTGGGAGTAATTTCACACTACTAAAAACACCTGCAATTTAATTTGACTTCATGAAAATTGCACAGGTGTGGGTTGAGTTAGAGGCTGATATTTCTTAAAAGTATTTAACTTAGGTAAACCCCGACCAGCCTATGTCCGTCCTATACCCCAGACTATTTCCTCTGCAAAGTTGGCCGAGGATAGCCCCAAATGTTTGGCCTCCAACCTTAGACTGACCAGCCATTTTCATATATATATACAGATACATTTTATATTATATATGTATATATATATGTGTATATATATATGTGTATATATATATATATATATATATATATATATATATATATATATATATATATATATATATATATATATATATATATATATATATATATATATATATATATATTATATATATATATTACATATACACCAGTTGCAGAGTGCTCGGCAGTATGGGTTCGAGTCACTTCTGGGGTGTGAGTTTTCAGTTGCATATATGCCTGGGGACCATTCAAGCTTGTTCACATATATATATATATAAACTTTTTAAGAGAATCAAAAATGAAAATGACTGCAAAAGAAACCATAATACACTTACTGTACTATACAAAATAAGCAAACTAAGAAGTGTGGTGGACTAAAAAAAAAAAAAAACCTTAACACAAGTAGAGTGGATAATTAACAATTCACAGTAGTACTTTTTAGCTCTTAAGGGCTAAGTATTGTCAAAAAATCAACCTCTTTATGTTACCCGATGTTTAATGAACACGCGTACAAGGCCAGGTGGCCACCTGAAACAATACCTGTATGGCTCAAAATAGCATTCAAACACTGGTGCACAAAATTCAAGTTATGATTATGGTTGATCTTGAAAGATTAAGATTAAGACATGCTAATGGGTGAAGATAATGTATGCTTTGAAGTACCAGAACTGAGATGTTTTGTAGGAAATAGACACATTCATGTTTGAAATATGGAAATCATGTTAGATAAAGAGGAAGTAGTGTAAAGTGTCAAATGATGCTTGAAATAAATTTTGAACTGTTATACTGACCAAAAAAAGTTTGTAAATGTGAGTTACAGTTGTTTGAAGCAGCAATACAATAAACCAAGGCAGAAATCAACAAGGGGTGAATTGATGAGTGCTGCAGGACCTAATGATCAATGTATAATCTTCAATATCAGCACAGTACATAATGTGAAATTTGGTGCTAGTTCAACATGCTTCTGGAGTAGCAGAATGTTGTATTTCATTTTGAGCGCTTCAGTGATTAATATTTGCTCAGACTCTTATGCAAAACTAGTATTAGTTTTAGGTACTGTATTGACCATTTTGTTTTTATTTTATAACGAGTATGCATGGTGGCTACAGTTGGCTAATTTCCATATTTGAAGTAAATAAGATTGTTTATTATACTGTATAAAGTTTTAAAGTACAGTACTAGTAGATTGAGCTGCTTATTTTTTTTATATTAGTTTGTACAAATTACTAGAATGTAGTTAAGTTTTTGAGCATATCAAATTATATTTTAATGTAATAAATAGCTGTAATAAAATATTAATAAATTAGAATTTGATTTTTCCTTTAGGTTACAAATCTTTACTGTCAAAGCAAAGGGCCTTCGGTAGCTCCTATAAGCCACCTTCCCACAGTACTACATGAAGTACATAAAATCAAGGCACTATCTTAGTAGAAGAATATGTTGAGGGGGGTCTGGCCAGATGAGGGGTGACTTCTGGCAGGGGTAGGTGGCTGAGGGGTGACTTAAAAGTAGGGGTACCCTGGTTGGTTAGGTCTAATGCAAAAGCTAAGAGGAGCTTCTGATAGGGCCTTTGTTAAAACACATTTCGCATTAACACCGTGTTCCAACGATGCCAATATATTGTGCAAAATATATGACTATAGGTGAAAGTACAACCAAAAGCCATTCGTGCATTTTCATCATTTTTTTTTTTTTTAATTTTGAATACTGTAAGATGAAAACAGTCTTAGAAAATTGTGTTGTGAGAAAGGAATTTGCTATCTTGTATACTGTACATTTGTATGAGTAACAGCTAAATAAAAATATTTTTTTTTCGGGAAACAATGCAGACACAATTACTATGTATAAAGAAAACTTATTTGAACCTACAAATTGCAATTCTTGAGACATTATTAGGGTAATTAATATACTTTGGTCAGTGATCCAAGTGTATGTGTATACAGTATTCAAGTGTATGTGTATACAGTATCATTGTATATGAGTCAGTGTATACAGTATCACTACATACATGTACTCTTGCACTACAGTATTATTCTTATCCTAGAATATTATCGGTACATTTGGCAACACTGCCAGAATAAAAATGTTAATGCAAAGGTATCTATCTACTGTTTGATGAGTAACAGTAAAATAATTACACTTATGGCAATGCAGTCCAATTATGCATCACTAATATTTGTAAATAAAAATATGTGCATCTTTATATTTGAGTACAAATTAGACCATAATCACATTTTTATAATAAATCTTGGCAAAATAATATAGCAAGCTACTTTGGCATCAGTTTTCTATGATGTAAATACAGTACACACTAATTCAGAAGTATACTTGCATTAAGAGACTAATGATAAATGTACAAATCATCATTCTGGTAAGTTATTTTCTGAGTGAATAAAATATTTCAAACAATCTTGCATGTGATGTTTGTATCATACATGTTTTGACAACTATGAAGTATTCTTCAGGTGAAGACTATATAAACATTCACACTAATTATACAAAATTATTAGGCTACCATACACACGCCTAACATATATACAAAGGTGGTAGGAGAAGACAATATGTGAGCATACGCGGGTGCCCCGTAAGGCTCCTCCAGATGCTACATATCCTCTTTTTTGAGACCGAGGGTCCCTACAAACACAACCAAAGGTGGCACTCCCTATATATATATATCTTCTACAAGATTATTTATTTTATATATATATATATATATATATATATATATAATATATATATAAAATAAAACCATCAAAGATTTGTATATACCTAATATAATGAACTGCCTGTAAATTCGATATTCTTTTTTATAGCTACAGTATATACAAGTGAAAAAGACTAGCATAATTTGATCAGTCGTAGCTTTCTAGGATCTGAACTACATATATTTACACGAATTTTTTTTTGTTTTACACGTTAGGTATATTATACAGTACTGTCACAGCATTAAATTTTTTTTTTTTTTTTAATTTCCAATGGCTGGACAGTTGATCTATGTAAGTACATAATGTTAATTACATACTATAGGACCTAACTGAAAGGATTAGATACCTTACATATAAGGGAAACACATTTTATTGAATGTCAAGTTAAGTTTTAGTTCCAAATTAGTAAATGGATACTAAAAATTATAGCCAATATTGGTAAACATAAACAAGCTTCCCAGTGTTTAAGGCAATGGTACCACAGACGTATAAATGTTACCAGGTCTCGGGATTTGTGCAGACTTGGATCATGATCTGGTGTGCCCCGCATGGTGAGGGGAGTCTGGAGATCAGACGTCAAACCAAAACCGAGAAAAAACTCGGAAAAATAGGCTTGGAACGGTCCACCGGCCACTCCAAGTGGCCGTTAGTGAAACTGGACGTTAATGTGTTGCCAGAGCCATTAGGCAGCAGCCTTAAATGAAAGGAGGCATGTAGTATATACTACAAAATGGAAAACAATTAGCACTTTTTTGCCTGATTTCATTCTCGACAACAAATATAAGGTATATTGATAGAATTATAGCAGAAGCTTTTGAGAGAGAGAGTTAAGTTGTCGAGGTATCTACTTGAATTACTGTTCCTGCCTAGCTGTGATGGTTGTATGGCCCTGTGGGCTACAAATACAAACAGCTTCATAGGCCAGGAAATTGCAAAGTAAGGCTGGCCCCATGTCAGGATATGATAGGAGAAAATCTATAATAATCTACAGCTAATCTACTGTATGCAGACGAGTTGTCACAATAACTTTGCCAAAATATGTTGACCAAACCACACACTAGAAAATGAAGGGATGTCGATGTTTCGGTTCGTCTTGGACCATTCTCAAGTCGATTGTGACTTGAGAATGGTCCAGGATGGACCGAAATGTCGTTATCCCTTCACTTTCTAGTGTGTGGCTTGGTCAACTAATCTACAGTAGTCAACTAACCAATTCATTTATCTAGTTGTAGGTCAACAAATATTTGTGCCAAGTTGAATTTATGTGACCCACACATCAGGTGTGTCAATATGAAAAATGGATTAGTCAGGGTACTTGGAACTCCAAATACATTAACAATATAAATGAACCTCATGTTTCACTCTTCAAACAACTATTTTGACGGCACAGAATAAAGAATAGTTATAACAATTACAACACCTGCATAATAATTCTGAGATAGGATAAATGTTTGAGTATTTGAATAGCTTTTAATCCTAGCATCATTACAGTAATTATCTTAAAAGGTTATTTTGATTTGCCACTATAACAGGAATGAATTACAATATCTTGCTAAGCATTGCTGGGTCTCTCCCGAAGAAACTTCTCACAAGAATCACAAATAGTTTTATAGTGAAGATGCCTCTAAATATGAGCCAACATTAGAAGCCTAATTACAAATTAAACTAGTGATAAATTTTTCGTATTTCCCACAAACGGCAATGATTTGGCAGCTGACTTTCAATAATATACATCCTATCTTCCTCTCTGCTTTTCAAGGCTTAAATCATCTGCTACAAATAATCAATAAATTATTATACAAACTATTTACAAGAACACTCACATTTATGACTCATGGTGAAGAGGACAATCTTGTTACTCCATTACTAAATTCAACCAAACCCCTTTTCGCTAATTCTTCTGCCACATCTATGTCCTGAAAGAGAGAAATAAGTAAAATTAATATTTTCTTCTTTTGATGAAAAAATGAGGTGCCCACACATTACAGTTTACTCAAATAAGTAAAAATTCATACAAATTATACAATTAATTTCACCATAATCTGTGCCCCCCCCCCCCCACACACACACTTCATATCACATAACAGACTTCTCAAACAATTTTTTGTTCAACTGTAAAATATATACAGTATCTCTCATTCTCTACTAGAACTCCTTCACCTGCACACAAAGTTTATACTGAACTACATTTATTCTAATCATGTACCAAGTTCAGACTCTTCTCTAATATATACATTGACTTCCCTCAAGGCCATATCTATATACACATTGAACAACCACTGGGACATTACACTGAACAATCCATTACCACTGATCCCCTGCCATCACCACCACCACTAGCATATGATCACTAACACTACTAATATTAAAAATGTCACTTGCACTGTTCATAGCAGACAGTGACTTGTGGAAGCTAAAATTCTCAGCTTGACAACAGAAAGACAGTTCTTGTCACCATGGCCACCGACACAGTGGTTGCACCATGAACGCACACACACACTTGTACACTTAGGCAATAATAATAAAACATCGGCATGAACACCCTCTCCACTAGCATCATGAGCACTAAGCATCATATGGACATTTTCATCAGAACCAGATCTAGCAGCATGAAATATGCTCCAACTGGCTCATATTGTCAGCAGTGAAAGTTTTAAATTACAGGGTAAATAACATTCCATTTGCATACATTATTGTGAGAAAACAATGGTTTAAAATGTGAAAAATGTGTGAAGCAAACTACTATTGAAAAGGCTGTCCTGGTTCAGAAAACAGCTGGATTGAACATAATCAGAACTTACTGTAGGGCCATTTGTGTCAATAATCTGGACACAAGGTATAGTTTTATCTCCTTCCTGTTGATAGCCCACAACTTTTACCATCACAACCTTCCACTGTGCTGCATACGTCAACTCTTCAAAAGCATCAGCTGCTTCATCCCCTTTTACACTTCTGGAAAATAAACATCATATGTTAGCAGCATTTAGAGGTCAATGTTTTCTGGCCCTAGTGTTATGAATACGAGTAGGGATAAGAGGACCTTTGTTATTAATTGTTGCCATCAGTGGCAGCTAGTTTATTGTGTACACCATACTCATCCAGTGTATATTAGTGCAAAAGAATTACAGAGGGCACTAATTATAGAGAACAAGACTTAAACCTCAGTGAGTGTTTAATATTAGCTTTTATAATTTATCTGCACAGCTCATAATTAATTATAATAGAAAAATTTATTGCATTACTACTGTACTATATGACAATACAGTACTGTATAAAAACAAATCCACAAGGGCCGTGATGAGGGTTCGAACTTAGTCCGGGATGATCCCAGACATGCCTTAGTCGATTGATGTATAGGATTTATTCATTTGATGTATCACACTATTGTGATTTTTGTGTGTAATACTGTATATTATCAGACATTGGAGGCAAGTCAGCAGCTTGTTAAAGGGCTCGCCATTTGTCCTGATGATTTTTTCAAGTTGGATTTTAAAGTTCAGCAGAGTTTTGGCATTTACAGCTTCGGTGGGTAGGTGGTTCAATGGGTTTATAACCCATGGAATTATACAATTATACTGTATAACTATACAATATAATTATAAGCTACAGTATTTAAAACTAGTACCTGTACTGTAATGAGGAAAGAGTCAAAGATAATTAAGTTGTCTACTGCAGTGTTTTCAATAATTTTAAATGCTACAAGAATAACCAACAGTCTAACTTGTCAAGAGGATGCCCAATTATTGACCGACATTCCTCTCAATTATTACCACTGGACTAGTGAACAATGACAGCACTTCCCACTCTCCCAGTAACTGAACTGAGAGAGCTGTCAGTATATATGGTCTGTGTGATGTTGCTTTGTTTGAAGGTTGTGTACACGTTGACACACACTTAATTTAGCAGCTTCATTAAAAGAATCCTTGTCTTAAGACTGGCAAAGGACAGATTGAACATGGGGCAGAAGCCATTAGACGTAAGGCAGTAATAGAATACAGTGTAACAGCTGTACGTGCAAACTGCAACTTGACAACTATCGGCTATGACAACTATCATCAATCGACAGAATGAGCTAGTCTCCTAGGCCAGGAATCAAATTTGGAGGTAGAGGCAAGCACGGGCATCACCCTGACCAAAGACGAAACTCTGAAAAACCAATCTCAAATCACTAGCTCTGCTACCCAACACCCAACAAGTGGAACTGGCTAAAGACAGAAGGCCACAAGTGGAACTGGCTAAAGACAGAAGGCCCAAAGTTGAACTGGCCAACGGAAAATGATAAGAATTGCATAACCAACAAATCTTGCCAGCTACCACAGAACTGGTGGAAGCTTTATGAATGGCAGAGACGTACTGCAGTCATCAGGATGTTGAGCATGGTTCACTTCCCCATAGGACAGTGAAATCTAACCTTGGGGGGGAGTTAGTTACCAAGTGGGATAACACAGTAGATACACAATATAAAGAAAATATTTTGTTTATAATTATTGTGGCAATGAAAAATAAATAAATGGGGAAAGCTGATAAATGTTAAAACTATTACATACATAAAATATCTGTACAGATGACATATATAAATATATACAGAGTATACAGAAATATCACTTGACTGTTATAGAACTTGTCTTATTACATAAGCAACTTTAACCACAATCACATCAAAGCACATCATACGAAAGCTCTTAAGATACAGTACTTACTCAGGTTTAACATTTGCCAAACAACATTCAATGGCTTGAAAGTTGAGCTTCAGGAAATCTGTTCTTAACTCATAAACAGTATCTATCTTGACAGTTTCTGTGTCTCCAAAGTCCAAATAGTACACCGTAACAAGACTTTCGATGGGATCAGTTTCATTTGGCTCATAACTGCAAATCATTCCTCTGTACCAAGAGTTGTCATGTGGAAATTTGGCTGCCACTATGCTATCTATATTTACCTGTAACAGAAAAATATGACCGAGTTAATATGCAGTGTCATATACTAGTGCCACTAAAGAACCTGAATTCATCTTAAAATAACAGGTTAATCTATGAAAGTTCAAAGTTCTTCCAAGTTTTGTATTTCTCTTCCAATGAGAGAATGAGAGTATTTCTCGTCCTCTTTACATCGTAGGTGATAACCAAATGAGGGCTCTCACAAACTGCTCGATGAACTACCTGACCAACACTAAGTGACAGCATCAGTCACACTCCTGGCTTCATAAAGTCATGCCTATATGACAAAGATGATTTCTCAAATTTTGCAAGAAAACTGTATTTACCTAGTTGTGCTTGCGGGGGTTGAGCTCTGCTCTTTCGGTCCGCCTCTCAACTGTCAATCAACTGTTACTATTTTTTTTTCTTCACACACACACACACACAAATGAGCCATAGAGACGTCAGAAAGAATTGTTTCAGTGTCAGTAGTAGACAAATGGAATGCATTAGGAAGTGATGTGGTGGAGGCCGACTCCATACAGAGCTTCAAGTGTAGATATGATTGAGCCCAGTAGGCTCAGGAACCTGTACATTAGTGGATTGACAGTTGAGAAGCGGGACCAAAGAGCCAGAGCTCAACCCCCACATGCACAATTAGATAAGCACACACACTAGGTGTTTCAATGCTCCTTGGGAATTGTTCACAAGAAAATTAAACATCGGAATAATCTTAATAAATTCCTGGGTGTAGATGTGAATAATAATACCCAAAGGGCAACTGTCCTGGCTTACATTGTTCCTACCTTGTCTAGTTTATGAAGTTCTCGGTTTTCCTCACACTCATAATATTCTGTCATTTCTGTCACCAATTTATCCAGCTGAACTGACCGAGGGCCCACAACCTGTGCAAGAATAAGAGATTTGTTATTACAGTACAGTATATGATGCTCTTGCTGTCATTCATAAGTCTGCTCTTGATCTTTCTTGTGGCACCTTGGCTAAATTAATGAATATCAAACTGAATAATAATTATACTTTGAGCTAGTGAAAAGCAAATTTGCTGGATTGTTTCAAGCATATATTAGGCATATATGATTGTGTATGATTATCGTTTACCTTACATAGGCAAATGAACCTGCTGCTGCTTTTACGTTCATTAATCACACAATAATATGTATAACGTTGAAGAAAATCATTAACATGTACAGTACCTTCAGATGTGTTAATAACCATGGGCACGGTTCTTATTTGTAAGTCAGCTACACAAGTCAAAAGGTCAAATGTAACTTTTAATATTTTATATCTTTTATCCAACTGACAATATGACTTAAGAAATAAAGTAAGTTACAACAATTCTTACTTGGAGCCAAAAGTGTGAAGCCGAGTCAACTGCAGACACATATGCCTCAATAAATCGGTCACTATTTGCCAACGTGAGTGCTTCTTGACTTGGGCCGAGGCTTATGGATGATGACTGAAACGATATGATGGTGATGATGAAAGCAAGCAATTATAGTATACCTATACTAGCTTGATATAGTTATAACAAAAGCAACAATAAATTGACTGTAACACATTAACACTAAAACCACACAGAAACGTGGGAAAAAGTATTGGAATCTTGCCTAGATGAACTACAGGATATTTATAGGAGGCAAATCATTCAGCCAAAAATTCATAGATTCTTCAAGGCAATGACTGGAAGAGGACAGGGAAGCCTGTCCTCGATGAGGGAAACCCAAGTCACCAAATAAAATCAGAGAAGGATTTTCAATGGAAATTTTCAATTGTATGTTGAATATGCAATAAGCAATGTACCCCACATCTTTGCATGACATTTTCATTCCTTACTCTATCCTCATAACCCTTAGGATGCATCTCAATGTTTACTGCTCCAACTCTTGATGCTGTCATGTTCATGCCACAGCAGCAGCTCATATTAGTACAGTACAGAGGGTAGGCACCACCATGCCACGCAGCCTTCTGGCCGTCACTCTTCCTGTCTTATCTTTACTAACCACAGCTTTCATTGCAAGAGTCATTTTTCTTTAACTTGCAATGTTTTCCACACAAAAGCATTTTATCAATAACCATAAAAGGGCTAGGCACTTAAACCTATTAACCACTTGTAGGACTTAAACATTCAACTTTTCAATAGTTTCCTTTTCTATCCACCACAATTAATTTTTTCTTTGCATTCAATTTTAGCAGCCGTCTTTCACACATCAACAAAACATAAATCTACCCATGTCCCAATTATCTGTTAGAAGAACTGCATCCTTTTCATAAATTAGATTTGACAGTTCTCTTACTTTAAACCATACACTAATTTCACACCCTATTCTACTAACTTTACCTTCCCACATGACCTCATTCAAAATATACACACATTAACAACCTTCAAATGAGTTATTAAAAATTCCCCAAGAATTAGACTTTTTTGTAAACCTAGTGTAGATAATTTATATACAGTACTGTATATTACAGGTAAATATCTTGAAAAAGCTTAGTTTACATTTATAATGACTTATATGCATTCTAAATACAGTACTGCAGTATTAAAAGCTTACCAGAGATGAGAAAATTAAAATAATGCAGAGCTGGAAACACATACCTGACTATCGTCATCCTCGTGTGCAGCCTGGCGACTTCTGGCCCTCATAGACATGTTAGTAGCTGAGGCATGAATCTGCTGTCTCATCTCTTCCACTTCAATCACCTGTGGGAGAGGCCACCCAGGGGGATGCTCTACACAATGTCATGCACTCATCACCACAAACCCACTCTATGCTTACACAATTATCACCAGTTAATTAAGCAAACCACAAACTCATTTAGTCTAAAAGAACAAACAATGTGGACATATTAAGTAACATTTCAACCTTTTGGTATATCACAAAAAAAAGTTTTTTAAATGGAAAAACTTGACCAAATATGAAGTAATGCACAACCTTCATGGTACATCATGAGTACATCTTATTATAAAGATAAAGTTAGAATGAAGTTGTATATAGCCAAGTGTAGTGACTAGCTTTTGTATTGTAGCACTATTATATACAGTACAGTATAAATGTAGGATTTCTGTGTTAAATGTCGCAGTGGCAACTGGCCACTGCATACAAGTTTCACCTTGTGTATGCTATGTTAAGTTTGTGCCTAATATCATTCCCTATCACTTGTCTTGTCAATATTGGCTTATCTACCATTGGCATTTTCACTGTAATGTTGATATAACAGCAGATTTGATCCAGTCAAGAACACTTAAAATGTATGAAAGTCCAGTATGAGATTGTGAATTATTTAGTACACCTACTTGTTGAGTAAGTCCTAGTTTTGTTGGACTAACATTCAGTTTCAAAGACCTTAGTCACTGGTATTAGTAAAGTCACGTTCAAGCTATATTTTTGTAAGCTTAACCCTTAAGGTCATGAAAATGAAACCAATTGGTAATGTATAAACTAAAGCCTTGTTCTGTACAACTTAAATTACCCTTAACAGTAAGAACAATACGTTATTGTAGGGTTTCACAGTACCTCCAAGGAGGACTCGTCATTTTCATAAACATTCCATATTATGCATTCACACATAGTAAGGACGGGTTTTTATACTCATGTCCATACATGATTCAAAGGCCTGTGCCAGTATATCAATTCTGTTAAATGTGAAGTATTAGGTGATAGGACAAGTTAATGAAGTGGGTTTTGCTGAACAAGCTAATACTTGTATACTGTAGTTCCAAGATTGTTTAACCAGTTGCCCATGCCTTAAAAGTCAAAAGTCTGTTTTGAGTTCCAGTTGAATGCTGCTCTCTTTTCTGGAGCATATGATCTTTATGATGCTACCATCACTCTGGAATATAAAGTGTAGCTGTGTGTGTGTGTGTGTGTGTGTGTGTGTGTGTGCCGGTCGTCATATTTACTGCAAGATTTTTAAATTGTGAACTTTTCAAAAGTGGGTGCTCAAGAAAAATAAAAATACTAATATTTAAATTGAATCTCTAAATCACAGGAACTACTGAAATTACTAATTTTAAAATTAATATACCTGTACTGTATTTTCTGCATGTTCTATATAGACAAGTTAATTAAAAGAGAACAGTGACAAAATTAATTATAAAATAATTAAAAGTCAGGATTAGGCCTTAATCAAAATATAATTACTGTATACAGTATCACCTCTTTTGCCTCAATCCCCACCACCTTCGTTATCTACATACATACATACAAAATGCTAAACAATCCTGTTCGATTCATGGCTGGATGCTTCATGAAACTGCACACACAGGTATGACTGTGGCTGCTCATTTAAATCACAAACCTATAGATTGTGTATTAATCACATTAGATATTTAAACAAATCTGCTCTTCAAACTGTTAATTTTAAACTCTGAAATACACGCATACAAGTACAACCAAGATAATGATTAAAAGTGTGGCATGCAGATGGTCGTCAGTTAAATATTTTGTACACATTTCTTCACATGAAATAACCATAATACAAATGATGCATTCACACACACCTTGAACAAGTAGAGCGAGTATATCATGTTAAAACTATTTAGTTTGGTACAGGGAGTCATTAGTAGAGGTTACAGAGGTCACAGAACAGCCAAGAACACTAGTGAAGGGCAATACAGTATAGTCAAGATCAAGTGACAGAACACCAATAAAACAGGCTTCCAGACGACCAACTTTCATGATGTATAAAAAGCTTTCTGTACAGAACACTGATGGTAAATGTGCATCCTGCTTTACTGTGGGGAAAAAGAAATGATGTGATATACAACAATACATCGAGTAACTTTACATTCTAGAAGATACAATATTTTCTTGTCTGTCAAGATCATATAATCAATTTATAAGTAACATGTATTGAAGCATTTAAGCCACTGAGAATTAAATAACTAATTATCTAGAGCGACTTCTATATAACTAGTGTATGTATGTATGTATACATTACATACACACACACACTTTGATCACACGAGGGTGATTGAGAAAGGGTTCCCCCAGTCTGGGATATCCCACAATACAACCAATGGTGCAACTACTATGTTAACGAGGAAGGCTATTCGTAGTCACAATGCCTGGAATATTTCACAATGCAAAACATTATTTATATTCTTAATATTAAAATGACCCTCCTTCCTATACTGGCATATTAAAATAAACATACTGAAACACAGGAAACCTAACACAGTTGCACTGAGCTACATTGTCTAGTAACCAAAGAAACTTAAGCTTTAAGAACTGTACAAGTTCTTTAAGTTTCAAATCAATACAATAAGACTTTTCCAAGACATCACATGGAAAAAGAAATGTCTACTGCATTGCTCCATTTAAATAACAGGATAGAATAATTTTTTTTTTGTTCAAACTAAATTATTATAAGTTACTGTACCAGTCAATATAATGCAGCATTCTTGAAACACGGTACTGATTGGAAAGTTGCAAATAGAATGAGAAATTAAAACATGTTTAGATCAAATACTCCTGTCTGAGCAGGTTCATAATAAAAAAATCATATCTTGAGATGATTTCAGAGCTTAGCGTCCCCGCAGCCCAGTCCTCGACCAGGCCTTCTTTTTGTTACACACCCCCAGGAAGCAGCCTGTAGCAGCTGTTACTCCCAGGTATCTATTTACTGCTAGGTGAACAGGCGCATCGGGGTGAAAGAAACTCTGCCCATTTGTTTCTGCCATTGCTGGGGATTGATTCCCCTATTCCTAGGACTACGAATCCCGAGCACTGTCAACTCAGCCGTCAGGCCCCTGTGTACATGATCCAATGTCATACAATTTATGATGAACCTGGCTCAGAAAATGGTTAGACATTCTTAACTCTTAGGCAAATAATTATTTTTATAGGACTGTCAGATGGCACAAAATAAAATAATGATTGAAAACACAATACTAGTAAACAAACTCAATACACCAAGAAAGTTGGCCTTGGAAAAGTGTTACAAAGCATGCAAAACCATTACACCTTTAGCCGAGAGTGAGGGGAAGTAAGAGGATAGCCACAAACCACAAGAGTGGAATCCAGCCACCAATCGAGTACCTATTAACCAACAGATATTTCAGACTGTACCTTCTCCAAGAGTAGAGACCTGGCTGCCTCAATCTGCTCTTTGCCTCCCTTGAGAATAATCTTCCTCATATTCTCTGTGACATTCACATTAGATAACATTGAAAACAAAATAAATAGCATGCTCTTCACATAAATACTTGTTATAACGAATCCTGTCTAGGTTTATACTACCATATAAAATTATTGGAATAAATATGTAAGAACTGTTGAGTAAACATATTTTAGGCTACGTGTATGTGCAGCATCCCTACACAGTCAACTACATCGTATCCAATTTAACAGAACACAAAGTGATGATGATGATAATGTAGAGAAATACAAACATTAGAGTTTAGTACAGGTGATTAACAAAAACACACTGAGGACTTACAATTATGTAAATCCTAATTTCTATTTTTGTATAAAATTTGGAAGAAATGTAACAATATTAAGTTTTCCTCGATCCTTTTCTATATTGATGACACGCTTAATAGATACAGATTATATATGGCCTTTACTACTAACCTCACATTTATTGAAGCAAGCAGCCTAACCTCAAGCCAAGATTGGCCATCCCAAAGAAACATTCACCAAACATAACTAACATTCAGCCAGTAAATAATGGCAACTGTAATACATGTGTGAAGCAGAGATGGGCGAAATGAAGAACAGTTGCGAGGTGCAAGAAAGTTTTTTCCATTCATAAACAGAGGGGCAATTTATGGATGAACGAGCACTTGGCCAATATTGATGAAGATGGGTTGGCAAAAGCCAGCATTTTGAAACAACTAAATGGACCGAACTAACGACGGAGTTTGAAGCATAGTTGAAAGGACTCCTGGACACAACAGGCAGCATGATGAAGGCAACAGGAAAGACCATTGAGGTCTAAAAACTCTCAACTACACCACAAGAAACTGCAAACTGTAGTGGTAGGAATTAAATCAAATGGGATACCATAGTGATCTGGGTGACTACACACAAAATAATGAAACCCAACTGACTACAGGTATCTAATGGAGATACCATTATCCGAACAGGTATCTAATGGAGGTGTAGGGAGACATGCCAACTCCATGGAAGATAGCCTTCATTAATACAGTAATGTCATTTGAGGCAAAATATCGAAGGTGTGGGGGGTTCAAAATGTTAAAACTAATGTAATGCTGGAGATGTGAAGAGAAAATGCCTGAACTGAACAACGTAATAACTAGGTTACTCCCTTCCGAATGTGACATGCATGCCTCCTAGAGGCCACTCTGGGCAACACTGGGGTTCTCATTTATCAAGATAACCCAGTTATATGAACAACCGTTTGTGTGCCATGACTTATCTCTTGGATACACAGTTTGGATACAATATAGTTGACTGAATGCTTAACTATGGTCATGCAAATGTTCAGTGTAACCATGCAGAAATTATGTATATATACCAAATTGTCTAACTTCAGATGTTTCTATAAAACTTTGAGTTTATGTTTATTAATAACAATTGTAATTAAATGATAAATAAAACACAGTTTTAACAAGAAACATAAGGAATTCACTAATATAAAACATAAGGATGCCACTTACAAGCAAGATACAAAGACATACAAAAGTAATGCTTACTTAAAAGGACTATGAAACAAGTATTACTTTTAGCATTCATATTCAATTACAAATACAGTACACCAAATAGAAAACTGTAATATTCATTAATTATTTTGAGTAATACTGTGTAATGTATTCCATTATGAGACACTATTATTGCCTTGCAACCTCTATTACAGTAAGTACAGTACTGTACTATATTACTGTACACGAGGGGCTGCTCCCTCGATGTTGGTACTACCGATTCACACTACAAGCTTCTCTTTAGCCTGGACACACTATACTCTCAATTCCAACATTAAATTAGATAATTCCTACAAGTCAACTAAGGAAGCCATCCCTGGCCCCCTTTACTTGCCTTATATCACAATGTTGTACAAATAATATTATGATACTCATAAATTTAGTCTAACCATATCATGTTACGAATAATGCAAGACATTATTTAGGCTACAATTGATCCTTATCTTTTTCTGTAGGTGGGATAGTGGATGGTTATGTGGCGAGGGTCAAGAATTGGGATACATATAGTGGTTGGGTAAGGGTTGGGAAGAAGCACTAGGGTATAGGTGCACTTAACTATTTTTGCTTGCCTATCAGTGACAATGGGGGAGCGAGATCTACCTCTTTATATCTTGTCTCCGAGCTGTTCATACTTGGTGCACTAATTACCTGTCTCAATATTAATGTCATCATATTTCTTTTTAAAGTTGTAGATGGAATCAACAACCTCTTCCTTCAATGCATTCCACTTTCCTACCACTCATACAAGGAAGCTTCCATACATCTCCAACTCTATTGTATATCCAGCTTTCATCAATGTTCCCTTGTCCTACCTCTTTTTAATTTAAATTGGCTTTTTAATTGAAATAAATAGCAAAGTTGCAGGTAGTGGAATTGGACATACTGTATATATTACACAGTACAGCACTGTATATAATTTTTTTAAGTTTATACTATATTATTAATAATAATAATAATAATAATAATAAAAAGTCTGAACTTACATGTAACGTGTGGTGATGTAAATCACTTACCTGGGTACGATAGACTAGCTATTCGGTCTTCATCTCTCTCCACAATAATCTTTGACCCACTTGCACGCGATATGCTACGAATCACATCCCCATTCCTACCAATTATTCGACCAACAGCTGCCTGAAATCCAAGGAGTGCTAATATAACCTAATTTAACAAATTCTACATTAAAAAATAAGCATTAACAAGAAAAAATGTCATTAACAAATCCAAGCACCTTAACAATAAAAGGCACACAAAAAAGCACATACATATGATAATAGACATCAGAGAAGTATAGACCGAGTGATTAAATATCAAGCCATCTTCTAAACACTAACGCTGAACAATTTAAGGTTAATATTCAATTATAAGACAGTAAAATGTTAAGACATTTCTTTGAAACAGTTATCAGACCAAAAGTTTCAATATGCAGAAGATAAGAGTGCATTTATTTGAAGATATATGCCACCAAGTTAGGAGTGCACAAGCATAAAATAATGGGACTAAGCTACATGGAGAAGATGAGGTTATTCAATTCAACTACTTGGGAGCAAAGAAGGTAGAGAATGATACGATCATTACAATACTGAAGAGAATAAACAAGGTGCACAAGGACACTCATTTGGGAGAAAATAGGACAAGCAAGCCACAGTGAAAGCTAAAAAAAAAAAAAGCAAACCAGTCAGAAATGTAAGTACAGTAGTACTGTTCTGTCCACGTATATTGTGTGGGTGCTCAACAAGGGGAATGCACTGAAAGATGAAATTAAAAGTCACTTTGATCCATATTTTTGAATTGAGCATATAATTTTAACACCGAGAGATTTATAATGCACGAAGTATCAGTCCAGAGAATATTATGAGAAAAAATGAGAAGGCTAAATATATTTAGCCCTAAAAGTGTGGTTATCATCATGTGTTAAATGTCTAGTGCAATATGGTCACCATGTACAGATGTACATCTTTGATCAGTGTTAGATAACCAACGTTGCCTATATACTTCCAATAGCTCAACAGCGTCTCTTAATAGCCACAGAAGGCCTCAGTTATTTCTTGTAATGTTGCCTCCATCTGTGAACTCGGTCCCAACATCGTAAGCAAATCCACACATCCTCCTCTTCAACGAACGCTTGTTCGTCAAATCGGGTGAGAAAATCCGGCATGGAAAGTGGGTGTTCTAATCAGAGATTTGCCAAATTGAAGTTTATTGAATTGAGGTTACACTGAATAAATATAATGTGTATTTGTATTTTGGCATTTTTTCCTACATTTAGAACAAAGTAGTCATCATTCTCTCACTTCATCATTAAGAATGACACAAACACACATGCTACTTACAATGGGTACCAACATTTCTACAGCTTCAATCACTGGTTGATCATTTACAGCTTTGATGACTAACTTTTGTGCCAAAGCAATATTTTCTTCTGAACCTTTGATGATGCATGTTCGGTGCCCATCAACTTCTGCAAAGAAAATGAAATATGCAAATATTTATTCATCTGCCAAATAAAGGCAAATCAATTTAGGTGCTAGGTAAAGGTTCCTCACAATTATTACAAGCATGGAAATACTGTAACATGGAAAGTTTGTTATTCATTCTCAGCACTGATTCTAAGGCATGAGTAGTGAATTGACATACAGCAGACCCACATAGCCAAGTGCAATTTTTATTTCCTATTGTATTTCACACTTGTTTTACTGTTCATTATTTATTGAGCCTATTATTTATGGAGATAAGTAGCCAATTAAGAGTGGACACAAAATACCTGTACGAACCACAGTAAAGCCCTAAGTCAGCTTCACCTTTGCCCTTTATTTGCGACCTTTGAATTCCAGCACCCCCCCCCCCAATAAAGAAAACATGAACATGTATTTTCATGCGAGTTCTATTGGTAATCCACACTAAACTAACTGCCAATATAAGTTATGCATTAACATTGATAACTGGGATGAAGGCAATATCCTTTAGCTAAAAAAGTGATCGAGGGGTCAGAATGTTAAACTTAATATTCGGCCCATCCTCATGTTTTTGTAATGTGTGAACATTAATAGTCAAAGTATGATGTTGTATATTACTGTCATTTAGATCATGTAAAATCACCATCTAACAACATGGCTTATCTATTTTATGTACAGACCTTTTTTTTTCTACCAGCAATTTTAACAAAATAAAAAATACACGTACAGTACTAAGTACGTAATATACATAATTACATCAGAAGACTCAAATCACACTTTTTTAAATACTTATTGTCCCTCAAATGTTTTCAATAAAAAGCATGATTTTAACGTGAACAACATAGTAGAATAACCCTTAAAAGTGTAAACTGAGTTTGCAGCTCTAATTCTGTTTCACGTACCCATCTGTCCTCTTTCCTGGTGTTTCCCCCCTTGTTACCAGGACATGCAACTGTGGGTGGAAGTGTAAGCTCAAATTTTAGCAACTGTCTTCCAAGGTATACAGCATTTAATAAATAAATAAACGTTTATTTAGGTAAGGTACATACATACAAGAAATTTTTTACAAAGATTGGTTGCCTTATAGGTAGAGCTAGTACATACAATGCCTAAAGCCACTATTACGCAAAGCGTTTCGGGCATCTCTTCAAACTTTATTTGTCATTCCGCTATTGTGTCCTTTCTGCTCCTCTTACTTCATAACTCTCTTTTGCAGCTTTTGTTAAGTTTATCACCTTGCTTGTGCACCAAATAAAAAAATAAAAATTATAAGAATTTGTTTTCTAGAATGATGCATTTGAATACAAAATGTAAGTTGGAAAAAAAAATCAGTCTTTATCTGGTTTTGTGCACAGCAGAAGCAATTGGGATGAGCATTATTGCATCTGTCAACATGAGAGATTGAGCGAGTTTGTTGTTGCAGGAGTGAGGGTGCTAGGACTGTCCCCAGAGTCAATTTGGACATACTGTACCAGTTTTTACAAAGTTTGCTTCCGATAGGTCATATTTGTGCTCAACTCATGCATTCCTCCTTCTAACTCTGACCTCTTACCATAAGTTGTCTTAATACCATACGTCAGGCTGCGAGCAGCCGCGTCCAACAGCCTGGTTGATCAGTCCGGCAACCAGGAGGCCTGGTCGACGACCGGGCCGTGGGGACGCTAAGCCCCGGAAGCACCTCAAGGTAACCTCAAGGTAAGGCATACAATCTCTTAGTTCATTCATGCTAAACATCCTAGTGGATATTTTGTCTCAGGGGTTACTTCTGTATTTAGGGAATACAGTACTAATTAAATTTATGTGCCCTTTGATTATTATTTTATTTTAAATGGCCAGTTCACAAAATTGTTTCGCATTTACCACATTTGATATATAAAATGATTCAAGTTCCTAGTTCACTGGGTTTTGATGTTCTCTATAACTAAATCAAACAATACAGTACCATTAGGTTATTACATTTGAGACTCCCTTCAAACCTACAAACAAACAATGCAAGAGTTGATTTACAAGCTACCAACATTTATTTTGTATCGAGTGTGAACAGTATATGTAATTACGCAAGTGTAATTACAGGATTACAACTACACTTGTGGTGTCCCATCTTCCCAGTACTCTGTCAAGACGCTTTGAAATTACTGATGATTTTGGCTTTCACGGCCTTCTCACTTAACTTGATCCAACCATCTAAGACTATTTGCAAAAGAAAACTTTAATATTTTAATATTAACTTTTTAATATCTTTGTTTCCTCGAGTTAAATCTATGACCTTTTTTCTTGAAGTTGCAGGTTTCAAGAATTCTTCTTTGTAAATTTTGTTGATTCCCATTACTATTTTGTATGTATTGCTCGTATCTTTTTATTCTAGCTTTGGCATACTGTATTTAACACTTATAGCCTCTCCTCATAGCAGGTGCATATGTGCATGCACCTGCCTACAAATATTACTTGAAATTCGTCAATTGAATAAGAAGACTGGCAGTTAGTGTAAAGAAAAATGAATTAGGACTCTTACTTATGGCTATAAGCATAGTATTATGGCATATTAGCAAACTAGTAGTATGCTATGACACTGACAAAGCAACACATGCTCAACCAACCTTCATCACTGAAACTTATTTTAGTATTTGTACGCTCTTGAATCAATTTGATGTTTGAGCCTTGTCTTCCAATGACGAGTCCAACAACATTAAGTGGCACTTGCACTTTGGTTATTGACCACTGGTTGACCATGGTATTAACCAGCTTAATTTCATCCTCATCCTGCAATAAAGATATGATATTAACTAACTGGAGTTGGTTTGAAATCATCATAGAATCTCAATGTTTCAGATTTGTTACTGTAACATTGAAATATTAGGTAAAAACTAAATTAAGACATTATCATGATTTATCATTTGGTAGTGAAGAGCACAATGTGCCGATTGTTGTAGAGAAGAACCAAAATGAGAATAAAACATTAAATGCCAATTAATAAGCACTAGCTGTGTGTATGTATCTGTCAGACCAGTTAAAGTCTACTCTCAATTTGGTGTTTCTCTATATGCATCATCCTCACCGAAAATGATTTACACAGTATATGAAGACAAGAGATTCAGTACACAAATGCCTAGTTTTTTATATAAAGTAAAAAATTCAACTCAAGATATTGAATGGAAAGAAAAAACAATACTGGACATTAAAGTTTTCTGTCTCCAACATTGAGAAATCAAGTGTGATCAAAAATTGAAATATTTAATAACAGTGCAATATATATATATTCACTATGCCCTATAGGCTAATTTCACTTAGCAAAATTTTAATTTCAACCTATACTGTAATATCTGACTGATTTACCCGAGGACCACTAACACTAGCGGGCTCAATGAGGACAGGAAGCTGTCAGCTTGTTGATGACCCCCCCCCCCATTTGCCTTTATTTTTTCCAGTTGGACTTTAAAATTTAACAGAATTTTGGCATTTATAGCTTTGGCAGGTAGGTGGTTCCATGGGTTTATAACCCTGTGGATGAAAAAGCATCTGTTCTCAGTCCTACATAGTGACTTGTTAAGCTTGAAACCGTTGCTCCTTGTTTTGTGACAAGGACATGTCACTTATTGAATGAAATAGAGTGACAATAGACAACTGCCAAATGAATATGTCTGCAAACAAAATTAACAACATATATCTCATGTCCTCAGCCTAAAAACTTTCAAAAGGTAGCAAGGCCATACCTGAGTGAACAAAAACCTTGCTAACTAAAAATCACAAATAGATTTGATTTTAAATATTCTCAATACCTTCCCAAGGCCCCAACTATTTCTTGTAATATTGAGTCCATCTATAAAAATCCAGTCCTGTCATAAATGTGATTTAGAGATCCCTGTACTGTATATTCAGTGTGTCCCCATTCATACCCTAATATTTCCCATGCTCTATGGGCTGATTTCAATGAGTTAAATTTTAACTTCAACCTGTCATATGAAGGACAAATACCAAGAGAACCTGTCTGTGAAGACATTTACTACATCTAACATTTTTGACACCCTAGCCTTGAAACCTCATTTTCAAAGGGAAAAAGAACCTGTATTCATGAATGAAAACTGGGGGATATCTAAAAATTAAAATGTATCATTGAATTTAGTTTTAAATATACTCAATGACTTTTCCTTACTATTTCTTGCAATGTTGTGGTCATCTACAAAATCATTATACAGTAAATGTGATTGAAGCCATAAGTGTTATCATAAATATGGTACCTAAAATTTCATTGTAATTATCTAAGTAGTCACAGGATAAGATAATGATCGTGGTGTCCTGTCTTCCCACCACTCCGTCATATGTTATATAACTACTGATGTTTGGCCTCCACCACCCTCTCACTTAACTGGTTCCAACCATTTACCCCTCTGTTCGCAAAAGTGAATTTTCTTAAATTTCTTCAGCCTTGTTAGCTTAAATCTATGACCTCTTATTCTTGAAGTTCCAGGTCTCAGGAATTTTTCCCTATCAATTTTGTAGATACTTGTTACTAATTTGTACATAGTGATCATATCGCCTTTTTCTATCTTCTAATTTTGACATATTTAATGCCTCTAACCTCTTCTTGTAGCTCTGTCTTTCAGTTCCAGGAGCTATTTAGTACAGTCAAGTTATTTTGCCTAAAAAGGCAAGGTCATTTCATTAATCAAATCTAATTTTAAAAACTTTATACTTCCCTAGTTCCCGTTGTTTGGAATAGAAAGCTTGTACATAGGGTTGTATCAAGATCCCCCCCCTCCCCCCCACTCCTAGGTCAAACCACTGTCCTGACCTTTCAAACCCACAACAGCTGCTTAACTCCCGGGTTCCAATTTACTGCTATTTGAACACGGGCATTAGGTGAAAGAAAATGCCCAACCATTTCTATCCCAACCAGGATTCCCTATTGCAGGTCACGAAAAACCCAACTGTACGTACTACTGACACCCCGAGATGGAACACATACAAGGAGCAACAGTTTCGAGCTCAACATGCCACAATGTAGGACAACACACAAGATGCTTTTTCACCAGTGGGATTATACAACTATGGAACAGCTACCTACATATTCTGCAAATGCCAAGACAATGTTGTAGTTCAAAATCCTGCAGGATAAAAATCATGACTACAGGTGGGGGGGAGGGGGGAGATGTCTGACAAGACACCAGAATCTTGTGCAAGTCGAGGCCACTCGGGTAAATATTTTGACACTATTTAATACTTCCACACTATTATATATATTCACAATGTAAATGTAAGAGTGTGCTTGAAAATTTTAATATGAAATGCCCGTGTACGAACTGACCCGTATTTGCAAGCGATGAGTCGCAATAACGTGGCTAAAAAAAGTTGACCAAACCACACACTAGAAGGTGAAGGGACGACAAAGTTTCAGTCCGTCCTGGACCATTCTCAAGTTAATAGTTAAACGTCGTCGTCCCTTCACCTTCTAGTGTGTGGTCTGGTCGACTGACCCGTATTTCTTTAAGGTATTGTCATATTGTACACAGTTGTATGCATGCTGGACATTTCATTAGCAAAAAGTATTGAAGGCGCCTATCTTACTATCCTAAGATAGTAAGCATATCTTACTGCATATTCATTTTATACAATAGTTCACATATTAACATACATCATGAGGTTGGTGTAGGGCTTAAACTACAATACTGTATATAGTTACTGTACAGAAACCACTACTGAGTGAACCGACTGGACTTATATACCCGTTATTCTCCACTACACACACAAGTCCAACATTACCAACGGTACTCCCAACACCTTAACAAAATTACGCATGACAAAAAAATCTTATTTACAAATTACGTCATGACAAAAAATATTGTTTACAACGTGCGAGGAAATCACACGAGCAGCAGCAGCAGCGTGGAGCTACAACCCCACTTAACAAGTGTGTCACGCCTTCACACACCAAATACCTTCTTAGTGAGGTAGTAATAGATGGCTCCAGCCACACCAGAGAGCAAGAGAGCTCCACCTAGAGGCAAGAGAAGTGATTTAGAGCGGCCGGCGTCCATGACAGCAGCAGCAACAACCCTCCCCAGCGGCCGGCCACCCACCACTGACGCCCACGGTTGCCTCCTCCAAACTGCTCAAAGTAGCGAGCTGACGCTCCAAAAGTAGCGAATTTGTAATAAAAGTAGCCCAATTTCTTGTTTAGTGACTGTATACGTATATATATATTTACATGTATGTATGAGAGTGTGTACATGTGTATACACCATTAATAATTTTGTAACTAGCGTCAAATATTGTTATTTGCTTAGCTAAACGAACTAGAGGGTTCAGTTCCTGAACCGATTATGTGCCTCTGTAATCCTTTACACCACCACCCACGGGATGGGTATGGGGTGCATAATAAGGAAAGAAATTGAATTAGTGACTGATACGGGTTAGAAAGTAATATATTTTGATATATAGAGTACACTAAACGATGTTAATTGTTTTATTAATATTTCTGCACACACACACACACACATATATATATATATATATATATATATATATATATATATATATATATATATATATATATATATATATATATATATATATATATATATATATATATATATATATATATATATATATATATATATAAAAGAAAATAATAGGATAAGTTACCAATATTTACTGAATGAAGCATAATGGGAGTGGAGTCCTTCCACGTCTTCACAGTTGGAGATTATCAAGATCTTCGATCACATATATAAAACACATATATGCGCTGGCGTGTGTTCGCTTCGGTTTTCGTCTGCAAAGATAATAAAATGCCCAATAGAAATTGAGAACAAGTTAAAATTGTGAATAATAAGATTAAACATTCTGCTTGTAACTTATTTAATGTATTTACGTTTACCTGAATAAACATTATTATTATTATATAGATATTAAATGTGGGCTGACGTGCTAAGCGCACTGCTTATAATGTTGTATATCTTATTATTTATCAGCGAGGGCTTTGTCTCTTATTACAGAACGAATAGACTAAAGATGGTGCAAACAAGACAACTGCAATAATCCATTGGATTATTTGCAATGTTTGCAACTAGACCACAGTGGCACACTTCATTGATTTTTTGCCGCCAGAGATGGATAGTTCATTAAGCATCCCTTATTCAACCAGCGAGTGGTAGTTTATTGTGCACCCCAAAGCCCGACCAGTTGTGTAACCGCAAGCCTAGCATGAACGAACCGGACAAAAACATCTGAAGCACAACCATGCACGAATCGAAGCCCGACCATGCACAACCCGAAGCCCAAATAGTGACACCCCCGGAGCCCGACCAGTTACTTAACCAGAGCCCGACCAGTTATTTAACCGGAGCCCGACCAGTTGTGTAACTGAACCACCAGTTGTGTAACCGGACCCAGATCAGTTGTGTAACCGCAACCCTAGCAAGTATACATGTCATCCAACCCCCACCAAGCTAAAAAGCCCCAGAACCCAACCAAACTCCATTCCTAGCTCGACCAAACAAAAATCTCCTTAGCTCTACGTAAAACCCTCAACTTGCCCTAGAAACCAACTATGGAGCCATAGCAAACAACAATTGAGCTATGTACGAAAAAAGAAACCCGGATTTCTAGCAAACATATAACCATAGAGCCCTAGCAAACAAAGCTGGAGCACTAGTACACAAACAACCCTTGGAGCACAACCATGCCTGAACCGGAGCCCGACCATGCACAACCCAAAGGCCTAGTGACACCCCCGGAGCCCGACCAGTTAACTAACCGGAGCCCGACCAGTTATTTAACCGGAGCCCGACCAGTTGTGTAACCGGACCCAGATCAGTTGTGTAACCGCAACCCTAGCAAGTATACATGTCATCCAACCCCCACCAAGCTAAAACGCCCCAGAACCCAACCAAACTTTATTCCTAGCTCGACCAAACAAAAATCTCCTTAGCGCTACCCTAAAACCCTCCACTTGCCCTAGAAACCAACTGTGGAGCCATAGCAAACAAAATTGATCTATGTACGAAAAAAACGGATTTCTAGCAAACATATAGCCATAGAACCCTAGCAAACAAAGCTGGAGCACTAGTACACAAACAACCCTTGGAGCACAATCATGCATGAACCGGAGCCCGACCATGCACAACCCAAAGGCCTAGTGACACCCCCCGGAGCCCGACCAGTTAAGTAACCGGAGCCCGACCAGTTATGTAACCGGAACCCGACCAGTTAATTGACTTGAGAATGGTCCAGGACGGACCGAAACGTCGTCGTCCCTTCAATTTCTAGTGTGTGGTCTGGTCAACATACTTCAGCCACGTTATTGTGACTCATCGCCTGCCCGACCAGTTATTTAACCGGAGCCCGGCCAGTTATTTAACCGGAGCCCGGCCAGTTATTTAACCGGAGCCCGACCAGTTGTGTAACTGAACCACCAGTTGTGTAACCGGACCCAGATCAGTTGTGTAACCGCAAGCCTAGCAAGTATACATGTCATCCAACCCCCACTAAGCTAAAAAGCCCCAGAACCCAACCAAACTCCATTCCTAGCTCGACCAAACAACAATCTCTTTAGCCCTACCTAAAACCCCTCAACTTGCCCTAGAAACCAACTATGGAGCCCTAGGAAACAAAAATTGATCTATGTACGAAAAAAACGGATTTCTAGCAAACATATAACCATAGAGCCCTAGCAAACAAAGCTGAAGCACTAGTACACAAACAACCCTTGGAGCACAACCATGCATGAACCGGAGCCCGACCATGCACAACCCAAAGCCCAAGTGGCACCCCCAAGTGAAGAAAATGTATATATGCTGATTAGCATTGTAAATTTGTGGCCACGTCTGTGGTAGAAAATAATAATAAAAAAAGTTAACGAAAGTAGACCGTCAATTGTATAAGTTTCTGGTGCGCCCCGACATGAATTATTGCATCCAGGCATGGAGACCATCTTCAGAAAGACATAGCTGCTCTGGAGTCATGTCTTACCAGAGCTATGGAACTATGTCTTACGACAAAAAACCATACCAGAGCTTAGTCATCTCTCGTATCAGGAACGGTTGAGGGCCACAGGGCTAACACCACAAACCAGGCATGACAGGCCGGACTTCATAGAAACCTTTAAAATATTAAACAAGTTTGAGGACGTCGACCAGGACAATGTCTTCAAAAGGTCAGATATTACACGAGCAAGGAATAGCGGCTTCAAACTCAACAAGCCAGAATGTTGGACAGGAAATAGACGATGCTTTTCACCCATAGGGTTGTAAACCCGTGGAACCGCCTACCCGCCGAAGCCGTAAACGCCAAAACTCTGCTGGGTTTTAAAATACAGCTGGAAAAGATCATCAGGGCAAATGGCGGGACCTTTGACAAGCCGCCGGCTTACTGTCGTCATCGAGGCTACTAGTGTTAGTGGCCCTCGGGTAAATTCAGTTCCTGGAGGGGTGTCCCCGCTTCTTTTTGTTGGGAAGTTGTTCATATATGGCAGTATTTGTACACTGGACTGTCGCTTGTCTCTAAACTTAGTTTTTAAACTATTAACTTAATGAAATAATATTACCTTATACGGGAGAATAATTCTAAATGATAAAATTGACGAATGCGGCATTGGGTTGGGCGGCCGCGTTGGCGAGCCTGGCCTGAGGACAGCCTAAAAAAAAAAAAAAAAAAAAAAAATTTAAAACATTTAAAAAAATAAATGCTTCACCCTCCACATACTTCAAAGTGCAAATAATAGCCAACAGAACCTAAATACCGAACCTACTGTAGCGAGTAGATTATCCCAATAATATACTCGCTCCAAATATAGTGTTAATGTTCCTGTCAACCTTTGGAGATGAATGAGGTGAGGCGTTGCCCGGGCAACACGGTGAGATGCCCGGGCATATAAGCAGCAATAGCAAACATTAACCAGAGTCTACTTTCAAGTGTGGTCTAGAGCAGACACTTGCGAGATACTGTACCGACGCTCAGTGCGCTCAACTCACACCAACGTATCACCTGTGTACTTCTGTATATTCGACCAAATATATGTATAGTATCTTAGTGTCTGTGTTTATTTGTCACCATACTTTACGTAACAATAGAACCGTTACATTGGTGACCCCAGAGAGTTTCGACGATACCCAGCCCAGCGACGATACCCACGATGGACTACAACATGGACTCTCACTGGACCTCCACTGCTGCTGCTTGCTGTGGACCGCAGCCACCTGTCGTGAAACGTTGCCAACACCCTTGCCACAGCTATGATTTTCATCGCGATCATCTCTGCATTTTCATCTACTACGGCTTGCTGCTCCACGATCACTACTCACTCATCTGGCAGCTTCATCAGTAACTACATAATGTGGGATCTACAGCCTGCCCTGCCGACTCTCCGTCGCTGCCAGGGCACTGCTTGTTCTACAGGGACGCCCACGAAAGCTGCTCTTTCGTCAGATTCATCTACACGTTCACTGCATTTTGATACTCTGCCGACTCAAGCCCTTTGCGCAGTACAGGACTTACAGCTTGCGTTTCCGACTCTTCGTCGCCTCCAGGACAATTCAGCTCTAGCAGTGATTACCTCGTTGTCCTAACTACGTGCCTACATTACCTCCTAATGTCCTGGTGCCCGAGCCCATCCGCCCCGGATCTAAATGCTCCACCAGCGACCCAAGGACGCAACAATTATGCACATTCTTCTCTCCTGCTACACCGAGCTTGTCCACACACTGCCTACATCTTTTGGTACCAGACTACAATTTCCAGTCAACAATGTAGTACTCGGCGTGTACAGTCCTAATCAACCCAAAACGCTACAGCTTCGACACAGAGCAGACAGCAGACTACGACCACATCGAGCCGCCACGCTCTCGCTCCCCGAGTTTAGACACTCACAATTCTCAATCGAGCCGCCACGCTCTCCCACATAGAGCTCCACGACTCCGGCCTCACTCAGCTCTTTGCTCTGCTCCAGGCTTCGTCTCAACACTGCTAAATCCAGAGACACATCCACCGACTACGCAGTTCACTTTTCGACCACAGTTACCAGCAGCACTGCGACGACGGACGATCCTGTGCGACCTCTCACCCTACAACCCCAGTTAGATGACGAAGAGGAGGAAGTTAACTTTGATGGTTATGTAACGCGAGCAGGGCGTACAATTCGCCGACCAGCTAAGTTCCTTGATCAAGTATTTTTCCTTTCATCCCCTGGGAGGGGGAGTTCTGTAGCGAGTAGATTATCCCAATAATATACTCGCTCCAAATATAGTGTTAATGTTCCTGTCAACCTTTGGAGATGAATGAGGTGAAGCGTTGCCCGGGCAACACGGTGAGATGCCCGGGCATATAAGCAGCAATAGCAAACATTAACCAGAGTCTACTTTCAAGTGTGGTCTAGAGCAGACACTTGCGAGATACTGTACCTACGCTCAGTGCGCTCAACTCACACCAACGTATCACCTGTGTACTTCTGTATATTCGACCAAATATGTGTATAGTATCTTAGTGTCTGTGTTTATTTGTCACCATACTTTACGTAACAATAGAACCGTTACACTACTATACGCCTAATTAAACATAGAATATAAAATTAATTTATACACGATAAAACTATTTTTAATACATAGTACATGAAAGTCGATAATAAATGCGTCTTGGGTGGTGTGGGGGGGGGGGGGGGGGACGACCGCCGCGTTAACGAGGCTAGCCTGACGACCGGGTGGTTTAACACTCTGGGGAAATGTATTCTACATAATATCCTACCCATATAATGTTAGCAAATTATGATCCTCAAAATCCTCCACAATATCTGAGAGAGGACAGACTATTTAGCATTAGTGGAATACTAACATTTGAATACTACAGAACCCGGATGAAAAAAAAAATACGGAAACAATAACCCTCAGAGACGTTACAAAAATTCAATATTATGATATAAAAAAGATCTTAGATCTTTTATATATCATAATATTGATCTTATAAAATCTTATGATCTTATAAAAGGCAGATCTTAGCCAAAGATCTGCCTTTAAAGGAGACGTTGAGTGTAACCTTGGATTGTCAATGAGCAATCTGAGAGCAGCAGTACACCGAGAACTTCAAGATCTTGTAGATCTGAGGCGACACCAGTAATTCCATCTATCATCATACTATCATGCAAGAGGAGCAACACATCTATGGTTCATCCAATAAAATCAGTAGACTTCTAGCTCATCAAGATTGTAACTTGCTTAGCTAAATGAATTGTGGGGTTCAGTCCCTGAGCCCATTATGTGCCTCTGTAACCCTTTCCACTACCGCCCACAAGATGGGTATGGGGTGCATAATAAATTCAAATTAAAAAATCAAATAAAATTAACTATAATAACGAACAAATTTATAATGCATTAAGCATTGTAGGTGGAGGTAGACTATATATTCCTGCGTACCTCCCAACTGCTCAGATATATTAGCCAAAAAAAAAAAAAAAATTATCAGCCTTACCTACGCAGGAGCGACAAAGCTCACGCCGCCGCTGCTTCCTGACGACTGGCGGGGTCGTGGTCAATGAACCGTTAGCGTCCAACCGACCCAGAGACCCTCTGCCTAAAATTATTTGAACGCCATATTTAAATTCCTAATGTAAAGCGCCAGGAGAGTGTAAATTAATTAATATTTATATGCATTATAGGCCTTTCTAAAGTAATTTATAGATCTGAATATCATATATTGTCTAACAAACGAATTATTTAAGTTAATACAGGGTATTTTAATTTTGCCAGATACAAATCTCATCGCACACAAGAAGATTCAATTCAATTTCTTAAATTCGTCAGCAGATTTTTTGTTTTTTATATATAAAAAGAGTTCTTAAATTCTTGTAATGCCACTAGCATTTATAATGTTTCAGGCAGGTCCTTAATCCAATTTTTTTCCCCGGAATACGACCCTCCAAATCGTTTAACAACCTATTCTCTGCTGGGTGAACAGTTAAGGATTGTCGCCCTGTCAATCCTTCCCGGCCAGCAGGTCAAAGCCCTGGCGAAGAGCCGGGCGCACGCTTTACCACTACGCCACAGAGATTGCTCCGTGACGTAGTGGAATTTTGAAACCTGACTAGCCTAGCTCAACAACCTAACGTAACTCAAGTCAAACTAATCTAATCCAGCCTAGCCCAATGAAGTCTAACCTTAATAACATAACCTAATACAGCCTAGCATAACGTAAAGTAAATTTTATTCAGGAAAGTACATATACATAGTTGATTTACAAACATAATGTTGGTTTTATAGACAGAGCTAGTACATACAATACCTAATTAAGCCACTAAAGCCTGCCCGAAACGCTTTGCGTAATAGTGGCTTTAGGCATTGTATGTGCTAGCTCTATCTATAAATTCATCAATATTTGTATCATACCTTGTATGTATGTACTTTACCTGAATAAACATTTGAATTTTGAATTTTTGACTAGTACGCATAGCGTTTCGGGCAAACGCTATGACAATACATCCGAATTTAAACCAGAAAATGAATTTAGCCGAATCGTCTCGTGTCCAAAACAACCATATCCCAACCAGTTGTGTAACCAGAGCCCAACCAATTGTGTACCCACATGCCTAGCAAACAAACACCCTAACGGGCCGCTCCAAGCAACAGCCTAGTGGACCAAACTCTCACAAGTCAAGCCTGGCCTCGGGCCGGGCTTGGGGAGTAAAAGAATTCCCAGAACCCCATCAACCAGGTATCAACCAGGTAACTCAACCAAGCACATCGAGAACCCTACCAAAGTGGGAAGAGTCCACAGACGAGAACGTGGTTGTAAGTATAGGTCCACAGGCACGGGAAGCAGTGCCCATCATCTGGGTTGGGAGCCATCAGTGCATTGCTTTGCTCAGAGAGTATAATGCTGCTAACACAGCCCTGCCTTCAATAACCAAACTTTTCAGGATTATTTAATTAGCTAAGATTTACCTGAATTTACCAGAGGGGTCACTATATCTCTCAGTGAGGATAGGAAGCCGGCGGCTTGTCAAATGTCTTCTATTTGCCCTGGTGATTTTATCGAGCAATGTTTTATCATTTACGACGTCGGCGGGTAGGCGTTTCCACAACTTTATAATTCAGTGGGTGAAAACAAATATTTTCCATCCTTCAGTGTGGCTTGGTGAGCTCGAAACCGTTGCTCCTTGTTCGTCTTGCATCTAGCCTTTTGAAGAAGTGTTCTGGGTCAATATCTTCCAAATTGTTCAGTAATTTAAAAGTTTTGCTGAGAGCAGCCCTGTCATGTCTGGTCCCTGTGGCCCTCAACCGTTCCTGGTATGAAAGTCGACTTAGTTCGGAAAAGATTTTAGTGGCCCGGTGTTGAACTTCCTCCAAAGCAGATATGTCTGTCTTAAGATGAGGTTTCAATGCGTGGATATAATGATCAAGTGGAAGCACACCAGAGATTTATACAGTTGTATAAATACCTTTTCCTTCGTCAAAATTTCGTTTGACTGAACAAATCCACAAGAGCCATGACGAGGATTCGAACCTACGTCCGAGAGCATCCCAGACGCTGCCTTAATCGGCTGAGCTACGACATGGTATAAGAATAAGGATGCTCTCGGACGTAGGTTCGAATCCCCGTCACGACCCTTGTGGATTTGTTCATTTGATGCATCACGCTATTGTGATTTCGTTTGACTATTCCTAGGATTGGGTTTGCTTTTATAACTGCAGCTTCCACTTGTTGTACAACTATCAGTGATTGGTGGATTCTGACTCCAAGATAATGTTGATTGACTGATGAAGATTAAGCCACCCAAGAGGTGACACAGGCATGAATAGCCCGTAAGTGGAAGATTATTTTTGGAGTGAATGTGATCTTTAGTCGTGAAAGGATATACTGCGTGCTGTGCTCGCATTTAAATCGTCAGTCTGTGGCTATGCACCCCATACCCATCCTGTGGGCGGTAGTGGAAAGGGTTACAGAGCCCATTATGTGCCTCTGTAAACCCTTTCCACTACCGCCCACAAGATGGGTATGGGGTGCATAATAAATGAACTAAACTAAGTCTGTGGCTACTATCGCGGGGTGCTTGTTAGTGTTGCATCTGACAATAAATAATCATCATTGAGTTGCTTAACATTAATAGCACAAATTAGCCCAACTTGCTTTTAAATTAGCCCAAAAAGTAGCAAGTAGCGAAATTAATAATTTGGGAGCGCGGGGCTCTCAAAAGTAGCCCAATTCGCTACTTGTAGCCCAATCTGGCAAACTCTGGCTAGTGGGTGGCAGCAGGTGGCTGCCAGGCGCAGCCACCGCGACGATTAGTCTCGCCTGCTCGCTCCCGCTGTATGAAATGACAAACCATCTTATTACTAAGATAACTACTAAGAAATGTTTATGTTTATCTCTCAGAATGTTTGGTAATATGTTTATTGTTTGTGATGTGTGCGTTAGGGGGTAGAAATAGCCTAAGCTACTCTATCCCTTTGAGATGTATTTCTTGCTTATCTCAATAAACATACTTGAACTTGAACTTGATGTGTGCGTCTATATATGTATGAACATTGTACTGGTCGGGGTGAGAATAGTTTGAGCTACCTCATCCCATGGTGTATATTTTACCTCAATAAACTTATTTCAATTTCAATCTTATTACTAATGATAAAATACCTGAAATCCTTGCACTGTATCCATCTTTCGCTTCCAGTAGGTAAACGACATATGAGATTAAGAAACAAGTAGTGTATTGTGAAAACTAATAATAACAAACAGCTCCTCTATGACTGTAATATCTCCATGACTCAAAGAATTATGTATTAGCGATAAGACTTACCATTAATGTATAATGATTTACTGTAAATATATAGCTCTTGAAATAGAGCATTCTCTGTAACTAGCTGACATTGTAATTATAAGGTGTGAAGGATAGATGAAATTGTTAATGTAATAATCTCCGTTGAGGTCTGATAAAGAACTTTTATCCTGAGTATCCTCTTTGTGCCCTCTGTAGTCCTTTTTGCGCTACCGCTCACAGGATGAGTATGGGGTGCACAATCATGCTTTACTCCTTACATTATATATAATACAGTATTACAAGTATTAGCTTGGGCGGGTTGTGGGGTCAGACATTTAAAAAGGAGTTGGCTCTCATATATTACACCTCCCACTTTTCATCCATATATTTATAAACCCATGAAACCGCCTTCCCGCCGTAGCCGTAATGGCCAAGACATTACTTTAGTTCGAATTCCAGCTGGAAAAAAATACTCAGGAACAATGGAGGAGGCCTTTGACAAACTACCGGCTTCCTGTCCCTGTTGAGGCCAAGACAGAGATGGTGGCCCTGAGGTAAATAATTTTGTGATGGTATTTTTCAAATACTGTTGTACTGTAATGGGTATATAAAGCATATAAATTCAATGGTATATACACTGAGGGGTAATAATTCTTGGTGTACATAAGCCTAGCTGCAGCCGTGTCGACATGCTATTGACAAATGTTGGAAACGCTGGGCTTGTATAAATCTTTCATTAAGATTAAGGGGAAAACTTTAGTGTGAAAGCAGATCGTGCGAGTGAAACGCATAATTACAAGGTAACCAAGTGGTGAAGGAAAACTCTACATACACAAATTCAGGTGTAAATAGTATAAACCATGAATGGGTTCGGAGAGTCGGCAGACCACACATGAATGAATTGCTACTTAGAGGCGTCGAGGCAAATTGTAACTAGGATAGACTACTACTGTGACTTTAATTATCTAAGTTATAATATTAACTACTCATAAATTATACATACTTATTAAGTTAGTTTATAATAATAATTATTAAAAACTACTTAAATTAATTTAAATAAAGTTCCATACACGTTAAGAGTTTTCCTTCAAGGTACATAAACTGATAATTAAGACGTCGAGGCTTCATAATTTGAAGTGCAATCTTCTTAAGCACACTTTTTCATATACGACGAATTATCACTGCTCGTAAAACACATCTCAATATATTAAAGGCGCACCGAAGATAACATTACCATATTCATGGTTTAAAAGAACAAAAAAAAAAGAGCATAGATCTTGTTAATCATGTTTGTCCGGTATATAGTGAGCCCAGTGAGCTGTACGATAACTTCCCGCCATGCATAAGGTCACATCTTCACGGAAACACAACAGATGAGTTATACAGCCAAGCATGAGTCTAGAAATAGCACAACCGTCATGCTAATTTAGAGAGCGAGATCCAATGAGAAACAACACAGCGCGGTATCCATATATAGATAGAATGGTCTATAGTTGAGGATGACGTCACGTATAGTTGGTGGGCGGACGTGTTCCTCCCAGGGTTAGCAAGCTCTAACACACATATACACACATACACACACAAGCACAAATACAAACACAAGCACACATACACACACTGGAGGGGGCCGGTGGCTGAGTGGACAGCACGCTACACACGTAATCCTGTGGTCCGGGGTTCGATTCCTGGTGCCGGTAACTTAAGTAACCAACCAAGGTAACCAAGGGCACTTTCTTTCACTCTGATGCTCCTGTTACCTAGCAGTAAATAGGTACCTGGCAGTTAGACAGCTATTACGAGCTGCTTCCTGTGTGTGTGTGCACTTACCTAGTTGTGCTTGCGGGGGTTGAGCTCTGGCTCTTTGGTCCCACCTCTCAACTATCAATCAACTAATGTACAGGTTCCTGAGCCTATTGGGCTCTTATCATATCTACACTTGAAATTGTGAATGGAGTCAGCTTCCACCACATCACTTCCTAATGCATTCCATTTGTCTACTACTCTAAAAAAAATTCTTTCTAACACTGAAAAAATTCTTTCTAACGTCTCTATGGCTCATTTGGGCACTCAATTTCCATCTGTGTCCCCTAGTGCGTGTGCCCCTTGTGTTAAAGTGTCTCTATCTACCCTGTCAATTCCTGAGAATCTTGTATGTGGTGATTATGTTCCCTGTAACTTTCCTGTCTCCCAGCGACTTGAGGTTTAATTCCCGTAGTCTCTCCTCATAGCTCATACCCCTCAGTTCGGGTACTAATCTGGTGGCAAACTTTTGAACTTTTTTCAGTTTAGTCTTATGCTTGACTAGATATGGACTCCATGCTGGAGCCGCATACTCCTGGATTGATCTGACATATGTGGTATACAAAGTTTTGAAAGATTCCTTACACAAGTTTCTAAAGGCCGTTCTTGTTAGCCAACCTGGCATATGCCGCTGATGTTATCCTCTTGATATGGGCTTCAGGGGACAGGTTTGGCATGATATCAACCCCCAGGTCATTCTCTCTGATTCTTGAAGTATTTCATCTCCAAAATGATACCTTGTATCTGGTCTCCTGCTCCCTACACCTATCTTCATTACATTACATTTGCTTGGGTTAAACTCTAACAACCATTTGTTTGATCATTCCTGCAGCGTGTCCAGGTCTTCTTGAAGCCTCAAGCTGTCCTCCTCTGTCTTAATCCTTCTCATAGTTTTGGCGTCGTCAGCAAACATTGAGAGGAATGAGTCTATACACTCTGGGTGATCATTTACGTATATCAGAAACAGGATAGGTCCGAGTACAAAGACCTGTGGGACTCCACTGGTGACTTCACGCCAATCTGAGGTCTCACCCCTCACTGTAACTCTCTGCATCCTATTGCTTAGGTACACTCTTATCCACTGGAGCACACTACCAGTTACTCCTGCCTGTTTCTCCAGCTTATGCATCAGCCTCTTATGGGGTACTGTATCAAAGGCTTTCCGACAGTCCAAGGAAATGCAGTCCGGCCATCCTCTTTCTTGCTTTATCTTTGTCACCTGATCATAGAATTCTTAAGCCTGTAAGGCAAGATTTACCATCCCTGAACCCATGTTGATGAGTTGTCACGAAGTCCCTTCTCTCCAGATGAGTTATTATAATTTTCTCACTGTCTTCTCCATCACCATGCATGGTATACAAGTTAAAGTACACTGGCCTGTAGTTCAGTGCCTCTTGTCTGTCACCCCTTTTTATATTTTGGGACAACATTAGCTGCCTTCCATATTTTTGATAGGTCTCCCATCTCCAGTGACCTACTATACATTATGGAGTGGCAAGCAAAGTGTTTCTGCACACTCTTTCAATACTAATGGTGAGATTCCTTCCGGGCCAACACTCTTTCTCATGTCCAGATCCAACAGATGCCTCTTGACCTCATCTCTTGTAATTTCGAACCCTTCCAAGGCCGCCTGGTTTACTGCCACCTCTCCTTGCACAGTGACCTCACCTTGTTCTATTGTGAAGACCACCTGGAACCTCTTGTCAAGTTCTTGTCACACACCTCTTTGTCATTCTGTGTACCTGTCCTCACCCGTTCTAAGTTTTATCACCTGTTCCTTCACTGTTGTTTTCCTTCTGATGTGACTGGAGTATCTTTGGTTCGGTCTTGGCTTTATTAGCTATATCATTTTCATACTTTTTCTCAGCTTCTCTTCTCATGCTAACATACTCATTCTTGGTTCTCTGGTATCTCTCTCTCTGCTTTCTGGTGTTATTTTGGAAGTTCCTGCATGCCCTTTTGTTCAGTTCCTTTGCTTTCATACATGCCCTATTAAACCACGGATTCTTTTGCTACAGTAATCGGTTTTTTCCTGTTGGGCCGGAACAAACCTGTTTACTGCCTCCTGACAATTTTGGGTGACATAGTCCATCATGTCTTGTATGGACTTAGTTCTGAGTTCTGTGTCCCATGGTATATTCCTTAGGAATTTTCTCCTCTCCTCATAATTTCCCTTTCAGTATGCCAGGTGGGGTGGGGCCACCCCTGGCAAAAGAGGTGGGGCCAGCAAGAAGCTCTTTCCTTAGTAAAGGAGGAGCAGATCTTCCAGAGGGGCCCGACTCATGGGACTGGTCGCCCTCTACAAGAGTCTGAGAGTACAAAAGATTGAAGTTTCCACACAATTACTAAATTAGAAAGTTGGCAACTGGGGTTACAGAATATTGTTTACCAATGCAGTGAGGAGGCAAAGTGTGAGCCAACAAAGAGCTTGTTCCTAGTGGTGGTCTCTTTTTTTTTACAGGGGAGACTACCAATTTGAACAAAAGCAAAATGCATTTGCCTATGCCAGTTCCAGCCCAATACTAGTATTCCCTTCATGCCCCAGCCTGGGCACCTAATCCACCCACCTCGAGCAGCCCCTCATGGGTTACCCGTCATGCAAGTGGTCCAATGACTCAAACAGGAATATTATCTTACCAGGTGTTTTTGGTGTATGCCATCACAGAGATGCCAAAGCCACTTGAAAACACACACAAAGTGCCTCCTCAGATGTGAAGGAAACACAATAAGGGAAAATTGCCTACTATCACAACACACTCCATCTCTTGGTTGTAGGACAAATATTTTTGGCAGGATTAGCCTCTCTGGAACACTTCCCTGTTTGGAAATGGAAAGCCTCTCTGCAATTTATTCAAATTATTTAATGAAATTGCCTTTATAAAAAGTATTTCATCATACAATTAAATACAAAAATGTTCTTTTCTTAATAACTAAATAGTACTGTAACTCTTAATTTATAACAAGGGAATCTGATTTTTTACATGCAGTAATCAGAAAGTAACATATATACTGTACTTCAAATAATTAAACCATCATTTAATTGAACACCTAACAGCATGGCTTAATATATTGGCAAAGCTTTTCCCATGTTGATTTACTGTAGTTAATACAGTATAATAGTGAAGCAATCACACCTTTTGCATTAACAAATATAAACAAGGAAAAAGATACTCACCCCCCCCCAGTAAAGATAGGAAAACAATTAATTAATACTGTAGTAGCTTTTGTGGGTCAGTTTGTAATTTTACTAACTGCTTGCAACACATATTGAGTTGCAGTGCAAATGCAGATTCTATTAGAAGCTAGATGGTACCCCATAATTAGAAGGATCTGAACTTGTGTAATTTTTGCCTAGGTCTCGCTCCCCACCAACTGCCCCTTTTGTTTTTTCCATCTCTCCACCTTTCTATCCCTCTCTCCTATCTGCCTTCCTTTTCCTCAACCTCTCACTCTCTCCGAAAATGTTAAGCTGTAATTTAAATAAATTCATGTTCATCGTTTTCGAGTAAACCATTAAAATGTAGAGATAAACAGCAAGAGTAAGCAAGCATCAAAACTCTGTGGAAAACACATCAGTTTAATGTCAGACTTCATGAAATTGGTAGGAATGGAGGGGTTTGTTTGCTATAGATGTCAATTTTTTTTTTAAAGCATGGTACTTGGGCCGACCCTGACTGAGGTGAGTTTGGCAAGGGTAGTCCCAACATCTGACCATTTACTTTGGACAGGCAGGCAGGCAGAGAAGATTCTATTTTACAGATACAGACCGACAACACAAAATCTTACATTAGTTTTGCCTCTTCACAAATATAGCCCCACCCAACTTTGCACAGTTTCTCCAAGCCAAATTACTTTCTTTTATTTTTTATTAATTAGAATTTGCCGCTTTACATCAAGAGCGTCCTCTAAATCAGTAACTTTCAGAGGTTCACGATACCCACATCCCATGCTCGGACATCTGAAAAATATGCAAAAACCATTTGTCAAAAAGAAAAAATTACCATGTCCATTTCCTGTAAAAAAAAATTATCAATACACAAATTACTGGAAAACAGTACATAAATCTGTGAAACAGTAAATAGGGATACGATAGGAGAAAACTACACTGTATAACATTTAAAAATGTGGTGCTTTTTGGCAAGGATAACCTTCTTGGATGGAATAAGCTACCTAATAAGATGCTGTTTGTTTATTATTTTGAAGACTTATGGTAATCTCCTGCCTAGCAGTAGTTCCTGCCTGTTCCCTTTACCGCCTATTCACCAACGTAGCTGCATGCTTCAACAACAACAACAATACGTGCCCACAAGTATTGTCGAGACACACCTCTTCCCCCCTCCACCTGCACCTGCTGTCTCGGCAGGGGACCAGACGCCACCAGTTAATGACTGCTACGATTGTTTAACTGCCGGCTGATCGTTATACCTGCAGAATTAGTGCCAGCTATGACATCATGCCCCATATATATATATAGGACTCGCTGCCATCCAGACAGCAGACTACCCTTCGAGTGCTCTCAGCATCTACTCTCGCTCCCCTGGGTGACGGTAGATGCGTGCAGCTTTTGTATAAAGATTTTTTTTTTCACCTTTTGATTAATGTGTGATTGGCACATGACCTGCCAGAATAGTTACTGCTCTATTCCAGATTCTCGTCACAAAACAAATACTGTGCTGAGTATGACAGGCAATGTATTTCAGAGCAATAATGCACCACTAGGCCCCATGATAATTTCATGTGCTATAATTTCAGTGTTTCCTTTTTGTATTAAAAGGCAAGAAAAGCCTAGCTAGGACAGATAGAAAAAACATGCTAAATTTACTTAGGAAAATGATTATGGTCAGGAGGATGTCCGAGGAGTGTGGTGTTGGCAATACAGTGCTTTTATGAAGTAAAAGATTTGTGTTTATTGCCAGTAGTGTATTCTGGTGGAAGTTCTGGGGGAAAAGCAAAAATGAAATGGTGAGCAGCTCAAAATTTTGGGTAATTAAAAGAAACAATTCACAAGGATATAAAATTTGACTTTTTTCATACAATCATACTTGATACAGTATATTATTTTATTGTGTAAACATGCAAAAATGTTTAATACTGTAATTAATTTAATTGCCAAAAAATATTAAAATTGTTAATGTTCATTAAATCAAGAATCCATGAAAATCTGGATGCTATGAATGGGTTAAAAAGGGAAATGGTTCCGGGATGAATGGAATAGCTGTGGACCTGTCGAGGTATACGAGCAAAGTGATGGTAGACATAATGTTAGATGTATTCGCCTAGTTGTGCTTGCGGGGGTTGAGCTCTGCTCTTTTGGCCTGCCTCTCAACTGTCAATTAATCAACAATCATTTCCTCCCCCCTCTCACACACACATACCCCCCCCCTCCTCCTCCAGGAAGCAGCCTGTAACAGCTGTCTAACTCCCAGGTACTGTACCTATGTATGACAGATGGCATGGCAGGAGGGCAAGATCCCAAGTAAGTGGACTAAGGCCACTGTGGTTCCTGTATATGGGGAAAAGGTAGTAGGGAGGAATGTGGGAACTATAGGGATATTAGTTTATTTAGTATCCCAGGGAAAGTATATGCAAGGGGGGCAAATTGAAAGAATAAGAACAGATGTAGGATAGAGGAACAAGTTGGCAACTATAGCCTGTAATAATATGATATCCTGGAAAGAAAATAATAAAAAATAGCCAAGCTTTCCTTCATTAAGAAATGTTAAAATAACTAAATTATCTGCTCAAATTAAAATGTTTGTATAGTATATGCAAATGTGGCAAATTTAAATAGGTTTTGTGTATAATTTTATATCTTAAGAATTATTTATAGTACACTGTACTGATGTCTCTATTACAATGCTGCAGAAATTCTTATTGCATTTTAAAAGTTAATATGTAAATAATCAGAATGCCTCTAACTCAAACACAATAACCCTTAATAAGTTTAATTATATACAACGTGTTAATCAATAAAATACATACCTGAATCCTTTACGCTTACTGGCCTTAATCATCTTAACAACAGAAAGTCGTTCATAAACATGACCACAGTGTTTGTTGCGTACTGGATCTGTCATAATCATCTTGCTAATTGGATCAATCAGATTGACTGTCTCTTTAGTTGTCATCACTTCTGTGTCGTCATCATTATTATTGTAGCCACTTTTTGGATCTAAGCAAAAAAAAAAAAAAAAAAAAAAGAGTTATTTTAAAATTGGAAACTAATCAAGTAATTTTAAAACTGGAAACTAATCAAGTAATTTTAAAATTGGAAACTAATCAAGTAATTTTCAAATTGGAAACTAATCAAGTAATTTTAAAATTGTTAACTAATCAATCTGGGTTATTTTAATAAATTTTTTCTTAACCCAATCTCATCGTTCCACACCAAAACAATTAGCCCATTTTGTGAACTCAACTCTCTTCTACCTACTGATAAGGCATATAAAGCTTCTAGGGAACAATAAAAACACTGCTTCCATAACAAAGCAAGCACTCATTATCTGGGAAGCACCTATGTAAAAGATTGCAAAAGTAAGATAACAATGAGACAGTTATAAAAGAGGTTGTCAACAGTTTTAATAATGTTTTATATATGGGAATTACATGAATGCTAATATTAATAGTATCTTAGTGTTTGTGGAACTCTCCTTCCATTAGAGAATGAGATTATGGTGATGTTGAGAGTCGAGTTTCAGTCAAACAAGATAGGTTCCATTTAAATACTATAATCTAAATCAAAATACAGTACTGCACTGTATTTACTCAACAATAGTAATGTGGAGGAATGTCCAATAATAAATCAAATTAAAATAATAATCATAACCACCCATCTTTTCACACCTGTTGTGTAGGTAGATTTCAATAACCACAATAGCATCGTATGTTAATGCAGACAATGCTGTGAAATTGAAATGTAAACTAATCAAATATTTAAAATAAAATATGAGTGATACATACCAATCTGAGCTAGAAGTTGTTCTCTAAAGGATTTTACACTTGCTGCATTACTTATAATTTCTCTCATATCCGAATCTTGCTTCAGTTCATCCATAGTCTCGTTATAAGCCTGTAATAAAATTGTGTACAGCTCTAGAACAAAATGATATTCCTGCCACTTCCCCCCCACCGCTCCCAACACAATAAGAGAAAGTGTCAGTACGGTATGACTTTATAGTTAGTAGAATCTTTAAAAAATAAAATAGTTACCATTTTGCTTTGATTCTGTGGAAAGTTGCCGAGTTAGCCATTGGTACGAGGGGGTTGGTAGGAGAAGAGGTGGCTGCATTGAAGTTACATGTTTTATGGGGATACATACAAAGTATTAATAGCAAACAAATTTTTCCAGTATCATTTATTTTAATTGTTTGCTTTTCAAAATATTCACAAGGGTAGCCAGTGCCAAAAATTGCCATGGGGTCAGTATGTCATTGTGGCAATGCTTTTATTTTGTATTTTGCCAGCTCTGACCAGCTTATGTCCGTCCCATACTCTATCCCTAGACCATTCCCCTTGCAAAGTTGGGCGAGATGCCCCAAGTGTCTGGCTTTGAACCTTGGACAAAAAGGCAGATACACACTTATTGATATAGACAGATGGTAGTGCAAGTTCTAGCATACACTGAGTCAGCACCTGTAGCCAGCAATAGGGGTGGCTATAAAGGTGGAAGCATAAATGGCAAAAATTTGCACATTTTTGTATGTGCAAATTTTGTATCCAGTGTATACAATACAAAATAAAGGTAGTGCAAGTACAGTAATGTATATTGTGGGTAGGAGTTTGATTAGGGTGAAGAATATGGGCTTGTGGTGAATGCTTACCTATCAAGTGTCTATTGGGAGCGAGGTATAGCTTTTCATGTTCCATCCCTCAATCTTGTGTACCTAGTGTGCTTTATGATCATACACAAGTTTTGTATAATGAACAACACAGTCTTATTTAGGTAAGCAGCATATACTTTTGATCATGAACAAGCCACTTAATTTTCAAGCCAATATGATGAATTTCTCAAGAAATATAAATGTAAACATCTAAATGGAAAAAATCCTGCCAGGATTACCTAATTAATAATGTAGCAAGCTGATTTTAATGCAAACTCAGAGATAAAAATTAAGGGGGTGGGAGGAGAATGAGAGAGGGAGAGAAAAACTATATACTGTACACTGTAGAGCAAGAGGGATGGGTAGACACTACTATATCAAGGCAATCAAGTTTGACTACTTGGTATTTATAGTGGAAACAAATATGGCATTACCTCATCAAATTTGTGCAAGTCTGGCAGGTTTGTCACTTCATCCACTGCTCTTGTTGCAGCCTCTTCAGCTGCTTTCCGAGATAGGGCCACATTATGCTCTGCCACTACACATGTCACCAAGACCTTCTCAAGGTCTAACAAATACTTAGTCCTTAGGTTTTCTAAAAAGAATACAAAACTTATTTATTTACTGTACCATGCATCTGCATATCACAAATAGCATAGATTTTCAAAAATTAATGAATCTTCTAAAAAATAAACCTTTACATATACTATCAAGTGTGAATAAGTTTCATACAGGCGTTTGAAATGAGGTTAAGAACCTGATTATTGCTCGATTGCTATAGATTTGATGGGTTGGATATATATAGGAGTGGGATTGGGTGGGTATAAATAGGAGCTGCCTCCTATGGGCCAATAGGCCTTCTGCAGTTACCTTTATTATGATCTTATGTAAGTTGCTTAATTTAGAGACCTTACATAAGTACAGTCGAACCAATTATTGATGTAACAATATGAACCAAATTTGTTAAGTAGCTCATCAAGACAGACTTAAGAACATAAGAACAAAGGTAACTGCAGAAGTCCTATTGGTCCATACTTGCTTAGCTAAATGAATTTTGGAATACAGTCCCAAAACCCATTATATGCCTCTAACCTTTTCCACTACCGCCCACAGAATGGGTATGGGGTGCATAAAAAATGAACTAAACTAAGATGTTAAAAAATATAAGTATGCACTCGGTGCATATTCAGTGCATTTGCCACCGTTGCACAAAGCATACTTAGGTCTGAGTAGGTTATGTAAAGTGCGTTATCAATTGGTACCGTTTGGTATGACACCAAACTTGGGCCGAGTCTTACCATCCGTGATGTACTCGAGCACGCTGAAGGCACACTTGGTGGTCTGGTCACGAGTCCTCTCTAGATTCTGATAAAACAACTTTCCAAAATTTTCCAACATCTTGAACCTCTAGCTTGGTCTTGGTGTGTGCACTAGTATATCTTTTTTAGGGAAGAGTATTTAGCGTTAAAGTGTTTTCCTCTCAGAGTGTTGTAGTCCGTCAACACTTGAATGAGCGAGTGGTGGTGTTGACATGGAATGATCACTTAAATTCCAGTTTCAATGATTACATTTTCTATGGTTTGTATTCGGGGTAACTTCTACCGTACGTGTAGTTTAGGTATTGCTCAAGTTTATGGTAGCCTAGATACTCAAGTAGTTGTCAAAGCACACGTTTTGTATGTAGTGGGAGGTTTTGTATGTAGTGGGAGGTTTTGTATGTAGTGGGAGGTTTCCTTTTAGTATGTGCTTCATGGAGAGTATTTTGCGGGTACCGAATATTTTTTTACGTAAATATAATGGGTTCTGTCAGTGTATTCGAGTCAGCCGTAGGGTCTCTGGTTTGATTTGTGTGATAGGACAGGATTTGTTCGACAGTGTCTTTTCACCTGATGCCTCTGTTCACGTAGTAAATAGATACTATTGTCTTGCATCCTGGGAGAGGTCAGTATAAACATAGATATTTTACTTTTAGGTTGGTCTCGAAAATTTAGCATGCTTCTGTTAGTAAATCGATTAATTGAAACCAAGGTTTCAGTGGTAAACAATATCTGACCCTGAAAACGGACATTGCACTTTTGACAAAGTGCAGGTCTGTTCCATTATAAATGCTCACGAATTAATTGTGTGGGGCCAATACGCAACAGCTTCAAACATCTCACATTCCTGTTCCGGTGATAAGAGAACGACCAATGGGAAAGGCCATACTTGTCTAGGGAACTACGGTTTTAGCAAGCAAGTGGCTCCAAGAGTTGGAAACCCTGTGGGTGACAGTATTTCTTGTAACGACCAGTCACTTTAAATTACCCGAAATGTTACTCGCGCAGAGACATTAAAAGCCAAATTAGGAGAGGGGAATTATATGATTATTAGAAGGCACCAAACATGGGAGACCGAGAAAACACCGTCTGCGTCTCTGGGTATTCAAAAGGCGCTAAATATCGCTAAAGATGCCAACACGAGAAAAAATAAATGGAACGCGAGCGATATAAAATGTATCGAATTAATCAAGAATTCAAATGAGGGACAAATGACCCATAAGGATCAGAGGAAAGCAAAATATACTAACAGTGAAATTTGGGACACTACAAGGAATTGCATGACAGTAACAACTCAATTCCGACAAAAAGGAGCAGGACTGTAAGTATCCACGAGTGATAAGGATAGTTGGGCGGATGGTGAATATTCGGCTGGATGGTCATATACCAGGAGAGGTAGTCAGACTACCAAGAGATTTATAATGCACACCAGAAATTGAGGCGGGCATTAGAGGCATTAGTCACCAAGGGACAAGTCGCCAAGGAACATTACTAAAGCAATAACCAAGATCCAGAAATTTAGGGCATTTTACGAGAGATTAATAGCACAGGCATGTGAACTTCCTATTCAAGTTCACTAAAATGAACTTCAGCTCTTGCCAACTCACCTAACCTATCTAGGCCGATGGTCTCTTCGAAAGCACATCTTAAATTTACCAATTTGTTTTTGCGCCATAGTTAGCAATGCCGTTGTAATGCTCAAGTGACAAGTTTTAGTGAATTAACCAATCGTGAAGAGTCTGCAGCAAGCCGGGAAGACTATTTAGCACCATCAGTGTCGCTTGATAGAAGGCGCAAAGTTAAAAAAAAAAAAATTGAGAGGGTTGGGGGCTGTGCCAATTTCAATAGTATCAGGTGAAAGCCAAGCTGTCCAAGGCGACAAGCTTTGTTTTATTATAATTTAAATTAGACGTTCTTTATCGACATCACCCCCCTTAAAAAAAAAATATTTAAAAGTTCAATTTCTATCCTGAATGGACGAGTATCATACCCCCATTCACAATTATTCAGCACCACAGGTTTAGATAACTTCTAGACTAACAATATTTGAAGTTCACCTAAAAAAAATGACAGTTTTTCTAACTTCTGGAATAGAAGTTCAGTTAGCCGGTCATTTGTTTGACATTTACGATTCTGTCCAGCACTAACTTCATATTCTATACCCAGGGCAACTGCTTTACACTAATAGAGCAGACGTAATAGCTTCTGCAGCAGATCTAACACTGGAAACACATTATTTACATGCTAAACAACTTACCAATTCTCTCTAACAGAGAGGCACCATAAGGCAAACCCCATCCAGCAGATGTCCCCCATTAGTCTTTGGTTGAGGCGCAGTGTTGAATACTCTTAACATCTCCCATTTGCATTACGCACTACTAATGCCACCTCTTAGGTGGCTTAATCCTCATTAATAAACCCCCGTTTGTAACCAGAGTAGAGTACTGTCCCAGTCGGCGCGTCAGGGTATAGAACACGATAGGATATTTGCTTCCCAAGTAACTATTACCCTTTAATTATTTAAAGTAATAAACGCAGGCAGAATAGGAGGATGGGAGAGAACAATTTGAGAGTTAAATGTTCAAACCAAAGAACAGTGGTACCTTTTAATAAGAGTATAACATGTTATTCTAGCATAACTAACAAATTGCCATAATTACCAAATATTTATACAAAAATTAAACTTAGTAACATTAATCTAACACCAATTTATGGAGAACAAGTTGTGTCAACTAAGGCGTTATTGCTCGCCTGAGAAACATTGAAGACTGAGAATTAACCAAGTTACAAAAAAAATTGCTAACATTAAATTAAAGTATTGCCAGCTACAACTTATCGCAAAGCTCTTCGGCTTTTAAATAAACCGATTCAAGATGAAGTATCACTACTTTTAAGATGCAACACCACCATAACATTCTGAAGAAGCGCTGCCAACCATACCTGCAACAGTAAATTATGAGGCTACCTTGTGCCGGTAGAGAATTTTTAAGCTACCTGCTACTATTTTAATCCGACTACTCGTCTTTTGCAAGTCACTGTTAATATTTAACAAGTAGCCCGTTTAAGCCAATCTCAATGATGAATGTTTTAATTTATCAGTCTTGCACCATGTATAAGAAAGCACAAATTCTAGAAATAGCTTTACTTCCACCCCCTCATCCAAAATAGGATCGTTCTCGTGCGAAAACTGAAATTTTGTCAGGAGTTCCCTTACCATTATGTAAGCCCTACTGCCAATTTTAATATTACTGTTAACGCTACAGTTTAGAATTTCTTCAACAAAAAGTTTACATTCACTCACTACCTTCTTACACATTCAATACCTACCCTAAACTCCAAGACGCATGTCTCTGCGTTTATGCACGAAATCTTAACTAGTAGAAAAACGTAAGCTAGCGTCTTAAGATTCCTTTCTGCAGCATCTCTAGCGCAGAGGAGAGATGCCGATGCAAACTTTGAGGGCGAGGCAGTGACGAGGCTTGCAGTAACCGTTGCCAGGGCCTCAAGACTAGCATTTAGGTTGTGTGCCGTGTGTAGGAAGAGGAGTGCACTGATGTTCATCAGTGTTGCATCGTCCGGTTGTACATTTCTCACCGCGAGAGAAAAAGTTTCTTTGGCATAGTTACCGGCACATCTAGCCTGGAAGAGAGACGATTGCGCTAATTCAAGAGTAACTTTATTATTAACTTTTCAGCCTTTTAAAATTTGACTAATTGTTTTTGTAATATATATTCATCACCGCATATTAAAGCTTCAAACCTTTACTTAAAAATAAAAAAGACTAGGATTTTGTTTTTATCTAGGCTGGAAACTGCTCGCGTGTGATTTATCAATCTTCTGCAACAATTTTTTGTATAGCTGATGTGCAAGAGGCATCAAGGTTAACTTATCATTGGGAGAATTACAATGTAATAATACAATACTTACAATATGAAGTGTAGAAATATCATCACAATTTGGGTCTTTATGGACGAAGATATGGGCAGCGCAGTAGACACGAAGATGTGATTTTATTGCCAGAGTCAAAGTCTCCCAGACTACCCCTTCATCGGGTATGAAACGTGAGGGCATGTCTATGGTAGAAAATAAAAAATCGCAACAATCTGTAGAAAGGTTGGCGAGGTGGGGTTATTAATTTTTGTAGACGCATAGCTCTTATTCCCACAAGTTACTCAGTTATTCATTCAATAATCAGAGGTCTAGTAAACCTTGGAAACTTACCAAATTTACAGAAGGGTCCTTCAATAGGGGGAAGATACTGGTCTACGAGGGCGTGAGCTTTGCCTATCAGACCATCAGCAGCGGCAACAATTCTACGTCCAGTTTCGAACTCATTTAGTTTCGAGACCTAAGCATTAGATACCAAATAAGGAAAGTTACTTGTCAACCCTTTAAACATTAATTACTCAAGGGTCTAAAGCAGTTACAGAAGCCATTAAACTTACAGTTTTCTCAAACCGAGTTATCAGAGCACCAGTTAACGTTGGTAGGACACTGTTAATTTCTGGGCACCCAGCTACAACTCTTAGTAGCTTCGTTTCGACATCATCTATCACCTGGCGATTAAATTTTAAATTTCAGTTTTCCAACTTTTATATTGTTTGCCGGGGGGGGGGGGGGGGGAAGAGTGATGATTACAGATAGAGCTAGCTAACAATTTGCCAGGCTACAGATCAATCTCCATGTACAGAATTTTAATAAGAGGCATAGGCCTCCTGCGAGCTATTTTAAACTCGTGCGCATGTTTGCATTTATACTTTGCCCAATCTCAAGCTAGCCCCATTTGTAATCTAGTGGCAATATTTATAACTAAACTCTAGTTATCCAAGTAAGCCAACTATGCTTTCAGCCATTTAGAATAACTGGGTCAAGAACCAAATATATTCACGCATGTGATAAATTTTTTGAGGATGGGCGCCCTGGTCTTCATGGTCTGGAGTTTGAGGTAGGCCCACTCGTCGATTGTGTCCCAGCCACCCATTGTGTGGACTAGTACTGCCAGGGGCACACTAGTGGCGGCCCATATCCCTGGTGACGCCACACTCACTGCCATGTCCACTGCCATGCCAACACACCTATAATTCTGGAAAAGTCTCTTTACTAAATTTAAAAATGGAGGCATAATGGGAATTATAGTCAAGTTGATATTTAAAATCATTGCAAGAGATTTACAGTAGTTAACTGCACAGTTATACCTTTGATCATTAATGTTTATTAGACGTCAAAACGTAAGTGTTAACAGCCATCACAAAATAGGCAACTACTACTGCAAGCAAAAACCCATTTAGAAAAACCTAGTTTCATCAAAGGTTTGTCAGTACCATACTGACTTCTCTTATGCTTTCCGGACAAATTTAGTTATGATTATTCTACTTGGGATACAAGTTTACAATCGAGTCTAGTACGGACCAAGCGTATTCACTACAGTGCAACAGGTTGAGGGTGGCAACTTTCAAATTTAGAACAAATGTTCTAAATGTTTTATGCCATTTAATCACTATGAAGGTTTCTCAATTTTATCCAAGAAAGTCTAGTCCTTCCAACGTGCGTACTGGTAGAAAATTCTAATACGGCACTTATAAATAAAACTACTTTGCAGCCATTATTGGAGCATAGTATCCGGGTCGGTATTAGGCGCCGAGCATTCTTAAAAGGGGTTTTCGGCAAGAACCGCTTCCTGGAAGAGCATCTTCCGTTTATGAAAATCAAATAGCCGCCCCTAAATTTGTTTCCCCCTCCGAATGCTACCGCCACTTAGATTGTAGTCAACATACAGATATATATATATACACAGTAAACGTGATGTTTAAAAGTGCACCCGCAAGAATCATTAGCGCTCCAATGTAACGGCAAGTGTAGTTTCATGGGGCACGATAAAGTATTGTCGAAAACACTTTGTAGTTCAAAATAGACATAATATTTTGAAACTAACCTTTGTCCATTCGTACAAGTCTGAAACCAAATCAAGGCTCTCGTTGACAACAGGAAGCCTTTGTAGGTCACTCACGAATCTTGACTCTCTTCGACCGGCAGTATTGGTACACATTATCGTATTTAGACTTTACCAATTTACTACCTGAAGAGACCATTCAAAAGTTAAAATGATAAGACCATTAAAAATATAGTTATATTTAGAGCATGCATTCCCCCCCCCCCCCCCTTTATTTTAAACCCAACAGATTACAAGAAAAATATAAAAAACTATTTCACCATTTCCATGCTGTAGTATTAACGTGGCTTCAATCAATCTTAACCCACGTGAAGAGATCTAGTTCACAAGTTTTATGGGAGGTATAGATTAATGATCGCACCTAAAGCTGGGACCCAAAGTGAGATACACATAAATATAAACCACCAATTATACCTAAACAGCGTAGTTTAGCTGCATTCTTAATGTTAGATTCTCCAACTTCACTATACATAGACTCCCAAAATAAACACAAGCAGGCGTTTACAGTGACCTTACCTATAAAAGGTCGCACAATTCACAATACTCCTCAAATGGACGCGCTAGGCTGACTGAACAATCTGTTCTCACCAGGCATATCGTCAGCTCATTGGGTTACTGAATACTATTATGCTGTAACAATAATCCTAATAAATGAAATATTTTTTATTTCTATACGAGGAACTCTTTCATGCAGCACAAACCTATTTTCATATTATATGAAGCTAATTATTTGATACTACTCATCGCAATAAATAGAATGATTAATGTGTTGTAAATGGCTATTGGCAACAGCGTGTTGGTATGTGCACACATGCTCACACACACACACACACACACACACACACACACACACACACACACACACACACACACACACACACACACACACACACACACACACATCTGTATTTGTTATGTATTTTTTCTTCAAAACTATTATTTTTTATTTCAACCCAATTTTTTAACTTTAAAACACAAATTGTTTACGTAAACGTGGTATTACGTAGTGTTACAAAGAGCTTTGAATAATTCTGATCCTGTGTAGCTTTTAGCTACCAGCATACTTTCCGGAGATAAGACCCGTTCCCGATACTAGTCATATTGAGCTTGTCTATCATCTTGCCAGACATATGGGAAAACAAAATCTCCTCAAATGTGAATCGCGTACCGAAATCGCGAAAATCATCCCTAGGCATCAAGGAAACATTTTGGGAAGAGAACATCCGCATACACTTCCGTACAATGATCACTTTCTCTATGTCCCCTGCACTACTTAACCCATCTCTATGATCCATAGTGGAAACAGGCCACTTATCCTGTCAGAATTGTTGGCCTCAGTGTTGGTGTCACCCAAGCAAACGAAGCTCTTTTTGCTGTGGCAGCGCTCTACCGTATGTCAGGTTCTATCTACCTTGACGCTAATACTACTACTGTATATTCAAATTTCATCACAATAACTCGAATGCTTTTGGACACTTTGCCTACTGTAGGAGGTACAATACACGACTGTAACCTCGCTCTCCGCCACTCACTGGATTAATTGGTGCACACGGCAGGCAAATGAAGCTTCATGTGACCAGTTCATCACAAATGTAAATGATCTCCAGCTAAATGATTAGCTGGAGATCCTTGTCCGAGAGCTCACTTCTCCAACACACAACCTTCTCTTTTTCGATATTTTACAACTATACCATTTGTTATATTTGCTGATAAAACCATTTTATGGTTTTACAAACCAGTTTATAAACGCTACTCCTACAACATCATGTTTTTCCATTTACTTTTACTTAACACGTCTAATGTGTTAAGCTAGACACATTAGACACAAACCAATGTTGCTAGGAAGACGAGTATTTGGGTTGCAAGGTTGGTTTGGTGTCATTTTTCAGGCCTATCAATCACAGACTTATTGATCAACCAGTAAGTATACTTCAGTCCTAAACATAGTCCAAAACCAAAGAAATCTTTGTATATATATACACCAATGTGCGGAATACACCTGTGTCCATACACTGTGCAGTCTTTAGTCCCTTCAGACCTGCTGGTATGAGGTACCTGGAGCTTTGAAATTACTTTATCCACTTCCGTATTCTTGAAAACATCCTCATAATGCACCCAAAGTTTGCCAGTGTAGGCTACTTATCACATACTCCTGTATGACTAATCGTCGTGTTTGACAAGACTTTATTTTCAGATATTTAGCTCTTAACACAAAGTTTGTAACCCTTCACATAGTCTAAGGCAACTATATAAATGAGAATGTATATCTATGAATGTTCATAATGAAAAATAGTATATATATTACGCGCTCATGCCGAAGGGCGAGCATTTAACCACAGTTGCCAAGCTGTGTTATACAGTAACTTATTTATTACAGCGTTTAGCAATTAGTAGTGTAATCTCATTTACCGTATATGATATGAAAATAGTCTTACGTTTCAGTAAATATTTCATCATATCAAAGATAGATGTGCTTTTATTAATTAGTATTGTTAGTGCATATTAGTATCAAGTACCCTACTGAGGTAACATTAAGGACCACGAGGCCAGTTGGGCCAGTATCCAACGTGCGGCCATCCCAGCAAGAGGGAATTAGTAGAGTACTGGTATTGATCTTTCCAGGTCAGGTGGTCATAAATATTCTGTATTTAGAGAATTGCCGATTTCTGTGCGTAATTAAGTTTGGTGAAATGTATTTTTTTAACGTTCGCGTATCTCTTAATTGCAAAAAATGACTTGACCAAATCCACAAGGGTCGTGATAAGGGTTCGAACCTACGCACGGGAAGTTATTAAGGGCATAGAGGTAGAACATTTGGTTGAAAGCCTGAGTGCAAGGGGGGAAATGTGTGAATCCTCTGTGTGTTCGGAGAAGCTTCGGGATACTCTGAGGGCAGTAGCACTAGGTTAAAATTCTTGTTAACCATGTTCCGGTACAGTTGACTAAGGCGCAGTTGAGAACATCACTGTGCGTAGGTTAGACTTCTCATTATAGCCCGTGTGAGTGTTTTATTTATCATGCTATTGTGACTTGTATAATAAACGATCCTAATTGTTCACTATAACTGTTACTGATGGTAGGGTTTAAACTTAATTTTGTTTCCTAGGATCTTCGTATATTACCTAAATTGCTAGACTTTCCACTGAAAGCTCTAAAGTTGCTTCCACGTAATTTATCTAGGCCTACTGTAATTCTTAAGATACGTACCCAGTAAGTGTTCAAAAACCTCAGTACGAGAAGGGATTCTACAAACGCGCACAAGTGTTTGTGTTTTTAAGTTCGGTGGGTGGCGGGGTTACTATCTACCTGTGTAAAGCTACATTGACAATTATATTCCTAGCCTATATTAAAATGTTCATATTCTCCAGTGAATGATGTCTAACGCTGGCAACTGTGAGGCTCCAGTAGCTACAGTTTTCCTCGCGGAACTACAGTCTCTCCCCATTATCAATGATGCATTTACTGTAGCTACGGACTTGTACAAAAAGACACAGGTTAGTTTAAAGTTACCGTTTAATACTAGTTTTGACTTTATTTCACGATGGTATTTTAGTCTCAAATTGCCTCAGATTAATTTTTTTTTTCTATGAAACTAGACCATATATATGCCATGGGTATAACGGGCAATTAATATTGCCGTATAGTGACGTACCGTATTTAACAATTAAATGGGCGTTATAATGCCTGAACTATACATGGGGTACCATACCAGTCTCTTGTGCATTTTTCAATCTTGACCACTAGAAAAACTTGTCTATAAAGGTGCGGAGGCACAAATGTAATAGATTGGCACATTACTCTTAAAAAAAAAACATGGCACTTTAAAGTCGTAGTAACTTGTCTGCAGGAGTACAGGTGTGTGGGTATGGCAGTAGGTGTAGCCTCGGTGGGCATGCGGGCAGCAGCTTTGCCCCTGTCTGCTCTGGGCCACACAGTGGGTGGTTGGACAGTGGTGGACCAGTGGGCCTGCCACGGCCTCCACACTGTAAAGACCTGGGCGCCTAGCATCACTAAACCAACCACAGAGGCGAGTCCAGCTTTAAACAACGTGGGTTAAGTTTAATTAGAATGTTTTAAATATTTAATAAACTGCAATGTATTTAGCGTAGCTCTAAATGTCTTACTCCAAAGCCAGAACTATAAACCGGTTACTACCTTACAGATAGTAGGTGATGTCCGGGAGAACTTGCTGAAGGCTGTCGCTGGCTGCCCTACAGCAACATCGACCTTATCGGGCGCCTTAACCGCCCGGGCTGAGAAAACTGTAAGGAGTTATTACTAGTCCAAAGTTACCGGAACCTTAATTCTGCTTTAATGTACTGGTTAGTGTGGTGGGTGAAGACCTACATGGCGCACTATTTAACTAGGCTCTTAGATATGATTGATTTAAATTGTTATTCTCAGGTGTCTAAGCTGCAAGAGTACCAAACTGGACGTATGGTGGTGGCTGCTGCTGATGACCTGGTAACTAAAGCTCACGTCTTTATTGACGAGCATCTTCCATCAGTTGACGGAGAAACTAGCGACTCGGGTGAGTTTTCATAACTGGTAAAGCTTGAAATGAGTATCTGAGGCTTGGAGTATTGACTTGATGTTCTCGCTAGTAAAATTTAGTGGTATTTATAAATGTTTGTCGTGGCCCAGATGGTGAGGGAGGGATAGTGGTGAAGGTGTCCTCCCTGGCGGCCAAGACCCAGCGTCGCGTGTGTCGAGCTGCTCATGACTTGGTCTACACTGATGCAACTCGTCGAGGAGCTTCCGCCAATAGTGTTGTAAATATGAACTTTTCTATTTCCATAGAAAGTCTTAAGCTTAAATACTTATAAACTTCTGCTTGAACCTGCTAGTCTTTTAGTGGGGAAACTATGTATTCTATTTAACCTGTCGGCTGATACTTTAATTCTCCCTCTTATATGCGTTATTCTAGAGTTTTGAGGGATAATGGTACAAATTAAAAGTTGCACTCTTAAGTATTGCAACATGACCCATATACTTTAACACAATTTTTAGTGTTTAAGAATTTGGATAAGTAAACACCGCAAGCCTAGTATAATTTAAAGTTTTCTTTTTCCCGCAGGCTACATGCGCAGGTAATTATACCAAATAATTGACTTCTGGGTGTGGAAGCTGTACAACCAGTGAAGGGAAGATCAGAGCTGCACCGGCTAGACATCCTACCTGTCTAATCACTAAAGGCCTTCATAGTTGTACACTGTCTCGGACCATCGGGTCTCTACGGCGGCTCTTTGCTATATTCAGGGTGTTGTAGAGAATGTGACCTAAATGGTTCTGGTGTTTAGTTTATCAAGATTTAGTTCTGTGGGGGCGAAAGGTCGTAGTCTTCATGTTAATTTCAGAGTACAAATTAGTGGACAGTAAAGGTTTTCTTGATTGCTAACGATAACTTTAACTTGCTCAAAATGGCTAGCAGTGTAGCTAGAAAGCCAGTGCCCAAAAAAATGGCCTTTGGTTTGAATGTGATCCCTGGCTTGTCGTTCCCTTTGGACTAGTGTAGACTCTCGACCATTCCCTAGTCACTATCTGAGTGAGGCTATTCCCAAGCGTCTGGCCTCAAACTTTGGATAGGCATTATCTTAGTTTAGATATGAAAGTGGCATCAGTCTCAAACCTGTATTTTGGTCACATTAATACTGACGTATTGCCTTTAATTAACTGACAAGCCGGAGTGAGTTTTCGTCGGATAAACTTTTTTTTTCTTTTTAATTATTAAACTGGCCAATCATTCAAATGCCAAGATTGTGTAGGGAAGATGTTTACTATAAAGCTAATGTAGCGAATAACTATATATATTCTCTAGATTTCGCTAGTCATTATTTTTTTTCTCTTTTCAGATAAAGACTGCAAAATGTCTTTAGAATTAAATGGTTGCATTTAGTCGGGTCTGCAGAAGAATCGCCTCGTGCTTGGTTACCCTTAGTTACTTGGACTCTTCACACTCTCCAAAATCACAAGCCATCGACATGGCTTGTGATGTCTGACGTACAACTTGAAAATCTGAGAAAATTATTTAAATTAAATGCATATCTGGATGAGATCGGCAGATTAAGTGTTGGATAAAAGGCGGCTAACTTCCGCTGGCAACTCCATAAACTGTTAATTCTCGTCAAATAATTAGGACGACAAACGTCTTTATCAGCAGTTTACCTTTTCTTTGGTGTGAAGTTTAGTGCTGTAATTATTTCTTTTACCTTGTTAAATAAAAATGCTGACTTTGAATTACTGATTTGGTATTTGTTGTCCTATAACTTTAGTTTATATATTTGTGCGCAATTAAAAAAAATTTTCGTAGTTCTGGTTGGGAAGATTCCACACTGCATTTAAAATATTAAAACTATATAAATTTTGTGTACTTGAAGCAGTTAGTCTCCTATCGCCCAGGTAAACTGAATTTCCCCCCCCCCTCAGGACTAGCGCTGCCGAAACCTCTCTCCCTCCCCCATCAGTAGCTAGTAGCCCATGAGATCGGTTTTCTTCCCAAAGTACCATGGATACGGACTAATTGTCTCCCTCGATAGTTTTGCCGCGTGAAGTGGCTCCTACAAGACAGGTTGGCGGGAGGTGGCCTTGACCCACCAACTCCTCCATGCGTTATAAGTGAAACATAAACTTAAGGTTCCCGTTCGGGTCATCTGTCGGAGGCGTAGTCTGCGAAGAGCCGCCCTTAAGGTGGGTTGGGTGTCTGGGCGGTCCCGCAGGGGGATGGAGGTCACTGCACCTGTAGTAAGATTCTCCTGGTTGAAATGTGGAGCACCACTTTGGGACGACACGCACTTTCCTCCCACCGGTCAGCGCTCTTCCCTGCTGCCTTGATAGGTGGTATTCCATGGCTCCGGGGTCAGTTGTTAAACTGATGCACGTGGCAAATTACTACATTCCATGACCCGTTTCGCCCTGGTGCGTGGCTCGATAGTTTGTCACGCTAACCATACGTGCCACAATAAATAAATAAATAAATCATGACCATCACTGTAAACATACCATTACACTCCATCCATGTAAATTTATAAACGGTATCACCGATAGGCAAATAATGGCGTTTTCAAATATGGCGTGTCGTGTCCATAGATTTGTACCACCATCGCTGATTCCTTTTAGAAAAAATATTCCTGACATCCCCGTGTGATGTTTTAGCATCACGCTGACACATTGACTCTTGACACTGTACCCCCTTCATGTAGTCTATGGTAGCTGTATGTACCTAAATGTTTTAATTTAAAAAAGCTGTAATCATTTTATCAACCACTATATCAATACTGTGAGTAGTAGAAGAAAAGTTACACACATTAGGCCTTTGAAATTCAAGATTCGTTTCGCAAAGCAAGTTACAGTATTGATGTACTAGATACAAAGCTTGATACCATATTCATAGTCTATTCACAGCTTTGGATAATTTAATATTGAGGTTGTATGACAAGAACGAACTTGCGTCCCTTGACGCCCATTCAACATCAACATGTTCTCATAGGCAATATCGCCTTGTGATTTCATTGCGCATAATTTATCTTAATATATACTTCTATAATATATTACCATAAGTTATTAGCAACCAAGCGGGACCAAAGGGTCGAGTGTCGTGATGGCAGACTCCCAGAAAGCTCTTGATAAGATGAATTAGTAAACCTGTTAGTGGTAAGCCTTCCGCCCTCAGTTTATATCAAAAGTGATGGTAATATAATCGGAAATGTTCACATCTAATTCTAGATTTAGGTAAGGTTGTGCTACATGTAAGGCTGAGTCAGAAGGGAGAGACAGGTGGCTGTCAGGAAGGGGGAAGGATGAGGGAGAGAGAGAGGGGGGGAATGGGGACAAGGGAGGGGTTGGCTAGGCTGTGTCAGTGAGGTGAGAAGGGAAGAGACAGGTGGCACGTGTAGATCTTAATTTTGTTGATGTTTACATCCTGGACTGTGGCCTCTGGCACAACTCCGTCACGTGGCTCTATGCTCTTGCAAACATCTCTAAATTATTAGTTCAACTCAACAGAGAACTTACAAAATATATTTTCACAACACTAACAATTTTTCTAAGATATTCGAAAGCAATCTATATATATATATATATCAAGAACACCAATATAAACATATTTCTCAACATGCCAGTAATCGTTTGTTGCTTTCATGTTTTCGGTAAAACTAGTTACAATGTTATTTTGTCTCGTTCTGCATGATAGCCTAGGCCCCATCAGCCACGCGGGATTGCGTGTTTGCGTTCAGTTTGTGTCACGGGCAGTCAATGTTTGCATGATTATCATGCTCTGCTTCAGCTATACTCACCCGCTCCCATACTACTTCATTCACCTACTCCACCTCCCACTCCATGGTTTTACTCACCGTTCGGCCTATACTGTCTGCTCTTGTGTTTTAGTTAATGCCACACAATTGTGTTAAATTTTTCACTTAAAATGTTGTCTTTTCTCCAAGCTATTCTAATGACTCACACAATGTTATATATCCACATGGATGTATGGCCACATATCCAGTGTGGCCTCACACACCCAGTCTGTCACTCATAGTGTGGCCTTGCATCCGGTCTGTGTTCTGTCCACCCGCTTTATAATTCATTATCATTTTGTCGGGGGACAGGCAGCCTTTATATATACTGAATATACATATTAGGCTTATATCGAGGTCTAACTACTGACCCTCTCCCAGGATACAACCCCACAACAACCTGACTAACTCCTGGGTTCTCATTTACTGCTAGGGTGAACAGAGTCATTATAGATGAAAGGAAACGTGCCCAATCATTTCTGGCTCACCAGCAGGATTCGAATCTGGTATTCTCGACTGTGAGTCGAGAACGAACCTAACTGTACGACCTGGAACACTGTGCGCTCTCTCACCCACTCTCTCAACCCCTCTGCCACTCCATCTCAACAAACCGCTGGCTTCAAGTCCTGTTTGATCTCTTCCCTCCCACACGTCGGCAATTCATCTTAAACACTCATCATTATTGGGCTTGTTTTAACATTTTAACAGCTGGAAGATTAGTGCTCTGGTGTGAGGGAGGGAGAGAGGGCAGTGTGGGAAGAAATGCGACAGTGGTGAAGGGATGGAACGGAAGAGAGAGGCACGGGAAGGATAAATTCTAGTGAGGAGACGAGAGAAAGACAAGGAGGGAAGAAAGACAGGAAGGAGGAAAGGATGAATAGAGGAGACAAGAAACAAAATGAGAGAGAGAGGTAGAGAGGGAGAGGTGAGAGACACTTATGACTTGCCACCTCACGCACCCCTGAAAAATGCGGACAGTGTAGCTAAAGAGACAGTAATTATAGTGTGGGGTGACGGCGCCAATAGAAGGGAAGGTGAAGGTAATGGGTGGTGGTTGGGTTGTGGTGGCAGCTGGTGGTACAAGGCACGGAAGGGGGAGGGGATGGGAGGGATGTTCTGGAACAGTGGTGGGGTGGATTTATGACGGTTATGCCGTGTTCAGATGACGAAACAGGAAGCTCACAGCTCTTGGATCTTAAGTTGTTTCGACGAGTCTGGGGCCCAGGTGCTAATTCTTTTTTTATTCATTTTACTTCAAAAAATAAAGTTTCTTGATGCTATTGAGGTCAAGAGTTATTGATGGCTTCATTTTCCTTACATGTTGAGCTAGGCTGCACTAAACTAAATATACATACATTTTGCATATCCAATTGTTACACGTAACATATAGCATAGATTTGTGAGACATATTGACAGAAACATATATATTAGCTGAGATGTAACCTAAACATTAGATTATACTCATTCCAATACCCGTGTATTCTTAAAACTATGACACTATTTCAAGCAAAAATAATGACCAATGATATATGAATGAAATAGAATAGGCTAGTGCTCTTAGCTGGGTAGGTTATTAACTTATAACCCATCCAGCTAAGTCTTATGAGTAAGACGAAATTCGTGTGACGGTGGGTGTCAGTCAGTAGCTGTGAATTACATGTCTTCCTTCCTCTTAATCCTCTGTCGCATGAGGCTACATCCATCACGTCAGGCCAGTCTACTGCCACACACTTGGACACGACAACACTATGCTTCCTACTACTATACCCAGTCATGGACACGACGACACTATGCTTCCTACTACTATATCCAGTCATGGACACGACGACACTAGGCTTCCTACTACTATACCCAGTCACGGATACGACGACACTATGCTCCCTACTACTATACCCAGTCACGGACACGACGACACTAGGCTTCCTACTACTATACCAAGTCATGGACACGACGACACTAATGCTTCCTACTACTATACCCAGTCATGGACACGACGACACTAGGCTTCCTACTACTATACCCAGTCACGGACACGACGACACTAAGCTTCCTACTACTATACCCAGTCACGGACACGACGACACTAGGCTTCATACTACTATACCCAGTCATGGACACGACGACACTAGGCTTCCTACTACTATACCCAGTCATGGACACGACAACACTACGCTACCTACTACTATACCCAGTCACGGACACGACGACACTAGGCTTCCTACTACTATACCCAGTCACGGACACGACAACACTACGCTTCCTACTACTATACCCAGTCACGGACACGACGACACTAGGCTTCCTACTACTATACCCAGTCACGGACACGACGACACTAGGCTTCCCACTACTATACCCAGTCACGGACACGACGACACTAGGCTTCCTACTACTATACCCAGTCACGGACACGACGACACTAGGCTTCCTACTACTATACCCAGTCACGGACACGACGACACTAGGCTTCCTACTACTATACCCAGTCACGGACACGACAACACTACGCTTCCTACTACTATACCCAGTCTTGGACACGACGACACTAGGCTTCCTACTACTATACCCAGTCATTGACACGACGACACTAGGCTTCCTACTACTATACCCAGTCATGGACACGACGGCACTAGGCTTCCTACTACTATACCCAGTCATGGACACGACGACACTAGGCTTCCTACTACTATACCCAGTCTTGGACACGACGACACTAGGCTTCCTACTACTATACCCAGTCATTGACACGACGACACTAGGCTTCCTACTACTATACCCAGTCATGGACACGACGACACTAGGCTTCCTACTACTATACCCAGTCATGGACACGACGACACTAGGCTTCCTACTACTATACCCAGTCTTGGACACGACGACACTGCGCTTTTTCCTACGACACCGTGTCCTGCAACCGAGGATGTCCATCCTACAAGATCGTCAACTGGGACATTTTCCTTGCATCGATATTTACTGAGCCTATCACCACAATCAAGCTACTATGTACTGAATACTGTACTAAAACACGCTACCATTATCAAATAAATCGTATAAAGTACATACCATTATCAGATAAAACAGTATTGGCAATATATCAAATTAGTCACGTTGACTTTTTTCGGTAAAATTTGTGGTTTAGAAAATATTATTTTAACAGTTAATTTAACTCTCATTGTGTTCCAATTACGTGTGACTGTGAGTGCGTCACTCGCAGTCACACAGCGAAATTGATAAAAAGAACACACTTACCGTCATAATGTGATTAATTTACCAAAAAATATATATATAGACAATTTCGCGTCGGCGAGAGGCCCCCATTGCATGGTAATACATGACGAGCACCTGACAAATACCTCGTAATTATATACTTGTGTTAGGCAGACCTGGCAGAGTGTTGGGAAAACTCGATTATGTGGATGAGAGAGAGAAAAAGAGAGAGAGAAAAAGAGAGAGAGAGAGAGAGAGAGAGAGAGAGAGAGAGAGAGAGAGAGAGAGAGAGAGAGAGAGAGAGAGAGAGAGAGAGAGAGAGAGAGAGAGAGAGAGAGAGAGAGAGAGAGAGAGAGGGGGGGAGGGGGGGTTAAGTAGGTTTGGGAATAGGCTATGGTGGATGAGCGGGGGGGGGGGGGGGGCGAATCCCGTTTCAAAACAACTGTTTTGTACTAACTTCTTCTCATTTAGGTAATTAGCTCATCACCCAGGGATTAAGTTTATCACCTAGAGGCTTAGTTCGTCATTTACATGCTAATTTTACCCCTTGGATGCTTAGCTCTTTACATAGATTCCTAGCTCTTCACTTATTAAGTGTTTAGCTCATCATTTAGATGATCAGCCTATCACAGATGCTCACATTTACAAGGTTAACTGATTCCTGAGATGCTAAGATTGCTTAGGTTACTTGTTTTTCAGCCTCGTTATTGTGACTAACTGCAAAATTATAACAACTAGTTTTGACAAGTGGCGACAAAGTATTCGCTCACTTTACTAATTCAAATATTTTTGTAAACAAATGGTTAAATAACAGAAAATGGTTTCTAATAAATAACAAGAATATCCGCACTGATAACTGTTAAAAGTAACTGTTCCAGCTCTCAGTAACTAAGTAACTAACCACGTGAAAACAAACAATAGCAACAAACAACAATATCATTTGGAAATCATGGTGAATAATTGATAATTTTAATCACTTGAGGATGGATATGATAAATCATAAACAAATAAATCGTTCATACTATTTACGATATTATACGAATTTACGAATAAACCAACAGTTGTATGTTAATAAAACCTTAGTGTAATAAAAACGGTTTTTATTACAAACATTAGTAATATCAAATAGTTTTTTTGGTAAGTTCCCCGCTACTTAAACATGTAATGTTTACATTTGGGATGGTGGTTAGTCACTAACCAATATTACGGTAGTTGACAAGAGGCTAGTCCCTGCTTGTAGCTGCAGTTGCTGTATTGTCTTATATAGTAAATTGTTCATAACACTTCCTTGAGACGGGTAGTGTGATGTCGTTAACTGCATAGCACACGGAAATAACCTTATACTTCATCAAAGGTTTTCTCATATAAAGAGTAAGGATATTTCATGTATTATTATTGTTACAGTATAATAGTATCCGGTAACCCAGCGAGCTGACGACAAGCCTGAGGAGACCAAGTGGGTCAGTCAGCCAACTGCCTCCACAGGTACAGCTCAGTACAGGAAATCTACAAATTTTCTTGCTTTTTGCTTTTCTTATTAAGTAATATACAGTAAATTGTATGTACATAAATCTAAAGGAAAAACATTAATTTGCGTACTTCTAATAATCTATTGGTAAACTGTGTCGTATCTTAGAGCACGAGCCTTGAACCCTGAATGTTATACTTGATCCTGCCTCGTAAGAAACTTGATATTGTTTAAATATTTAGTTCAGACCTGCCTAGCTACACAATGTAGAAGTGGCATAATAAAACGCAAATGTTTTATGCCAGTTAAAATTCTAGATAAAGTAATTATGGGAAGTTCACAAAGACCTTGATCTGTGCAAGTTTTATTAAATAGCGCATATACTTAAGTATGCCTATACTAACGCCCAAATTAACGTCCTTTTAATGTTTCTAAATAACTAGTACAAGTTCCATAGTCAAACTTGACAATTCATTTCGAAGAAATGACTTCGAATCATTGGGTTTACGTAAATTGGAAACTCCATAATTCTAAATTTATTACTAAAATGGACGTGCACGCCAGTTTATTTAAAGTAAGATAAGGTATTTAGGCACTACTACAGATTTTGACTCAAACCTTTGCTTTCAGTTTACTCTGCCATCAAGCTTGGTTTATAACACTTCAGCCAACATGTCTGACATCAACGAACCAAGCACACATGCTTGCTGTGCATTCCTGGCGGACCTGCAAACACTTCCTGCTGTAAACGATGCAGTTACAAAAGCAAAGGACTTGTACAACACGACAAAGGTTAGAAACCAAATAGGTAACTGTTCAAACTAAATGCTGAACATATGATTAACTTAAACTGTCGCAAAAGTTCCCAGGTACTTTTTCGGCAGCACTTTTTTTTCTAAAGGCTCAAAAGCCTCTAAACTTTAACCTAGCATAGCTTTTGCAGTAACTTGTTCGCAACTCATTATCTATAGCCTTGATGCATAAAAATCGTACTATAAAACTGGCCACTAACGGTCCTTTTAATCCATTAACTTTAATAACGTTGAACCATTGAATTTAATGTTTTAAAAGCAAGTCTCAACTTTACCCTTATCCATATTCAATGTTAACAGTTACTAAAAACCAACGGGTATTGCATTTAATAGTATGCTAAACTTTATCTCCAGGACTACAAGTGTGTGGGTATGGCGGTGTGTGTAGCATCTGTAGGTGTGCGGGCAGCCACGAGTGTCTTGCCCTTGACCACATTGACAACATCGGGCAGTTGGAAAGCACTTGACAAGTGGGCTTGTCAAAAACTTGACACCGTGAAGATCTGGGCGCCCAGCATAACCAAACCTACCACAGAGGTGAATGTTTAACTCATTAAAGTTTGGGAGGGGAATTTTTTTTTGTTTTTTTTCTTTGCGAAACTGACTTGTACCTTTCATGCAGATGGTGGATGATGCACGAGCTAAGATGCTGGAAGTCGTTGCTGGTGGTACAACCGCGCCATCAACACTGGCTGGGGCTCTGACTGCCAGGGCAGAATACACGGTAGGTAGTTATTTCTCTACTTGGTAATTTTAGAAAAGTTGGTTAATTTATACTGTAGCTAGTTTTTCTAGCTAAACGCAAAATAGATTTTCATTTTTTTAAAGAATTTTCTTTCCTAGATGAGTATTTGCTATCTTCTCTTTAATCTGCAGGTATATAAGATGAGTGAATATAAATGTGGTCGTGTAGCTATCAACATTGCCGACAGCCTAGTGGACAAGGCTCGCACACTGCTTGACAAATACTTTCCCCAAACTGACGCAGTCTCTGAATCTGGCAAGTTTCCTTTTTGTAACATTGGTATGAAATTGACAACTAGAATTAAAAAAAATAAAGCTTTAACTAAACTCTCGTTAATCACAGATGGCAGCAATGGAGGCCTCGTGCCAAAAACACTGGATCTGGCAGCGAAGCTTAATCTTTGTGCCTACCACGCCGTCCACTTGGTTATCCATACTGACGCAAACTGTAAGGAGATTTCCTCGGCTCATCTTGTAAGTATACCTGTTGACACTACAGGTAATGACCGTGAATACTTGGCCCATACTTTAGCAACGCCTAAAATTTCTAAATTCTAAATTTAGCTAAAAAAATACTTGTGCCAATTAAAACGCGTAGTGTTGCATGCTGCCTATATATAAGTAGGGAACACGGTATAGCATTAGTCTCTCCCATTAGTCGCTAAACATTATTTCTGAAGCTTTAATTCTCTGAATTTCAGATTCACTGTGCAGGGAACTACACAAAACAATGGCTGTCTGATGTTGAGGCTGCGAAACCAGAAATATCCTCAGTAACGAGGCTAATTACTGCTCTGGCAGTGCACATAAGCACCCACGCCACTGTTACCCTACAGGCCCTGCTGGGCATTACTAAAGTGCTCTACAGTGGCTCTGCCGCAGACTTTGCCGTGTCGTACCTTGCCTACAGTCATGGTGTTGCCCTGAGAACTGCCGTCATAATGGCATTGTCCTTGCAACTCGTCAAGCTTGTATACGAAGAGATGGATAAACTTTCTTCAGATGTTCGGGTTCGTAGTAATTTTAGTATGAGGTAGTGGAACTTTAACAGCATTCATCACTAAATATTTAAGACTAAATTGTAATTCATGTAAGTGGAAAATAGTCGGGTTAAGCAGTAAATGATAACTATAGAACGGTTGACACATAGAAAGGCATCGCTCTCATTTTAAAGTCGGTTAGTCCTGAATTAATAGTATTTAAAGTAACGTTTGGCTCAAGAGTTTAATGGACCATTTAGAAAACTAAAAACGGATGGCTGAAGACGTGTAAAACCAAATTTAAAGTCTTAGGACTATTACACGTAGTAAAATAAGTTTTGTTGGTGCAATTCCCTAAGATTTGGTATTTTAGTACTTAAAGTCTGTGCAAATTTAGTGTTGCCAAAGTACTCCTGACGTATCTAATTTTTTTTTTTTGGGTGGGCGACAGTACTCTAATTTAAAGATTAAAAAGTTTGAAATGGCACCTCTCCACTAGGGTAGTCTCTGTACAATAAAACGCCCAGTGACCTAACTAATCATTATTTTCAGGTACGGTTGGCTGAGCTAACAAAGAGAAGAGTAGATGCCGTTCCTGTGGCAGATGCCGTTCCTGTGGCCGTTGTTCCTGTGGCCGTTCCTGTGGCTGTTTCTGAGGCTGATCCCGTTCCTGAAGTTCAAGAATCTTCAAGGTTTGACATTTCTTCAACAGATTAGTTTTTTTTCTGCTTCAAGCAAAGCTGAAGTTACATTTTTTGATTAAAGATCTTGCGTCTCTTTTTCGGAACGGTCTCGTGGAATGCCATATTGTAGCCTAATGTTTTAAATTTCTACTGCTCACACTAGAAATTTAAGTTTATTAAAATTTCAGTAGCAACTAGTCTACATAATGCTAGACTAGTTAACAATTTAAATAAAAGTATTAGGCGTTGAGAAGCGGAATTGGGTATATTTAAATTAACTACATTGTAAAACTCACTTTGTACCAATAAATTGCAAAGGTGTATAATTTTTAATTATCCTGGAGCATGTCTAACCAGAGCAGTGTTCTCTAGTTCCTGGCAAACGGAATACACTGCATAGTTATTGCCGACTCTACTAAAGACTACAACGACATTTTTCACTTCTATTATACTTGCTCTGCTAATAAACGTAAAGCAAACGAAACTTTTATGGCAACGTTACGTTGAGGCTATTGTGATGCACAGTGGCGAAAATTACACTGGGGAAACATGGTTTCAGTTAAGGCATAGCAATAGGAACAGCCTTATTAAGTAGAGCAATGTCTCCCAGACCATGACATTACTCTTTAATTATGTGTCTCGCCTCGCACTTTGTATATTAAGATTACTTGTTAGAAATATTGCCATATCGGCTTCACGAACTGGGCAGTGCCCATTGGCATTCGAAAAGTATCATTTAATGCAGCAATGTACCGAGTTAACCATCTAGCTTGGTGTGCCTAGCAGATTCTCCTATATGCTTGCTTGCGTGATGAAACTGCTTGTGTTGGATAGCTGGGTTTGAGAACTGGTCATGGTCAAACAATAGCCGCTATGAGGCAAATTCGGGTGGCTGAGATTGATCTAATTTGTTATAATTCTTTCCCCCCACCCCCATAGTCCATGGTAGTGAAATTACAGCCAGTGGCGCTAGACTTCAGCAGTGCAGCCTCCTAGAATGAGGTTTACAGCAATGACCCGTCTAAAGTTGAAAGGAAACTTTCAACTAAAGTTTTTCATGAAATTTTGAGACTTTAGAATTTCCTGCCCTCCTAACATACGGGAGGCCCCTTAAGTTGGTTTTAGAAAAAAATCTCAAAGTTTCTTTTTCGAATTGTGTATTTGGCTGTACGGGTAAACGACCAAATTCAGACTTAATTTGTAAGACAGGTTGCCTATGTACTTAAAGAAAACGTGAGGCTACTTTTTGCACTAATCCTTTGCATAACCTTCCCGGTTTGGTGTCTTCTTTTTTTGATAATTACTTACACTAATACTTAATATGCTGCGTACAAAACTAACATTAGCTGTATAAATCTCAATGTAGCTGTAACGTTACCAGTACGTTAAACATTGACAACTGTACAAAGGCTGCGAGCGTGGAGGCTCGCCACCCAGATTGTCGGCATGTAGGTACAAAGGTTCTTTTAAAGTTCTCTATCTTCAGCGTCTCGTGGGGGGAGAAAAGTGTTTATATTAGCTGCTGTCAGTGGTGATGGACACTAAGCGTTTGTCTTCATCTGTCAGGGGGCGGGTGAAGGAATGTATCCACTGATAAATGGCCGCCGGAACGTACTCTATTTATATTGTATTTTCTTAAAGATAAAAAAAAATAGTATGTGTACTCGCCTAATAGTGCTTGCGGGGGTTGAGCTCTGGCTCTTTGGTCCCGCATTTCAACCCGCCCGTGTGTCTGGTTGTCTGTACTCGCCTAATTGTGCTTGCGGGGGTTGAGCTCTGGGTCTTTGGTCCCACCTCTCTACTGTCAATCAACTGGTATACAGGTTCCTGAGCCTACTGGGTTCTATCATATCTACATTTGAAACTGTGTATGGAGTCAGCCTCCACCACATCACTGCCTAATGCATTCCACCTGTTGTGTGTGGGGAGGGGGGTTACGAAAGCTGAGCATGTTTGCATTGATAATATATTCGGCTTCATCTACCTTTCATATGTTATTTAATCTCCGTCAGTTTTAAATGCAAATAACTTCAGCAGAAAGATTTGATTTGTGGATTAACGATTATTTTATTGTTGGGGGAAGAAAAGTGCGAGAACTTTTGAGACTGAGGTCGTGGGGGGTAAAGTTGTGGACGGGTGACCCTCTGGCCAGTCACAGGGGGTGACCTTACAAGTCCCTCGAGTGACTCCAGCACACTCCATAATACTTATTCAAATAATTATAATTAAATAGCTTTCAATGCAACGGGGAGGCCTGGTCAAGGACCGGGCCGCGGGGACGCTAAGACCCGGAATCATGTCAAGCTAACCCTCTCAACCCCTCAATACCCCCCACCCCCCTCCCTCCCCACACACATACCTACGTATATTTATAACAGAGAGACTGCCTGTGCAAAAATATAATTTTATCGTGTAATTAAATCTCCTTTTAGCTTGTATATATTTCTTGTAAAGTGACACACTGATATTTATTGGTCCTGGTGACAGTGGGCGCCCCTACCATGGTTGCCAGGGGCCCCGAGGGTTAAGGCAGGGAAGGGCCTGGGAATGTTGTGAAGCAGGGGGCCCCGAGTGTTAAGGCGGGGGGGGGGGGGGAACCCCGGGAATGTTGCTAAGCAGGAGCCCCGAGTGTTGTGAAACAGGGGGGGCCCCCGAGTGTTAAGGCAGGGGCCCGGGAATGTTGTGAAGCAGGGGGCCCCGAGTGTGTTGGGGCCCCCCTGCCTCACAACCCACATTGGGGCCCCCTTCCCATGCAAGAGAAACGACGCTGACGTCTGGTCTTGACCTTGGGGCCCTTCTCCCCACGATTACCTTTGGTGCTCACACCAGTGCGGTGATGTGGAGCGACACACACACACACGTGGAGGGGAGATGGTGCAGGAGAAGAAATAGAGTAATTCAAAATCCTTTAAAGTCTGACATTTCGTCTAATTTCCAATAAATACAGAGTTCTTTATTTCCTTCCACTACGGACACAACACTACAAGAGGACAAGAGACCCAGACGGACAACCGCCATTTTACAACCAATATGTAAATATATAACTGGTCTCTAAGGGTCGTTTATAATGGGGAAGTGTCTGAAAGCCACGTAGTTAACAGCGTACAGCAAGGTAGTGTGTTGGACCCCTTGCTGTGGAAAGTTTATTTAAATCCTATACAATTTATTCATGAAGTTCACGCCTGCACTGATGAGTATTCTAACCTTTACGTACACAAGATAGGAAATGCTAAGTGCTACAGGACGATCGATATCAGGTCGTAGTAGCGGCTCAGAAATACAAGCGATGATAACTAGATAGCACGGCACTGTAATCGGATAAACATTCGCAGGCGATGAGTCACAATAACGTGGCTAAAGTATGTTGACCAGACCACACACTTGGAAGGTGAAGGGACGACGACGTTTCGGTCCGTCCTGGACCATTCACTTCGACTTGAGAATGGTCCAGAACGGACCGAAACGTCGTCGTCCCTTCACCTTCTAAGTGTTTGGTCTGGTCAACATACACATGCGTGGCAAAAAGCTTGGTAAAGTTGACATCGTGGGGATGATGGTTGATTCTTCACTGAGCAGCAAGAGTCGCTGGCACCAACAAGCAAGTCAGCCAAGAATCTTAGTGCTCAAGCGCATCTCACACCTACCTTACAGCAGTGACTGTAGACTCGCTCCCATCTTGAGTACACACTGCTCTCCTGAGGCACTGGTCTCCTGGGACACTGCTCTCTTGGGACACTGCTTTCCTGGGACACTGCTTTCCTGGGACACTGCTTTCCTGGGACACTGCTTTCCTGGGACACTGCTTTCCTGGGACACTGCTTTCCTGGGGCACTGCTTTCCTGGGGCACTGCTTTCCTGGGACACTGCTTTCCTGGGACACTGCTTTCCTGGGGGCACTGCTTTCCTGGGGGCACTGCTTTCCTGGGGGCACTGAACCCCATCCCATATTCACCTGGATAAGGGATCTGGTCTCCACCCGTTCTGGCTGAATTGGTCGGCACTTAAGAGCTTTCAGTACTGAGATGATGTTTAAGACTCGCTACTGGGAACAAAAAGTTCCAAGTAGCACGGGCTATGGTGAGCCCGTTGTGGACTTACCTGGCATAGGAGCGGGGCTGTAACTTGTGAGGAGATGTTCTATGTCTTACAGTTATGTATGAGTATTCTCAAAGTTCTCCACTTGACCCAACCTCGTGGATAAGCTGGACCTGGTATGCTTGTAACCTAACATTAAATACAATTTTATCTATAAAATAGATTGTCTGTCCAAAGTTTGAGACCAGATGTTTGTGGCTAGCCTCACCCAACTTTGCATGATGACTGAAGGGTCGTGGGGGACTATCACAGGAAAGTCAGTCAACCTCTCTGTTCCTTTTAAGAAGTCAATTCCCATTACTATCTTCTGCGACCTATATAAAAGTTAGATTTTTCCCTCGTCCCCAGTACCACCAATACTCGTCCCCAATACACTCCCACCATCTACGGTGCCAAGAGAAACGCTTCCGTTTGATATTGGCTTAAGATATAATGTTTACATCTTGAGTGAAGGGGCGTAGAAACGCTATTTACGCGTATGAATAATTATACAGGATGTGTTATCCGCAATTGGAAAAATATTTTGAACTTATGAAGGTTGTTTATTATTGGGATAAGAGGGGCGGGGCTTGGTGTGGATGTGGGGCGTGTGGGTTCGTGGGTCGTGTGGCTTCGTGGGTCGTCGTGTCGTTTTGGTGTGTAGTGGGCCCACCTATTTGTGTTTGAAGTGTTTGTGCGTGTGTGTGTGTGTGTACTTGTCTAGCTAGCCTTTTCCATGAGGATTTTCACTCATTTGATACTTTGTATTAATTCCTGCTGACTGGGACCAGAAGACTGTACAAGACCAATTACTGATCTTCCCCAGAATGCAACCCACAATAATTCCCTTATTCAGTATATTTCCTGTATGCTGATCCTCTGTACTCTCTCTGGCCTCTTGCTTTGACTTTCCCTTGAACTATGTGCTCAAAGACCAGCACATAGTGACTACTGACTCTTAGATTGATTGATTGATGAAGATTAAGCCACCCAAAGGGTGGCACGGGCATGAATAGCCCGTAAGTGGTGGCCCTTTTGAGCCATTACCAGTATCAAGAGCTGATACTGGAGATCTGTGGAGGTGCGACTGCACCCTGTGTGACGGGAGATGTCTCCCGTCGACTCTTAGAAATGATTGGAGAAATTTAGGTCAGGACTCATTTCATTAGATGATCGACTACTGAAAAGTCGGACTACTAACGGAAGAAGCTCGACCCTGAAGGCACAAATAGGTGAGTAGAAATTGGTAAGTATACCCACATACAGATGTGGTTGGGTCGATGCCCGGAGAATTCGTAATGTTTACATGTCAAGGGTAAGCAGTGAAGGAGAGGAGTTGAACCGCCCTCATCACTGCCCGCTGACAGGTGAACCGCCCGCGTCACTGCCCGCTGACAGGTGAACCACCCGCGTCACTGCCAGCTGACAGGTGACCCACCCGCGTCACTGCCAGCTGACAGGTGACCCACCCGCGTCACTGCCCGCTGACAGGTGAACCACCCGCGTCACTGCCCGCTGACAGGTGAACCACCCGCGTCACTGCCCGCTGACAGGTGAACCACCCGCGTCACTGCCCGCTGACAGGTGACCCACCCGCGTCACTGCCAGCTGACGGCCTGTAAGTACTTATTATTAACATCTTTATTGACAAAATTAATTACAATTTTGCCTAATCTGAGGATTTTGAGTCTTATTAAAGTGAGGATAATGCTGGTATTCACTGTCACGCAGGACAGAGGGTCATACATATGACAATAGGTCTAAACTGTAGGCTGAAGCACATATATATCATGGTTACAATCAATGTACCGAGACTCTTACTCAAAACCCTTCAGGTTTGGGCCAAATATGGTGGCTACTTTGGTCATCTTATGATCTTCACGTAAGAACGAGTGTGAGTAGCAGATGACTCAAAGAGAAGCGTGAGCACTTTCATAGACGTCCTGCTTGCTTGATGGAGTTCTGGGAGTTCTTCTACTCCCTAAGCCCGGCCCGAGGTCAGGCTTGACTTGTGAGAGCTACGGGAGACATCTCCCGTCACGCAGGGTGCAGTCGCACCTCCACAGATCTCCAGTATCAGCTCTTGATACTGGTAATGGCTCAAAAGGGCCACCACTTACGGGCTATTCATGCCCGTGCCACCTTTTGGGTGGCTTAATCTTCATCAATCAATTTTGTGAGAGCTTGGTCCAACAGGCTACTGTTTGGAGCAGCCCGCAGGCCCACGTACCAACCACAGCCCACCTTCTAACCATTGCCGTCTGAGTAGTTTGTACGACTTTTCTAAACTTTTTAATCTCTCATTTTCCCGTCTTCCCTCCCCTTCAACTCCTTGAATCCTCTTTCTCCCAATTTATCTTTCCTTCATTCCCTTCTTTCCATCGTTTCCCCTCTACCAGTCCGTCCTCCTCTATCTCTCTCTTTACTTCTTTATTTCTTAGAAGTAAAAACTGTGCATGATATGAACCTTATGAAACAAATAAGAACAGAGAAATATTGCAAAATGTTGCAAGATTATCTGGGCAATGTACAAAGTTGGTCTCTGAGATGGCTACTTGAGTTTAATGCAAACAAATGCAATATAATGAGAATAAGAATACGCATTAGCAAACCTCAAGGTCATTAAACAATGAAATAAGGTGAGTACACCTCGAGAAAAATAAAATGTAAGGTAGATATCATTATTTCTATCATCTGATATCATTTCTATTTCTATCATACCGACACGATGAAATCAGTATCACATGCCCAACTGCCGAGTATTTGAATAGCTTTCAGGAACCTGGGTAAGAAAGCTTTTGGAACATCTACTTACGTGAGACCGGTTCGAGAATATGCAGCTCAGTCGTACAGGTTCCTAAAAAAAAACAGAACACGAAACATGAGTAAATCTTGACATAAAGCACTTCCAAACTAGAAGGAGAGGACACTACTCCAGCATGAGAAGAGGGAGCTGATAACGACAGTTTCTGACTCCTGAATATACAGGACTCCAGAACCTGGTTCTCGATAATATATACGAAAGAACGATAAACAAATACATAAAGAGCAAAACTAACAGGAAGAGAGAGAGAGAGAGAGAGAGAGAGAGAGAGAGAGAGAGAGAGAGAGAGAGAGAGAGAGAGAGAGAGAGAGAGAGAGAGAGAGAGAGAGAGAGAGAGAGAGAGAGAGAGAGAGAGAGAGAGAGAGAAGCAGCTACCTCACCTTGATCCAATAAAAATAATTCTTTGCCTGCAGAAGACACAACGCTTCCCGCAAACCGTAGATCACCCGCCAGCTGCCTTGTTTTTCCACGTCAACCACAAATTAGGCTTTAATTCGGGGATCTCGATTTTTGCGAACGAATCCGACTCACAGACAAGCTTGTTTAATCAGATTTTATGATAATTAGCGCCGGGCGTGTGATATCTCGGGTAATCTCCAGCAAACTGTGCTGAGAGGAAGATACATCGCGCAAAATACCGCACATCAGACCATATTACCTACACCACCACCAGCAGCCTACTACCACCCACACCTTAATCCTCACCACACCATCACATCCCTACCACCAGCCCCCACCACACACCACCAGCCCCCCCAACCATCCCCCCCTTCACTACCACCACCAGCACCCCCAACACACCACCACCACCACCACTCCCATGCCTGTATGATCCACCAGCGAACCGTTAATCACTCTCCGCTTCAAGTATCAACAAATCCTCAACTAGCGAGAATATACCACCATTACCAAGGCACTCGGGAGCTTCCTTCGTAAGATTTGTATTTCTTGAAGGCACTCTGGAGGCTGCCTGCTATTCGTCTTGAAGGAGGAGACACCTCGGCTCCTCCACGTCAGGCAAGACGAAGGCTGATGGTGGTGATGGTGGTGATAATGGTGTTGGTGGTAGAGGGAGGCACTTGCTGTGGTAGCGATGGTGAGGTAATGGTATTGATGATGGTTATAGGACTAATGTTTAGGCGAGTGGTGGTGGTAGTGTTGGTGATAGTGACTCTGGTAGTGGTGTTGGCAGGGTTGGTGGTGAGAGTAATAATGCTGGAAATGGTGATAGTGATGGCGGTGATGGTGTTACACGTGACAGTGAGGCTGATGGTGATAAAATTGGTGATGGAGAAATTCGCCTTGATTGTCAGCTACTGTGATATACGATCGGAACGCTGGCATTTTGGCTTCATAAAATGTATAATGCTTAAAATGCCACAAAGGACCATTAATCTTTTTGCAAATTGCATGTTTTACTTTGCCCAAAAAATCGTGAAGAAAATTAGTGGCAATTAAACTTTTTTTTTTTGTATGTACACCAAGAAATGTATTACACACCAGAAGGTAAATTCTAAGTTTCGTTGTATACATTCTTAAGAATTTACTGTAGTCCAGGACTATGTTGAAAACTCGGGTCTAATTGTGGGTCAGTAATATTGTGGTAGGTTTAATAACCCTCCAGAGATTGATGACAGTCAACCATGTCTCCTACTTATAATGATAAATAAAAAAATATGCAGAACAACATTCAGTTATGGATATTTGTAGATAACATCAATAAATGTTGTAAATACATCACCAAATAAACATCATCAAATGGAAATAAGCGCATCATCACCATTTAATGCGTTTCCGTAAACATCAACAACCAATAAAAAATAAAATAATATTACAATTCCACAGCCTTCACCTATGGTTGTGCATTATTAATTTTAAAGTTAATATTCTGGTTTCCATTGTACAAAATGTACGCAATTAATCACCTTTAGAAAATATCCCACACATAAACTTCAGCAAAACTAAAGGAAAAGTTTGCAGCTGTTATATCATAATTTGTTTTAAAATATTACTAATAAGGCCTTAATTGCAAAGGGAATTAATAAGATGACTGGTGAAGCTTGTGATCTACAGCCTAGGCTGCCCGGGCGATGTTTTGACACGCCGTAGGCTTCAACATTCAGTCAAGATCTTATCTAAGATTTCATGAGAAGCTGGAAAAATCTATCTTCACACCAATATACTGTTGGGAAGAGTAGAAGAGAGTAAACAGCTGCCTTTGCATCATGTGAGGATGATGTGGATATCTTAAACCAGATTTAATAGATTCTTTCTTAGATCATGAGCACTAGAGTCGTTCAAAAGGCTTATAAATTCTTTCTGAATATAATTAACACAAGGAATATTTGTGTGAAAAGGATTTCTAATTAGCTTTCTATCCACTTCAGTCATATCTGGAAAGTCTGTTTAGTTTATTTCGCAGTGAGGAGAGGGGGTCGTGCAAAAAATTTGTTGAGTAAATGTACTTTAGTAACTTACTTTTGATCACTAATTTTACAACAGTCTGTAGGCTTCTCCTTTTTCAAAGGGGAGTTAAATACTAGAGCATGGGGGGGAGGGGGGACAATACAATGCTTCTCTTGCCTCCTACAACTAACCTACAACTAATTTATTATATATTTCTTCTTCAGTATCCATGGTGACATCTTGTCTGGACCTATAGCTTTGTGACATCCCGTTCCTTAATTTTTCTGCCATCACAACGAACCATTTCAGTGAGTCTTTCCTATTAGGAGTGTCTCTTTCACCATTTCTTCCCATCCCCCAGTTCCATCCCTAATCCTTATCCTGATTCCTTCCCAGGGCTATATAGTCGTAATGGCTTGGCGCTTTCCACCTGATAGTTACCTTTCGTTAGGGCTCTTAGCTCTAGTGACATATCAGGTTCCAATTTAAACATTTCCTGGAAGCTTTCGTTAAACGATTCACGTACTTCTTTATCCTTCTCTGCGTCCCATCTCTCTTCTTCAGCGGCACCTTCCTCCTAATGATCGTAAGGGTCAATATACCATGGTCCAAGGCTTTGAATGCTATGTTATTCTCAAGTTGTATCTCGGCCACTCTTCTAATTTGAGTGAATTCGTTTCTTGTATAAATTGTGATAGACTTCTCTGCTTTCTGTATCTATGTCATGCTTTTTTAGTTCTATTTTGCCTCCAGGTACTATGGTCTAATGCTTTTTGGTTGACTAATCACTTAGTGGTAGTATGAATCTTCAGCCAACTTCTTCGAGTTACATCATATTGTATAATATAGGTCAGCAAGGTTTTCTGTTTATTATCCTCTGTCCCAAGATGTTCTCTACACAAATTGCCTAACATTCTGGCAATCCCGTTTCCGGTATACTAGCCTTGCACTCTTCCCGTGCGTGCGTGTGTGTGTGGTTACATAAGTGTACTTACAGGATGAGAGCTACGCTCGTGGTGTCCTGTCTTCCCAGTACTCTTTGTCACATGACGCCTTGAAACTAGTGTGTTTGTGTGTGTGTGTGTGTGAGAGAGAGAGAGAGAGAGAGAGAGAGAGAGAGAGAGAGAGAGAGAGAGAGAGAGAGAGAGAGAGAGAGAGAGAGAGAGAGAGAGAGAGAGAGAGAGAGAGAGCAAGAGAGAGAGAGAGAGAGCATATGCTAATTTGTGTACCTTGTCTTTCTTATTCGTTCACACATTAGTGACTTATTTTGCCTTAAGCTTCTTCCTCTGGTTATTGATCTCCTCGCTTGCGCTGGGTTTGCTAGTCTACTAACACTGATGACAATGATAACAAAGATAACTTGAATAATAACAATAGTAATTATAAAAATAACAATTGCAATATCAGCAACAAAACGCCAACAGCCTAACAGCTCTTCTAAAACAACACAGCAGTTACCGGTCATTACAAATGTGTTACATGAATCCCAGAGAAGTCACCTCTCAGGGGAGAGCATCATCCTCAGGAAATTAACCCAGAACAAAATGGCATACGCGTTCTTGAAAGAATGTAATTATACCAGCGAGGCCTAAAATGTATTATTACCGCACCCACACTTCCTCAGTAACATATGTTTAGCGTAAACAAACGCACCGGTGGTATCAATAATATGGGTAAGTATATTACGTCATATACCGGCTTGAGTGACATAGAGATGAATACGCCGAACTCTTAAAATATTTCAGCGAGAGACTGCAAGAGCTTCAGGGTAAATGTAAGAGATAATTGAGTGTTAGTGGCCGTCTGCCGCTCACTAGCAGCGCCTGTCATTTCCTATGAGTTCATTATTTCTTCCTTTCAGTCCTTGTCCTCGATAATTTTCCGTGAACCACGACCATAAACTGAGTCAAGAGAAAATGTGGCTTACAACAGCATTTTTAGTTCAGGCAGAAGCGCTCTGCTCTTCGTGACGCACGCGGCGCGCGACGCTCCCATTGGCTGGACCAGCCTGACCGCCCAGCCTCCTGATTGGCCCGCTGCTCCGAGCTCCAGGCAAGAAAACGCTGAACTGGCAACTCGCAACTGACCTAACCTTTTCTTATATATATATCCGAGCCACCGTTTATACACACGTGAATTAATAACGAATAACTATGATATTTACAATAAAAGTGGTGATTCCGAGGATATATTGAGGCGTAGTTCATGCTGGGGCGATAGTAAAGTAGGGAAGTACGAGGCAACTTGCCTGGCAGGAGAGGCCAACACGTATATAGGAAGCACATCTCCCTGGCAGCCTCAGTGCTTGCCTGACCGTGTTGAGTGAGAAGTGCGCCAGTCTCGCCCGTCGCGCTCCTGAGAGAACCGTTATATAAAAAAAGAAAGTATGTTACAATTTACCACTTACCATAACAGATCTGACCCATGATACATTACAACCTGACGTTAGCAGCCGCAGACTCTTACCTCCTTCCCTTACATGCTAGCAAGCAATTTCACCCGTTGAATTTTTTACACATTAGAAAGTAGGCTGATAGCAAGGAAGGAGGAATTCAACAGGATTTGCTTCGTGCTTGCAAGCAGGTGTAGGACCTTGCCGGGGGCGCCTGGTGCTATATATGGTGGGGTGAGCGCGGGGAATTACTCATTACAGTACTGGTACACCTTATGTGTACACCTTATATGGCTGTACATCGTCATTCCAGCCTCAACTGTAATAATTTGTAATTCACTAACAAATAAAACTTTTAAATCTAATTAAATCTAAATGCCGTAATGATTACGTACGTATGATAATTATTACTTAAATAATACCGATTGTTATGTAAACTAATTCAATTATTAATATATAACCATATATAAATTACGTTTTTGATTTAGTAAAGACAAGCACACAATTATTATATAAACAGATGTACACAATTAAATATCTTTAAAAGAAAAAGTAACTTTAGCAAAACCAACGTAATTACCACATACGGATAAGAACAATGTAATTAAAAATTACAATGAATTTAACCACACACATTTTAACTCCCTCATTTAATCAAGTATAATGTTAGCTAATTTGTTGGTCGGTTCGTGTCACTGTCATAGGAAGCCTCCTGCAATTGACAGACCTTAAATACGAGGATTTTGATAGTTTGGGGAAAATGTAGATTTAATTTCTTGTAATATTTTGCTGTAAAACGAATACAGTTCCAACTTGAATGCTATATAATAACGTTCTATTTTTCATCATTAATAATACTCTAAGGAAAATATTTGAAAGAGCATCAAATTACACAGTATGCGCTGAAGACCCATCTATTGGTCACTTCAGAGGTCAGCCACCACCCACTCTCTGTAACAGGTGATAACAGGGGACTTTAAAAGAAGTTCCCGTTTTCTTTATAGCGGTAATTGTGGTATATCTTCTAAATCTTCAATTGTAGGTCTTTAAAGGCTTTAGTTTGGTTAGGTATCTTTTGGTTAGATATCTTTTGGTTAGGCTACGCATCAATTGTATATTTGCACTATCTCTGAGAATTTATACTCCTTAACTTGAAAAATTGCACTTATTTCATGTTTTTATATTATGCAACAAATGAAAATTATTAATTGTAATTATTTTGTTTATATCCAAGGGAAATAAACAGAGAGGTGGACCCCAATTTCTTGGGTACAGTAGTTCTAGACTGTGTCCTGGACTATAGTGTGTGTGTATATATATATATATATATATATATATATATATATATATATATATATATATATATATATATATATATATATAGATATATATATATATATATATATGTATATATGTATATATATATATATATATATATATATATATATATATATATATATGTATATATGTATGTATATATATATATATATATATATATATATATATATATATATATATATATATATATATATATATATATATATATATATATATATATATATATATATATATACATATAATGTGTGTGTCAATGCCGTGTTTATTTCAATACATTCTTTTATATATTTATATTTCCCTACCCATTCTTATATTCCCTATCTCCTGTCTCATTAATATGTTCTTCGTCTCCCTGTCTATTCTCATACCCCATTTCCCTGCCCATTTTCATATTTCCCATCACCTTATCCTCTCTTATAATCCCCATTTCCTCATCTTCCTCAATTCTCTCTAACTCAGATGTATCTGCTATTCCCAGCTTCCCTCTTCCCTATCTCAGCTGTAACCCCCTCCTCCTGCCTTTACTGATCTATCGACCCCCTCCCCTTCCTTATCTCTTCCGCCTATCTATCTCCACATCTCGACTCCACGAGAGGACCTAAACAGAGCCTTTTGGCTAATAACGTCGGGCCCTCTCTGCTCAAGTTCAAGTAGGATTCTTGAGAAAAAGGAGTACATCTCAAGAGGATTGAGTAGCTTAGGTTATTTCTACACTCTCCCCCCTCCATCTCCTATAATCTGCGGCCACCCATGCTAGGTCTATAATCCTCATTACTCTGCTTATAAGAATTTGTCTTATAGGAAAGTTGTTCCTTTCCGCCTGGCTTTTCCCCTTCTCCAATTCTCCCCTCCCGCTTGTTAGACAAGGACAGCGACAGTGCACAACAATCAAGTCCTGAACATGAAAGCCTCGGTACGGTCCTGGTTGATGGGGTTCTGGGAGTTCTTCTACTCCCCAAGCCCGGCCTGAGGCCAGGCTTGACTTGTGAGAGTTTGGTCCACTAGGCTGTTGCTTGGAGCGGCCCGCAGGCCCCTGGCAACAGCGTGATTTATAATACAAATAACTACGGAATCTAAAAATGATATAGAGACGCCCGGTATTCAGTGACGAGGGTTAAGGCTGTCGGTTGGAGCTCACTTACTCATCAATGTTTCGATCTGTGAGGCATCTAGGACATGTGTCTTGGTCGACTCTGACGCCGTCTTGAGTCTTGTTGAAGCAATTTCCTTTAAGTATTGTGTACGTTGAGATCATGTCTTCTCCGTTTTCTGATATTGTGAAGTTCAGTTCCATTTGGTTGTTTTCAAAGCTAATGTCTCTCAGGTGTAGGAGAGTGTTTGTGTTCCTACCTGTGTGTTGCTATCCATAGGTGTTCTGACGTGTGATGGAGGTGATTAGGTTTCAGCTTCTCATCCCCTGCGTTATGTATCCGTTGTGTCTTGAGTGTTCCTGTACTTGGTTATATCTATAGTTGATGTGAATGTTGTCAGTCTCCTCTACCCGCCCCTTCCTCTAGCTCGCCCACCTTCTGCAGGCGATGAGTCACAATAACGTGGCTGAAGTATGTTGACCAGACCACACACTAGAAAGTGAAGGGTCGACGACGTTTCGGTCAGTCCTGGACCATTCTCTGGTCCAGGATGGACTGAAACGTCGTCGTCTCTTCACTTTCTAGTGTGAGGTCTGGTCGCCCGCTCTAGTTGTCGCTGCAAGAGACACTTCCTGAATTTTTCTTTTGACTCGCATTGTTCCAATGTCCACCTGTGTTCCCATTCACGGCAACAAGTCTCTCCTTGTTTTTATCTTGCATGTTTTAACCAGGTTTCATAGTCCGTTTCTTTTGATGTGAAGCTTCCTTTGTAAGCTATCACATCCTAGCTCATTTAATTCTGTCACCAACCTTGTTGCGAAGCTCAGAATGTTCAATATTTTTGTTATTTTGTTGGTTGCAGATGAAACACCAGTTGCATCTTGTTTATCTTGTCGTTTAGCTCGTCGCTGAACAGCATTGTTCAGTAACCTTTGTCTGAACCTGGAATGATCCAAGCCGGACCGAAATTTTATCACCTCTGTCTTTGTCCCCAGCTCACATAGTCTACACGCGTCATGTTATAGATTCAGCCACTCGGAACAAGTTCCAAGTAGCACGGGCTATGGTGAGCCCGTAACTTACCTGGCACAGGAGCGGGGCAAGTAGCACGGGCTATGGTGAGCCCGTAGTAGACTTACCTGGCACAGGAGCAGTGCGGGTGTACACGCGTCACCCTCAGACAAAGTTATATACAGAAATCAGGAACAGGACAGGTACTTACGGGCTATTCATGCCCGTACCACCTCTTGGGTGGCTTAATCTTAAAAAAAAAAAAAGGTACAGACACCGAGACTGACCCATCACGGTGCTCTGCATATTCCTGTACATTCATTTCCCGTGGGAGATGAGATCAAAAGTTTTCAGCAAGTCTTGGACCACGCCAGCCACAGGTCGTTCCTGTCCATCCTGACGTATAATTGTCAGGGCAAATTATTCATACGAGATTTCCGGTGTCTTGATCGCATGAGAGGTGTTTGTGTTTCTTTATAGTCTTTGTTCTATTATTTTCTTCATTGTCTTGGAAAATTCCGCGTTAGTGAGTGTCCGTAAGAGTGTAGCTTAATTCCTATCTTCATTGTTGACAATTGTGATACAATTTTCTGAATTCCATCTGTCTGGCAGCTCCGTCTATGGCCTGGTATTGTAGAGAGTGTTTGGATTCGCTGCCTCTGTTTTTCACATATATATAATGGGTGAATTTCCACGTCTGCCATTACTATGTTGTTTATTATAATGCTCTGAGTTTAGCTAAATGTGCGTGTGTGTGTACTCTCCTAGTTGTGCTTGCGGGGGTTGAGCTCTTGCTCTTTGGTCCCGCCTCTCAACTGTCAATGTTGACAGTATGCATGTGCGTGTGTGCCATCCCCGGAAGAGAGGACATACCAGGTGGATCAGAGAGAGAGAGAGAGAGAGAGAGAGAGAGAGAGAGAGAGAGAGAGAGAGAGAGAGAGAGAGAGAGAGAGAGAGAGAGAGACCCCTTCCCCAGAGCAGGTTGAACAAGCAAGCGTGCCCTGATCCCAGTTAGAGGGCGCCCTCATAGCAATTACGTCGGCTGCGGGAGAAAGAGAGACGCTGCATAATGTTAATATATTCCCCTATGGAAAGTTGGCCAGGCTGCAAACTTCCCCGACGCGATCCTCTCATCACTTGTCGATAGTGGTAATGCTGAGGATTAATGTCGACCAATGAGCCGGATGTGCGGGAGCCGGCATGTGGTCTCCGGCATGTGGCCTCCGGCATGTGGTCTCCGGCATGTGGTCTCCGGCATGTGGTCTCTGGCATTATCCGGAAGCTTCGCACAGACAATAGCGACATGTATCATGTGCTTTGGACCCTAATGTGGTGTAATTTCTATTTCGAGGGGAATGCTTGCGCCGGTAACTATGCCTTTAAGTCAAATTGTATAATACTAAAGAATCTGAATCGATATTGAGAGTGGTCTTTTTCAATTACAAATTGTAAAAGCATTTTGAATATTATTGAATCTGCGTTAATAAAAATGACAAAGGTCTACAATATAATTAATAATGGTCTGTACTATTTTAGCCCATTTTTAATGGATCAATTAAAAGACTTAGTAAGATGATCAATAGGGTGATCAATAGATGATGATCAACTAACCTCATAGGGACAATACTTTAAGGCACTCACGTGTATTGGTCAATAACTCCTCTCTGCAGTTTCCTCTTGTCTTGTGTTCATGAGCCAATATTATGAACACACAGAAATCACAATAGCGTGATGCATCAAATGAACAAATCCACAAGGGCATGTCGTAGCTCAGTCGTAATTCTTTTTACCATGTCGTAGCTCAGTCGATTAAGGCTGCGTCTGGGATGCTCTCGGACGCAGGTTCGAATCCTCGTCACGGCCCTTGTGGATTTGGAATATTATGAACACATTGCTCACTTCATGTCTCCTTCCTTCTGCCGTATGCACATCCTGTACCAGTTTGCAGTGTTCATACTTCTCAAGATGAATCTTTCTTTACGCGAAAGCGCTTAAGTAGTTTTATTATTTTCCTTCGCGTTTTTTTTTGACAATATTCATTACATGTTAATTTCTTCATGATTTACACACACAAATGCAAAGTTTCTTTCATCCGGTGGACTGTTCACCTAGCGGTAAATAGGTATCTGGGAGTTAGACAACTGCCACGGGCTGCATCTTGTGTGTGTGTGTGTGTGTGTGTGTGTGTCTGTGTGTGTTAGAAAAAAATATATGTAGTAGATATGACAGGAAAAATAAGTTTGGAGTCAATACCTTGGACGACCGACGATTGGGAAAGTCGGGATCCAAGAGCTAAAAGCCCGATCTTGCAGGCACAGCAATGTAAATACACACACATGTATACCACTAGTGAGGACACTTGGCCTCTGAGAAAGGAATACATGGCACTTGAGGGAGCCTCGTAGGTCTCTCACGTGTCCACGTTGACTCTTAACTCTTACCCGCCACAAAAAAGGCTTCTTGTGCTATATTATAAATAAATGGATTAGTTGTAAAAAAGAAACAAGGTATGATATTGATATACCATATATCAAGGTATGATATTGAAGGTATGGTATGATATTGATATACCATATATCAAGGTATGATATTGATATACCATATATCAAGGTATGATATTGATATACCATATATCAAGGTATGATATTGATATACCATATATCAAGGTATGATATTGAAGGTATGGTATGATATTGATATACCATATATCAAGGTATGATATTGATATCATACCATATATCAAGGATATGATATTGAACAAGGTATGAATGAACAATGGTATGACAATCGACTTGATAGTGGACGGACCGAAACGTCGTCGTCTCTTCACTTTCTAGTGAGTGGTTTGGTCAGCATGATATTGAAGGCTGTTGAGTTCTTTTAAGATCCTTATGAACCAGTGATGCAGGGGACATTTCCTCACTATAAACGATGGAAAACAAAGGTGTCTATCCCCTGGTTTCTATTCAACGAACTCGTAGTTCTATCGTTTTGAAAGCTCTTGGACACTTTCCTCCCGAAGTCTCGAGTCGTATAGGGACATAATTTAAACAAATTTGCCCTACATGTGTTTGAAGATTGATTGATTGATGAAGATTAAGCCACCCAAGAGGTGGCACGGGCATGAATAGCCCGTAAGTGGTGGCCCTTTCGAGCCATTACCAGTATCAAAAGATGATAGTGGAGATCTGTGGAGGCGCAACTGCACCCTGCGTGACGGGAGATGTCTCCCGGACCAAGTGGTGACCAAATGGTTAGTGTTTGAAATAGTTCATCACCAGTAAATGCTGGCTCCACTACATCAAAACCCCCATGTCGCTGTGGGTATCACCCAGAGTGGCATGCCCAATGTTGCCTCTGACTTCGTGTGTGTGTGTCATCTCCTGGAGTGCTGGCAATTGAGAGCGTGGAGCCTGTACACATCGGCACGCGTCTAGCCGTAAATACACCACTTGTATACAGTGTGAGTTGGGGCAGCTAGTGAAGAGCCATTTCGATAGCGAGGGAATGTGAGTCGGGGCGCGTGCTCTGGGCAGACCTGGACAGCACCAAGCAGAAATTAAATAAATAAAATATGAAACACACACACATATATATATATATATATATATATATATATATATATATATATATATATATATATATATATATATATAGTTATATATATATATATATATATATATATATATATATATATATATATATATATATATATATATATATATATATATATATAGTAGTTCTTATTAATATCTCGGTGACATCAATTCCTTAGTAATCCTTTAAGTAATCCTTTAATATATCAATTATAGATGAATCCAAAATGCATAAACCTTCACTAATATTCTTGTTACGTCTTAGTAATTTGTATTAAAACAGATTCAATAGTATTTATATCTAATATTCTCTTACAATGGATGATCAAAGAAAAATCCTCGCAATTACTTTAGTGAGTTTTCAAATACATGAGTAAATACAGCATTAGGCATTTGGCCACTTCTTGCTGAATAAATTGATAAATTATAAAATAATTTTTTTTAAACTGTCATATGTAGCATATATGGCTCTTTACATGGTATTTTGTAAATGGCCATAAACAGGCCTAATTACCCCCCTGTATGTCCATGGCCATTAAACCTCACAAGTGGATTGTGGAGTTAAAAACGTATAACACAAATCTAACCTAACTATTAGCAACAAAAAGCTAACCTAAACTAACAACAACTACCCAAATCTAACCCGGCATGATTAGATTTGGGCCCAAGCACAGCTGAAAAAAAATGTTCAGGTCGTGCATTTGAGCATTAATAGTAATAATTACATTACAACAAACGGGCAAGGGGGTTACAGAGGGCGGTGATAAACTGGGGAGTGCCACACCAGGTAAAGTTTTCCAATTTTTGCCAATTGTCCCTTAGCTGACAGAAAACGCGGCAACTTTGGTCTGGCCTCAATGGAAGGGCCCAATGGTCAGGTCATTGTATTGATTATGTGTGTGTGTGTGTGTGTGTGTGTGTGTGTGTGTGTGTGTGTGTGTGTGTGTGTGTGTGTGTGTGTGTGTGTGTGTATTAACCTAATTGTGCATGCGGGGGTTGAGCTCTGGCTGTTTGGTCCCGCCTCTCAACCGTCAATCAACAGGTTCCTGAGCCTATTGGACTCTATCATATCTACACTTGAAACTGTGTGTGTGTGTGTGTGTATTCACCTAATTGTGCTTACGGGGGTTGAGCTCTGGCTCTTTGGTCCCGCCTCTCAACCGTCAATCAACTGGTGTACAGATTCCTGAGCCTATTGGACTCTATCATATCTACACTTGAAACTGTGTATGGAGTCAGCCTCCACCACATCACTTCCTAATGCATTCCATTTGTCAACCACTCTGACACTAAAAAAGTTTTTTTTAATATCTCTGTGGCTCATTTGGGCGCTCAGTTTCCACCTGTGTCCCCTTGTGCGTGTGCCCCTTGTGTGTGTGTGTGTGTGTGTACTCGTCTATTTGTGCCTGCAGGATCGAGTATTAGCTCCTGGACTCGCTTTTCTAGCCACCGGGTGTCTAATGCCATGACTCCTGACCTATTTCCCTATCAGATCTACTTTTAAAATTATAAATGGTGTTTGTTTCCACATCCTGCAATTTTGGTTCAGTCAATTTTCCCACTGTTAGTTTTATACGAAATTGACGACGGTTCAGTCTGTCCTTGACCCTTAGGACATGGGTTCAGGGTCATTAACACTTGTTACAGGGGCTTGAATACTAGTCACTTATGGAGTCCTCGTTATAGTCATAATTGCTGCTCTTCTAATTACCCTTAAATACACAGCACTGAATGGAACGGTCTCCCACGCTGGCCTCAAACGCTTTGACTACCCACACCTCAATGGCCAACCAGCTCAGAAACACACGTTCTTAATGGTGTGGTTCGTCTCTGTGGTTCCAGAGGCTAGTCACAGCGCTGTGAATTGTTAGAACGAAATGACCATTGGTCTCAATCTACAATACTGTATAAAACAGTATTGTATACAGTGCAGGCGATGAGTCACAATAACGTGGCTAAAGTATATTGACCAGACCACACACTAGAAGGTGAAGGGACGACGACGTTTCGGTCCGTCCAGGACCATTCTCAAGTCGATTGAAAATTGTTGATTGAAAGCCGAAACGTCGTCGTCCCTTCACCTTCTACTGTGTGGTCTGGTCAATATTGTATACAGTATTGTATCTAATTACTGTATACAACAAGCTGTACACAAATACATTGAGCTTGAATGTATTTTGTTTACATACACATTTTCAGATTATAATAGTCATAAACATTACACAAAAAATCGGGTGATAAAAGGATGTAAAACTGTTAAATCGTTTACATGTTTAGCAAATGTGTAAAATATTTATATATACATTATTTGTATTTTCAGGGAGCAGGGAAGAGCCTTGAGAGTGTGTAGTGTTGAAGGTAAAGTGACACGACAACTGTCAAAGATTGATTGATTGATGAAGATTAAGCCACCCAAGAGGTGGCACGGGCATGAATAACCCGTCAGTGGTTGATTTTTTTGGGAGTGAATGTGACCTTTGGTCGTGAATTTGCCAAAGCCTACGAGTGTATTATAACTAAAGACATTGTGAAATTTGTGAGTATATTGGAGAAAGGAGGATGTCGTACGATCCTCACAGTGAACCAAGATAACACCAAGATAGCAAGTTGTATCTAGCAAGACAGCAAAGAAACTCCTAACTTATAATAACATTGATATTAATAATAACTTTCCGGTGACAAGCGTTGTCGTTTCGTTATCCTGTCCCGAGTTATAATGGAAACATAACAGTGACGTTTTGTTCAAGTTCAAGTATGTTTATTGAGATAAGCAATAAATACATCTCAAAGGGATAGAGTAGCTTAGGCTATTTCTACCCCCCAAAAATTGTAACGTTTGGGGTGTGTTTGTGTGTGTGTCACTTCCGCCAGCCGGCTTGAGGACCACCTGAGTGGGGGAACAGCTGACATATGAAGTTTATCTGCTATCGTTCGTGGGCGTCTGGAGTGTGTGTGGTAGTGGGGGTCCTAAAGTGTGTGTAGAGATCCTCAAGTGTTGCCTAAAGTGACATTGTGGCGCCCACTTCCATGGCCTCGGCCGTGACTCCAGTCTGGACCCAACCAGCCGCCCACACCACGCCCACTGCCCCATCTTTAGACTACCAGGCCGCCCACACTGGTCGCCCACCCGGGGTGGTGAGTGGGTGGGGGGGTGTGGATGGGTGGACAGGCCTGGCCAACTCCTCCCTGGTGGTGGTGGAGAACAACTTCACCGTGTTGGAGAGTGTTCCGACACTAGCTAACAAGACACTCTGGCCAGCGGGGCCTGTCATCCATCTGGGCGTAGAGGTGGAGCTCTTCCCCGAGTGGGTGGTGGGCGTGTGGACGGGCGTTCTCGTCACTCTAATGGCAGTGGGTGTGGGCGGCAACGTCTTGGTGCCTGTCGTGGTGATGCGGACCCGGGACCTGCGCTCGTCTACCAATCTCCTGCTGGTGAACCTGGCAGCAGCAGACCTGCTGGTGCTGCTGGTGTCCCTGCCGACGGCCCTCATCGAACTCCACTCCCGCCCGGAGACCTGGGTGCTGGGGGAGCCCATGTGTGAGTACCGTCTCTCTTGTTGCTCCTTCTTGCATGCACCATCTTGCTCAACACATCTCACAGCAACATTCATCATCGACCTGCTACGTCAGGGCTCAATTTGTGTTAATTTTTCACCATTTTCACCATTCATAAATTGTATTTATCGTCAAATTTCTCACTGCTACACCCACAGTACTCACTAACTCATGTGTCTGGGGACGTTAATCATGTATTCTTTACCATACAAAATAAAGAGCCAAGGATGTGTCTCACTTGTTATGACTATGAAGAGGTTAATATTAATATCAGTACAGTTAATTACAGATTTGAGATCGTAAGCACAAGACTTGCTACAGTAGCCGCTGTAACAACTAGCCGCAAGTTACAGCGGCTACAGTTGTTCATGCCAAGACAAGATAGTGAATTATATTGAAGGTAGATGAACAAATCCACAAGGGCCGTGATGAGGGTTCGAATCTACATCCGAGAGGATCCCAGACGCTGCCTTAATCATTTGATGCGTCACGCTATGGTGATTTGTCGGTGTATTGAAGATAGATAATATGATCTATACGGCATGCGCGGTACAGAGGTTAGCATCTAGTGATCTATACGGCATGCGCGGTACAGAGGTTAGCATCTAGTGATCTATACGGCATGCGCGGTACAGAGGTTAGCATCTAGTGATCTATACGGCATGCGCGGTACAGAGGTTAGCATCTAGTGATCTATACGGCATGCGCGGTACAGAGGTTAGCATCTAGTGATCTATACGGCATGCGCGGTACAGAGGTTAGCATCTAGTGATCTATACGGCATGCGCGGTACAGAGGTTAGCATCTAGTGATCTATACGGCATGCGCGGTACAGAGGTTAGCATCTAGTGATCTATACGGCATGCGCGGTACAGAGGTTAGCATCTAGTGATCTATACGGCATGCGCGGTACAGAGGTTAGCATCTAGTGATCTATACGGCATGCGCGGTACAGAGGTTAGCATCTAGTGATCTATACGGCATGCGCGGTACAGAGGTTAGCATCTAGTGATCTATACGGCATGCGCGGTACAGAGGTTAGCATCTAGTGATCTATACGGCATGCGCGGTACAGAGGTTAGCATCTAGTGATCTATACGGCATGCGCGGTACAGAGGTTAGCATCTAGTGATCTATACGGCATGCGCGGTACAGAGGTTAGCATCTAGTGATCTATACGGCATGCGCGGTACAGAGGTTAGCATCTAGTGATCTATACGGCATGCGCGGTACAGAGGTTAGCATCTAGTGATCTATACGGCATGCGCGGTACAGAGGTTAGCATCTAGTGATCTATACGGCATGCGCGGTACAGAGGTTAGCATCTAGTGATCTATACGGCATGCGCGGTACAGAGGTTAGCATCTAGTGATCTATACGGCATGCGCGGTACAGAGGTTAGCATCTAGTGATCTATACGGCATGCGCGGTACAGAGGTTAGCATCTAGTGATCTATACGGCATGCGCGGTACAGAGGTTAGCATCTAGTGATCTATACGGCATGCGCGGTACAGAGGTTAGCATCTAGTGATCTATACGGCATGCGCGGTACAGAGGTTAGCATCTAGTGTTGAGACAATTTCTTAGATGTTACACATGTTAGGAAGCCCAGGATGGTTCCGGCCCATGGAGGCACAAGTGCCAATATCCGGCACTTACGAGGATCAGAAGGGAAGGGAAATATCAGGGGAAAGCGTCAAGACATTGCGACTATATATCAAGGAATCAGGATAAGGATTTGGGATGGGACGGGGGGAAGGAATGGTGCCTTAGTGGACTTACCTGGCACAGGAGCGGGGCTGAGTGTCATCAGCGGAGAATCCGCACGTTATATAGCTGAGAGAAAAATGGATTAATTCAAGGGAAAACCAAACTACTGTCGAAGTGGTTGGGCACCATTCCTTTCCTTCAGCCCCATCCCAAATCCTTATTCTGATCCCTTCCCAGTGCTATATAGTCGTAATGGCTTTCCACTGATAGTTCCCTTCCCCCCTTCAATGGAAAAAAACCCACCTTCAGCAAAACATTTTCCATGGTGGAAGATTCCCCTCTTGGAGAGCTTTAGTAGCATCACAACCCAGCAGTTGGCTCTGATCCACCCAACTGTTGCTACACTGCTGGCATTTTACCAAGTCTTTAGTTCTTACTATGTGTTGTATAAGTCTTGAATACGTTTCCATAGAGCAAAAGGTCTTGAAATACGCTATATATATATATATGCCAGTTGCTTAATTTAGAACCTGTACTTGAGGTCGATCTCGAACCCATTGTTGATGTGACGACTTATAATGAATTTTGTAACTAGCTCATCAAGATTGTAACTTGCTTAGCTAAATGAATTGTGGGGTTCAGTCCCTGAGCCCATTATGTGCCTCTGTAACCCTTTCCACTACCGCCCACAAGATGGGTATGGGGTGCATAATAAATGAACTAAACTAACTCCCGTGTGTCATACAATACTAAGTGGTACGTATGGCCGTATTTCCCAACACAAACACGTGTGTGCAAGTCACACCGGTTTGACAACAATGCCACGTGTGTGTGTGTGTGGTGTGCATCATGTATATATTCCCACTGAAGAAAGCTTTCCTCACGGGAGACATCTCCCGTCACGCAGGGTGCAGTCGCACCTCCACAGATCTCCAGTATCATCTCTTGATACTGGTAATGGCTCAAAAGGGCCACCACTTACGGGCTATTCATGCCCGTGCCACCTTTCATCAATCAATCAATCAAAGCTTTCCTCCAGTGGCGGCTGGCCAGGAGGAGACTCTACCCTCCACACTGTGTCCTTATTCCCAGCATACGGAGGCCTCCGAGTGGTAAACTTACACACACACCCACACACACACACACACACACATACACATCCTGGGTGCGTGTGTGTGTGTGTGTGGGAGGAAACCCACATGGAAAAATAAAAGAATGCTAAACGCGTTTTCAACCATCGGGCCATCACCTAAAACTCTCAGCTTGCGCCAATGGGACATTGTGCCTGTTTAAAAGACGAATTATGACACAGTTGTGTGTAGCATCAAGATAAGGGGAATTTAGTATGAAGTGCATAGCTAAATATTTCCAGTTTGTCCAAGATAAAGGACAAATAGGAGCAGGTCAGACTGGTGGCAGAAGCATCAAGGTGCCTCCAGGTACACCAGGATATTCACGGGGGACCAAGATATACATGGGCTATACACACACGCTTCATATATACCAGAATATACGTAAAGGTCACTATCCCCCTAGGTCGAAGATTTCCCCTTCCCCCTCCCAAGTGTTACTGGGGATTTTGACTTATATGGATTTCAAACTGAAGTAATGTCTTGGCATTTATGGCTTCGGCGGGTAGGCTGTTCCATGAGTTTTTATAACCTATGAGGTGAAAAAGCATTTGGTGTATGTCACATATGGGGAGCTGGTCGGCCGAGCGGACAGCACGCTGTACTTGTGATCCTGTGGTCCCGGGTTCAATCCCGGGCGCCGGCGAGAAACAATGGGCAGAGTTTCTTTCACCCTATGTTCCTGTTACCTAGCAGTAAAATAGGTACCTGGGTGTTAGTCAGCTGTCACGGGCTGCTTCCTGGGGGTGGAGGCCTGGTCGAGGACCGGGCCGCGGGGACACTAAAGCCCGAAATCATCTCAAGATAACCACTTCATCGTGCGGTCTACCTGGCCATTTACACTAACGAGCCGTCTACCTCAACTTAATCTAACATAAATCACAAGATAAGCTAAGGTCTCGGTGGACAGGTCAGGTCACTATACAGACTACACTACGAGTACTGTGGTTAACCAGGAGTGCCTGGCCAAGATAAGATAGAGGCCAGGAGTGCCTGGCCAAGATAAGATAGAGGCCAGGAGTGCCTGGCCAAGATAAGATAGAGGCCAGGAGTGCCTGGCCTACCGTCTACCAGGAGTGCCAGGGTCACTCTACCGTCTACCAGGAGTGCCTGGCCGTGCCAGGGTCACTCTACCGTCTACCAGGAGTGCCTGGCCCTCCTGGGTAGCTTCAGTTTCCTGCGAGGAGCGGACAATAAATATTAGGCTCTTAAGTCACTCCCAAGACGGTCATTATAATGTAAGATGATCACCACGTGCTGACCTGAGATGTTTACACACACACGCACACGCACGCACGCACACACACACACACACACACACACACACACACACACACACACACACACACACACACACACACACACACACACACACACACACACACACCTTACGACTTTGGAAGACAGAAGAGTAAGGGGGGACATGATCACAACCTACAAAATCCTCAGAGGAATCGACCGGGTAAACAAGGATAAACTATCCAACACTGGTGGGACGCGAACAAGGGGACACAGATGGAAACTGAGTACCCACATGAGCCACAGAGACGTTAGAAAGAACTTTTTTATTGTCAGAGTAATTAACAAATGGAATGCATTAGGCAGTGATGTGGTGGAGGCTGACTCCATACACAGTTTCAAATGTAGATATGATAGAGCCCAGTAGGCTCAGGACCCTGCACACCAGTAGATTGACAGCTGAGAGGCGGGACTAAAGAGCCAAAGCTCAACCCCCGCAAGCACAACTAGGCGAGTACAACTAGATGAGTACACAAACACTCACATTGAAAGCATTAAGAACATGAGTGAACCCAACACAAGTTAACGCACGTGGTTCAGGATATATGCGCCAGCCCTTCGTGTTGGTGCTGAGTGAATGAATATCTTTATTGCACTAGATTAAATATGCCTCAGGTGTTGGGGGAAAGACTTACACGCTGTTAATATGTCTCGTACATAATGTGCTCTTTCCTGTAGCTAGCTTGGCAGAGATCTCAGAGAGAGAGAGAGAGAGAGAGAGAGAGAGAGAGAGAGAGAGAGAGAGAGAGAGAGAGAGAGAGAGAGAGAGAGAGAGAGAGAGAGAGAGAGAGAGAGGGAGGGAGAAAGAGAGAGAGAGAGAGAGGGAGAGAGAGAGAGAGAAAAAAAAAAAGAGAGCTGGACTAGCTAGCTTTGATGTCACAGATGGCGTAAATTACCGCATCCTGGGAAGCGATTAACATACAGGGAGCGGTTGAAATTTTAAATTTTTTAAATGCGGTTGAGTGATGGCTTGATGCTGTCTATCCTCGTCAACTGGTGTGAGAACACCTGTCTACTTCGGGAGCTCTTAGGGCCGCGTCCTGCTCCTCCTGACTCCCTTATCAGTGTGAAAGTGAGAACATTATTAATGGGAATCATTCAGTATTAGCAGGTGGGCTTCGTGGCGAAGGAGGCCGCGTAGATCAGATATTTACCTTGAGGCAACTTATAGAGAAAACGGGAGAGACAGGGTGCACATGGTAGAGTGATGGGCATGGTGGCGGAGGGCTTCGAAATGCTGTGAAATGTTTCTATACATCCTAGTGTGTGTGTACTCACCTAGTTGTACTCACCTAGTTGTGTTTGCGGGGGTTGAGCTCTGGCTCTTTGGTCCCGCCTCTCAACCGTCAATCAACAATGTGTGTGTGTGTGTGTGTGTGTGTGTGTGTGTGTGTGTGTGTGTGTGTGTGTGTGTGTGTGTGTGTGTGTACTCACCTAATTGTACTCACCTAATTGTGCTTGCGGGGGTTGAGCTCTGGCTCTTTGGTCCCGCCTCTCAACTGTCAATCAACAGGTGTACAGGTTCCTGAGCCTACTAGGCTCTATCATATCTACATTTGAAACTGTGTATGGAGTCAGCCTCCACCACATCACTTCCTAGTGCATTCCATCTATTAACTACTCTGACACTCTGTGTGTGTGTGTGTGTTGTGTGGTCATGCGAGGAAGGTCAAAGTGTGAGGTCACCCTGGGATATGGGGACAGAGGGAAGAAACAGTGCCTAACCACTTGAACCGTCGAGAATCGAACGCCGACCTACAAGAAGCGACGTCATCGCTGTACTGTCCAGTCCAAGCGGTTGACGTGGTCATTGTCCAGGACTAAGGTAAACTATATCTAAGTCTGAAGTTTCCATCCATGTCCTCGTGTTCTGTTGGGTTCATTGTGAACAGTCCATCATTTTCCACTATCAATCCCCCTAAGTACTTGTCTTGTGTACTCATCTAGTTGCGCTTGCGGGGGTTGAGCTCTGGCTCTTTGGCCCCAATGATCTCCTTTGAGCTCTGGTCTGTGTGTGTGTGGGTACGCGTCTGCCTATCTGTATGTTTGTTTTTTTCTCTCCAAACACTCCAAAGCATTTCACAGTGGCACAGCAGCCGGGGGCACAAGGCGCTGTCCCCCCCCCCTCACAAACAAACACAGAGACAAACTAAGACTTCAAAAAAACAGGCACACGCCCAGAGAGCAACCCGAGCAGAATAGCTCAAAAGAGCAGAGAGACGATCTCCTGTTTACGGGCTCACCATAGCCCGTGCTGCTTGGAACTTTTTGTTCCAGGTAGTGAATCTTAAACAACATCTTCTGTAGGGATGAAAACCCACCAGCTACTGCATTTCAGTGAATTTTTGTTCTCTATATCCTGTAATTCAATTTCAGAACGGAGGTAGACATTCTGAATATTAACGTGGACCTCTGTTCTCGGAGTATGTGCTCACTTGTATCTTGTTAATTATAAGCTTCAGCTCCTGGGCCCCGCCTAACTCATTGTGCTTCCTCATTAGTCTTGGCGTTCCTCTGTATTGCATTAACATTCATGCATTGATTTTTTGGTTTTAAATTCTTACTAATCATAACCCTCAGATCCCTTTCGCAATCTCAACACCATCTATCTTGAGGTTATCTTGAGATGATTTCGGGGCTTTAGTGTCCCCGCGGCCCGGTCCTAGATCAGGCACCCACCCCCAGGAAGCAGCCCGTGACAGCTGACTAACACCCAGGTACCTATTTTACTGCTAGGTAACAGGGGCATAGGGTGAAAGAAACTCTGCCCATTGTTTCTCTCCGGCGCCCGGGATCGAACCTGGGACCACAGGATAACAAGTCCAGCGTGCTGTCCGCTCGGCCGACCGGTTCCCTCTAGGTCGTATCTTGTAACTCAATCATTACCTAGCCTCAAAACCTTACATTTATCAGCATTAAACTGCATCTGCCAATCTTTTTGACCATTTCAAAAACATATTTAGATCGTTTTGAAGTCATAAAGTCATTTTCCGTGTTTATTTCCCACCCGATTTTCGTATATAAGTTGGATACGTATAGATTTAGGAAAAACCTGGGTAAATGCTAGTTTAGTAACAGAGTTGTCGATTAGTGGAACCAATTACCGGGTAACATAATAGACGTAGGATCCCTTGATTGTTTCAAGTGTAGGTTAGACATATATATGAATGAGTTTGGGTGGATATATAAATACGAGTTGCCTCGTATGGGCCAATAGACCTAAAATTTCCTAGATTTTTATGTTCTTATTTTTAATGTTTTTTCTTTGTATGCTTCTAAGAAGTATTCGGATTTTAAAGTATGAATTTCATGGTTTCTTAAGCGAAGAATTTGTGTGAATTTCTAATTGGGTTTATTGTTCATACGCACACACACTTGCACACACACACACACACACACACACACACACACACACACACACACACACACACACACACATCTAGGGGCCTCGTAGCCTGGTGGATAGCGCGCAGGACTCGTAATTCTGTGGCGCGGGTTCGATTCCCGCACGAGGCAGAAACAAATGGGCAAAGTTTCTTTCACCCTAAGTGCCCCTGTTACCTAGCAGTAAATAGGTACCTGGGAGTTAGTCAGCTGTCACGGGCTGCTTCCTGGTGTGTGTGTGTGTGTGTGTGTGTGGTGTGGGATAAAAAAAAAAAAAAAAAAAAAAGTAGTTAGTAAACAGTTGATTGACAGTTGAGAGGCGGGCCGAAAGAGCAAAGCTCAACCCCCGTAAAAACACAACTAGTAAACACAACTAGTAAACACATACACAAAAAGAGGTGATATGATCACTACATACAAAATAGTAACAGGAATTGATAAAATCGATAGGGAAGATTTCATAGATTTACGGTCATAGATTTAAACTAGCTAAACACAGATGCCGAAGAAATATAAGAAAATTCACTTTCGCAAACAGAGTGGTAAACGGTTGGAACAAGTTAGGTGAGAAGGTGGTGGAGGCCAAGACCGTCAGTAGTTTCAAAGCGTTATATGACAAAGAGTGCTGGGAAGACGGGACACCACGAGCGTAGCTCTCATCCTGTAACTACACTTAGGTAATTAATTACACACACTCAAACACACACACATCTTACATCTTTTTACACACATCTTTTTACCGATAGCTGGAAAGGCGGGATCCAAGAGTCAATGCTCGATCCTGCAGGCACAAATAGGTGAGTACACACACACACACACACACACACACACACACACACACACACACACACACACACACACACACACACACACACACACACACACACTCATAAGCATACATACAAAAACTTACGCTCAGACAAAAAACGAAACCCGGCATCTCCTAACTACTTGCCTCAGTCTCCGTAATAAACTCCAGTGAACAAGAGTTTCACGTCTTACTATATATTTCTGGGTGGCGGGCTCGTGACGTCAGCATGTAAACAAAGAGACATTACGAGCCTAGCTATAACCCGCGGAGCATTGAGTCCGCCGCCTCCGACCAGGAAACTGGAACCTATTACGGGCTGAAGAGCGTGTCAGTTAAGTCTTGCTTCAACAACGTACACAACTTCGACTGAAAGATGCAAAAGAGATTGAAAGTTTATGCTTGTACAAAACGACTTGAGAGTCCGGGTTCAGTCTGGACGCCATGCGGACGTCTGGCCATTAGCTCCGCTGGACTAATTTGACGCGATTTTCGCCTCTGGGTCTCTAGGCTGCCTTCAGGCATTCCTCTTCAACGATGGAGATTGAAACGACGCTTCACGCACGTATTGTCTGGGATCACAGGAAGGTGGACAGATTTTTTCCGTTTTTTGATTGGAATTTCGGACGGGGAGACGGTGTCCGGCGCCGGCTTGGCCGAGAGGTGCCGGGACTTGGCGGGCTCCCGGTGTGTCCTCGATGTGTACTTCCCTATCAGTACTTACCTACCGATGTCTACGGGAGGAGTGGGTGGTCTAGTTCTTTATGCCCCGCCTACTAACCTTATTGCGCATGTTGGGCTATAATTTAACTACTTCTGACGTTCGAATTCTTTATCGCATATGTCTTTAAAGATGTGAATGGAGGTGGCTTCCACAACCACTTCCCTCGGTGCGTTTCACGTGTTGACCACCATACTCGTACAGGGTCACCTGTACCTAACACTTCTTCCTCATTTTCGTTTCCAGCTTCCACTTATGTCCCCTTGTCCTACTTTCTCTCACTTTAAAGACGCTGTCCTTGCTCTGGTTCTCTCAAAGGTCACTGGAAGACTTTGCTGCGCTTTTGCCCGACGTGAGTTTCAGATGAGCATAGCCATCGTATCTCTTTACTACGATTTGGTTTGGCCAGGCAGCGTTCACGAGACGGCTGACACCTCTATCGTCTGGGTCAATTGGCGCCCGTAGTCCTCCAGTTGGTTCTCTTGTTAGGGTGGCCAAGCATCAGCCTAACGGTGTGTTTATCTCCCACAAGACACAGTAGCTTACAGCAGACAGGCGACGCTGTTTAAGATTCAGCTACTGGGAACTAAAAGTTCCAAGTAGCACGGGCTATGGTGAGCCCGTAGTGGACTTACCTGGCACAGGAGCGGGGCTGAAACTTGTATGTGGACAGGCGACGGGTAGCCTTCACACTTTACATTGTACCTTACATGGGTACGTCAAGGTACATCCGGCACGTGTACCATTGTGACCCCAAGTGGTTCCAAAATGAACAATAACAACATTGAGGAAGCGTATTGTTAGTTTATTTTATTTATTTATTTAATATACAAGAAGGAACATTGGAGGATAAGAGAGAACATAGAAATGAAGTTGATTTTACATTCTTGTAAAGCCACTAGCACGCATAGTGTTTCGGGCAAGTCGGAGTTGGGGACAGCTATGAATTTTTGAGTCATACTAAGACTTGATGTTACGAGTTTGTTGTGGGTGACAAGGAAGTCTTACCAACGTTCTGAACGTACAATAATCACGTGTATTCCTTTGACGTTAACAGTTAAACCATAAACACATACTAACGGGTTTAAAGACAATAACGTTCAGTTATATTGACCGATGCCCTGTACAAAGGCTTTATTGAAACTTAACCAAGCACCATTCTCTCAAATAAAATAGCGGAGATGCGGCGACTTGCTACTAAAATCAATTATAATGCTAATGTAAACATGACATTATAACAGTTACCCCTGTGACGTGGTATGTGGTATTTACCAGTGGGTGAGTCGTCTGTATAGTCCCAATAAGTGTAGACAGAGCCACACAGACCCACAGTAAGTGTAGACAGAGCCCCACAGACCCACAGTATGTGTAGACAGAGCCCCACAGACCACAGTATGTGTAGACAGAGCCCCACAGACCACAGTAAGTGTAGACAGAGCCCCACAGACCACAGTATGTGTAGACAGAGCCCCACAGACCACAGTAAGTGTAGACAGAGCCCCACAGACCACAGTAAGTGTAGACAGAGCCCCACAGACCACAGTATGTGTAGACAGAGCCCCACAGACCACAGTATGTGTAGACAGAGCCCCACAGACCACAGTATGTGTAGACAGAGCCCCACAGACCACAGTATGTGTAGACAGAGCCCCACAGACCACAGTATGTGTAGACAGAGCCCCACATACCACAGTATGTGTAGACAGAGCCACACAGGCCCACAGTAAGTGTAGACAGAGCCACACAGACCCACAGTAAGTGTAGACAGAGCCCCACAGACCACAGTATGTGTAGACAGAGCCCCACAGACCACAGTATGTGTAGACAGAGCCACACAGGCCCACAGTAAGTGTAGACAGAGCCACACAGACCCACAGTAAGTGTAGACAGAGCCCCACAGACCACAGTATGTGTAGACAGAGCCCCACAGACCACAGTATGTGTAGACAGAGCCACACAACGAGGCGATACAATGTGTGGTTTGACAGGGCAAGCAGTGGGAGTGAAAGGTAGATTAATTGTCGTAAGGAGTTTTTGAGGAGTAGATGGCCTTGAGTGGCTTAGGGTGCCGAAGCCACTCTTGTCAGTGGCTTATCCTAAGTGGGTATCCAAAGACTCAAAGACTCATATGTCGTTTCTCATCAGTGTAGGAAATTATTCACTGTGGTTGGAAAAGCTATTGACATAGCTCGGGTGCAGGGGGGAGTTGTGCAAAATCCAGGTCTGTGCCTCGCAGAGGCTACAGGATCCAGTAATTTCAGTAGAACTTCGGTTTCAACCCTTTTAACCCTGTCGTAGCTCAGTCGATTAAGGCTGTGTCTGGGATGCTCCCGGACGCAGGTTCGAATCCTCGTCACGGCCCTTGTGGATTTATACACATATATAATATATATACATAATCTTGAGATTTACAGACAACCAGGTTGTTCAGCTTTCTGATGCCAAATGGCTGATATTGATGAGTTGTAGAGACGATCATTAAAATTTATACGTTTTCGTAACCAACGTTACAAATGCAACCTATTAAGAAGAGAAACGACTCACAAATCTGTACGTTTTTTATGCATCGGATTCGATAGGTTAGGGGGGTTGCTTGGGTTTCTTCGTTGCGGTCAGGATAAAAGGTTGGATTTTTTTTTATTTTTAAGGAGATAATTGATTTTACCACTGCCGCCTGCCTGCAACAACAACTTAAGTGTTCCACACCCTACATTACCCACGCTGAATGATTGTAAATATGTATATATATATATATATATATATATATATATATATATATATATATATATATATATATATATATATGTCGTACCTAGTAGCCAGAACTCACTTCTCAGCCTACTATTCAAGGCCAGATTTGCCTAGTAAGCCAAGTTTTCCTGAATTAATATATTTACTATAATTTTTTTCTTATGAAATGATAAAGCAACCCTTTTCTATATGTATGAGGTCAATTTTATTTTATTGGAGTTAAAATTAACGTAGATATATGACCGAACCTAACCAACCCTACCTAACCTAACCTAACCTATATTTATAGGTAAGGTTAGGTTAGGTAGCCAAAAAATGCTAGGTTAGGTTAGGTTAGGTAGGTTAGGTAGACGAAAAAACATTAATTCATGAAAACTTGGCTTATTAGGCAAATCGGGCCTTGAATAGTAGGCTGAGAAGTGCGTTCTGGCTATTAGGTACGACATATATATATATACATATATACATATATATATATATATATATATATATATATATATATATATATATATATATATATATATATATATGCGAATAAGCTTGAATGGTCCCCAGGACTATATGCGACTGAAAACTCACACCTCAAAAGTGACTCGAACCCATACTGCCAGGAGCAACGCAACTGGTATCTACAGGACGCCTTAATCATATAACCTTACATATATATATGTATACATATATATCACATTAACTGTTGTGTAACTAACTTCAAAAGATTGTCTCTTGCTTAACTAAACGAATTCTGGAATTCAGTTCCTAAACCGATTATGTGCCTCTGTAACCCTCTCCACCACCGCCCACAGGATGAGTATGAGGTGCATAATAAAGATAGACAATGAATTGTCGTCTCCTTCACCTGGAACAACTCCTCCATTCAACAAACTACCGCTCAAGACGAACACTTGGCTACTAAATAAGAACAATGGCGTCAGCTACCATTCACACAACCACACCCCCCTCATATATAAGTGTGAGAGACGCTTCGTACACTCCAGGGGCCCTCCCTTGTACGTTGTCTCACCCGGGAAGCTGTATCGTAAATACATCGACGCAGATCTGAAACTCGAAACAATGGATAGGAACTGGAAATAGGGAGGCCTGGTCGACGACCGGGCCGCGGGGACGCTAAGCCCCGGAAGCACCTCAAGGTAACCTCAAGGGTTGTAGGTTTATGAAAGAGGTGGTCAGGTGAGGTGAGGCTCGGGGCTGTTGGAGTGGTTTTAGATTTAAAGTTTTTTCAGTGAAAAACACTACATTTGAAAGTTTTTGAATCGACTTGAGAATGGTCCAGGACGGACCGAAACGTCGTCGTCCCTTCACCTTGTAGTGTGTGGTCTGGTCAACTTTTTTTAATTGTAGCTGATATACTTGGCTAATACATTACACTCTTGTTCTTCAGTTAGTGTTTGTAATGTGTGTTTACTACTATCTTATATGTAAAATATGTGCTTTTTCCTCGCTAATTTAAACTGTAAGCTCACATGTCAACGATGCCGGGTGCAACGGAGACGGTTGGGCACGTTCTCTTCACCAGATATCTCTGTTCACCGCCTTTCTGTTTTTTGATCAGTTGCTGCAATAACTTTCATACATCATGTTTCTCGTCGTATTTCATTTAGCACCTGGATTGTACCTGGATTGTACCTGGATTGGGATCTGGGAATAGTTTTACTTCCCAAGCCCTGGTCCAGGGTTGACTTGATTTGTGAGAGCTTGGTCCAACAGGCTGTTGCTTGGAGCGCCCCGCAGCCCCACATATCCACCACAGACCGGATGGTCCGGCGAATTTTACACAGCGACTTGATCTTGTTCGGTTCTTTACGGTAAGGAAGTCTGACTTGAAGTCAGTGTGGCCAGCTTCGAGTCTCGAGGTCTACCCGGGTCTTATCCCGACCAATGCCTCTTCATTGCCTCTTTATCGACCCTGCTGTAAAGTCCTCTTAATATCTCATATACCTTGTAATTATATCTCACCTGATTCGCCTTCCTTCAAGGTTGTGAACTTGGGTTCACCTATAGCCTTTCACTGTCGCATGGCTGTGTACTTTCTCTAGTATTACTGTATGTTTTTTTGGAAGTGGACTCCATGTCGCAGCTGCATAATCAAGGGTTATTCTGACGTATGTTGTATATATAACCTTCTGAAGACCTCTTCGTCTAGGTTTCTGAAAGCTACGCCAGTTACGCGTATAGTGCAAACATTGTTTTGTTAAGGTGAACCTCAGACGACAAGTCTGATGTTGTTATAGATTCAGCTACTCGGAACAAGTTCCAAGTAGCACGGTCTACGGTGAGCCCGTAACTTACCTGGCACAGGAGCGGGGGTGAAGTCTGGTGTTACACCGGCGCCTTACAGCCTTACCTATCTCTCTGGGTGGGCTCTCTGGGATCTGTGTTCCCTACGGCCTGTACCGTCCCTGGGTTCGTCTCTCTCTACCTTTGCCAGCATCCCAGCATCTGCTGAGGTACGCGAAATGTCTGAATTAACTTCCGATGCGTGAGTTTGGACGTAACTATAATTTGTGTGCGCTGCGCGAGCAGATGGGCGGAAGTGCAGATAAACCGATAAACCTTTAACCCGTACTGGTGGGAAGTGTGGGGAGAGTGTGTGGGGAAGTGGGGAAGGGGGGTGTGACTGTGGGTAGTGTGGGTGTGTGAGGGTGGATATGAGGTCGAGGGTGGGGGTCAGGGGGAGAAATGGGGGGTGTATACGGGTGTTTGAGTGTTATGAAGGGGGAGAGAGTGTGGGTCGGGTGGAATATTCGCTTCGTTGGGAAATGGGTTGCCTGAAGAATTGTGTCAATTGGTTTGAGAGCGTCGGTTCTGGGAGTCGGTTAGGTCTTTGGTGGGGTCGGTTTGGCGAGTTGGCCGGTTTTAGGAGTGGACTGGTTTGGAAAGGTGGCCGGCTTGGGAAGTAGGCCGGTTGGAGTGAGTTGGTTTTGGGAGTGAGCCGGTTAAGAAAGTGGATGAGTCGGATGGCAGGACGCGATCACCACAACCACCATCTCAAATTCGTTACAATATAGAAGAGAAACGCAAAGAAGCGAAGCAAAACTGAAACAAATCCCCCCCCTCCCCCCCCGAAAAAAAGGCCTAAATTAAGCCTCACAGCAGGACAGGGTCGCCTCCAGACCTGAGAACAGTTCCCTCAGACCAAAGCTTACCTAAAGAGTTGAGGTGTTTCCTCTCCTGAATGCACCGCTCCTGTGCCAAGTAAGTTCACTACGGGCTCACCATAGCCCGTGCTACTTGGAACTTTTTTGTTCCCAGTAGATGAATCTATAACAACAACAACAACAACAACAAGATACAGTACTTAACTCCAAAAGATCTATCCTGTAGCCTCCTGGTTGGCGGCTACAGGATAGACCAAACACCAAACAAGCTGTATAGATGGTTCAAGTTCGAGGCTCCACGTAAGGCCCAGTCAGCCCCCGTAGAGGAATTGTGGAAGACACTTACACTAGGAGGTAAATGTGTCAAGTTATAGTGTTAATGTGAATAGTGAGCACCAGCATGTGTGTGTGTCATCATTCTGTCCACCTGAAGAATACAAGCACTGTGTACTCATCTATTAGTACTAGCCTACTTGTGTCTGCAGGATCGAGCATTGACTCTTGGATCCCGCCTTTCGAGCCATCGGTTGTTTAGAGCAATGGCTGTAATGTGTGCTTGTGTGTGTGTGTGTGTGTGTGTGTGTGTGTGTGTGTGTGTGTGTGTGTGTGTGTGTGTGTGTGTGTGTACTCACTTAATACTCACCTAATTGTGCTTGCGGGGGTTGAGCTCTGGCTCTTTGGTCCCGCCTCTCAACCGTCAATCAACAGGTGTACAGGTTCCTGAGCCTATTGGGCTCTATTATATCTACACTTGAAACTGTGTACGGAGTGTGTGTGTGTGTGTGTCCGGTACCCGGGATGTTGCTCAGCACAGCTTCCCTATCTCCACAAACCACCATCTTCCATCTCCCTCTTCACGACCCCTCCCCCCCCCAGCCTGGTGCTCCAGGCCTGAGACAGTTCAAGGAACACCTCGCTTGATGTGAGCGTCGACACGTCCTGTGTCGGCGCGGCCCCGGGTCGTTAATGGTAATTGGTAGTTGGTGGTTGGTGGTGGTGGTGGTGGTAGTGGTGGTGGTGAAAATAGTGATGATTGTTGATGTTGTTACTACCTATCACGGACTAAAGGGGGGTGGTGGTGGGGAGGGGAGACAGGCAAACTGCTTGTGCCCAATTTACTGGCCTTGTTCTACCTGTTACGTTGTAATTAACTGTTCCGACGTTCGAATTCTTTGTCAGATTTGGCCTTAAGAGATCCCACTCGTTACATTCCTCAACTCGAAACCTGGGGCCAGATTCACGAAGCAGTTACGCAAGTAATTACGAACGTGTACATCTTTCCTCAATCTTTGACGGCTTTGGTTACATTTATTTAATAGTTTACATGCATGAAAACTTCCCAATCAACTGTTGTTATTGTTATAAACAGCCTCCTGGTGCTTCGGAGCTCATTAGCTGTTTAATAATTGTAAACAAAGCCGCCAAAGATTGAGAAAACATGGACAGGTTCGTAAGTGCTTGCGTAACTACTTAGTGAATCTGACCCCTCGTCTTTGACTGTGACTCTTTTGTTTTTATTTTTCTATCAGCCCCATATCCAGTTAGTGTCTTGGCAGTTATCACAGCTTCTTCATCTCGTACACCAGCATCTCATGAGCAACAGTATCAGATACCTTTGGCACTGTATAGAACGACTTGAGACCTTACTTACGCTTTTGAATACCTTTGTTATGTGTAGCATCATCATCTTATATCCTGCTGATGTCTCGTTGATGTGTTCCTCCGGTGTTGATGGAAGTAGATCCATTCCCAAATCTTTTTCTCTTTCCAGTTCCTGTAATTGTCTTCCTCTTGATGTGTAGATGTCTCCTGGTCTCTCTTCTCTCTCTACGACGTCTCTCTTCTCCTTCTACGTAGTCTCTCTTCTCCTTCTACGTCGCAGGCAAACATTGGCATGTGCTGGCTCACTGCCTTAAGCTGGTCACTAAAATAAATTAGGAACAGCACAGGTCTTAGAAATGAACCTTCAGGGACCCCCATTCCCTGGTCCCTGGCAATAGGGGACCCCCCACTCCTTGGTCCCTGGCAATGGGGGACCCCCCATTCCCTGGTCCCTGGCAATTGAGGGGACCCCACTACTCTCAGCTCGATTACTTTCTCTAGCATCTAACACATAATATTTATCAGTGACACAGATCTGCAATTTAGTGTCAACTGTCTGTCTCCCCATTTCAAATATTGGCTCCAAATGGTTGGTCAGCATGCCTATCCTCTGTTCTATCCAGGAATCCTTATCGTGTCCTCTCCAAGTGCTATACAGCCATAATGGCCTTGCGCTTTCCCCCTTTCACCTTGCTACTGTTAGGCAAGTAGAGTTAGGGTAACAACCTAGTTATATGCAGAGCTAACAGCCTCATGATCACCTTGTCAGGATCGTACCCAAATTCTTGTAGTAATTATGATGAAGTAAATGTAGAAGTGCTGATAAGAAACATCATAACAGCTTTCTAGATTTGACAAGACGAAGATTAAGCCACCCAAAAGGTGGCACGGGCATGAATAGCCCGTAAGTGGAGGCCTTTCTGAGCCATTACCAGTATCAAGAGCTGATACTGGAGATCTGTGGAGGTGCGACTGCACCCTGCGTGACGGGAGATGTCTCCCGTGGTGATAAGACGAATATGATGAATATGATGAATATATATGTATAGTGCCACAGGTCTCTTATACCCTGACCGTGGAAGAGATGGGAAATGATAAGAGAAGGGGACAGGTAGGTGGAAGGAACAGGAAGAAGGTGACAAGAGTCAAATATCACCAAAATCTTCCACTGGAGAGCAAGGGGATTGTTTACCTGAGGATAGCGAAGCTTTACATGGTGACAGCCAAACATCATCTTTACGATGGCTCCTCAAAAATATCCACCAGGAAATTCACCTGACGACCACATGAGTCCCCACACACACACAGCTGTCAACACCTGGGGACCACATTATGAGTCCACCCCACACACACAGCTGTCAACACCTGGGGACCACATGAGTCCACCCCACACAGCTGTCAACACCTGCCAAGCACACCAGTAACCCACAGCTCTACACACAGGACTCCAGGAAACACACCTGGTAAACCCCACATAAATTACAGGTAATAATAATAAAGAGGAAGGAAGGTTATCTTGAGATGATTTCGGGGCTTTTTGGTGTCCCCGCGGCCCGGTCCTCGACCAGGCCTCCACCCCCAGGAAGCAGCCCGTGACAGCTGACTAACACCCAGGAACCTATTTTACTGCTAGCTAACAGGGGCATAGGGTGAAAGAAACTCTGCCCATTGTTTCTCGCCGGCGCCTGGGATCGAACCCAGGACCACAGGATCACAAGCCTAGCGTGCTGTCCGCTCGGCCGACCGGCTGCCTCAAGACCGGGAAAGACTCAATATATATACAAATGTATTAAAAAACAAATTTTCAGATGTAACCTCCATTCTCATATACAATGTTGTGACATTGAGAAAGGTTGTGGGTTACATGGGAACGTTTGGGCTTTAATATATTTACACACATACTGGGCCATTCCTTCACCTTCATTTAAGCGGGGCTATGGTACCCGAAAATCCGAAGAAAAATGGAATATTTACGAAAAATTACGAAAAATACTACAACGTTCTGGCAACACTGTGGTCCAAACCGTTTAATGTTATCTTGAAAAATAACGTAATTACAGTCAAATTAAGCACTGTAGCAAGTTTCTTAATAATAATGTTCAAAGAAATCAATAAGGAAATCAGTAGGAGCCATGAGGACACGCCTCAAACCACTGAACCATGATATGCTGCACTATTAATATAACGTGAAATTCAATAGAATTCTTTAGGGGGTTTGTGTAATAATAATTCGTGTTATAACAGGCAATAACGTGATTGAAGCATATAACACAAGCCAGCAATATAAAATGACCTTTGGTGGGTTTTCTTCTTGTAACAAGTAACGGAAGCTTTGCTTGTTACAATATGAACAAGTTACATGCATCAGAGTGAAGAGAAGAGTTCCATTACACACAGACATCACAATAATGTGATCTCGGACGTAGGTTCGAATCCTCGCCACAGCCCTTGTGGATTTGTTCAAAAAGAGTTCCACAACGCCGAAAGCCTGCATCCGGGGGTTTGCAACACGTTCAATATAATTTTTTTCCCGTGTCAGAGTTGGTAGTAAATGGAATGCATTAGGCAGTGATGTGGTGGAGGCTGACTCCATACACAGTTTCAAGTGTAGATATGATAGAGCCCAGTAGGCTCAGGAACCTGTACACCAGTTGACTGACGGTTGAGAGGCGGGACCAAAGAGCCAGAGCTCAACCCCCGCAAGCACAACTAGGTGAGTATAACCCCTCCCCCCCCCAGATCGCGTGAGGTCCGCCAAATCAGCGTTAGAGATACAATCAGCTTAGGTAGAGTACAACTGTTATAATCTGTATAATTCGCGTGACTGTGTCGTGTTGGACAAGGGGGCATTTAATGACTGTAGGGCGGTCCCCCCCCCCCCCACCGCTCGTTACCACCGTCATCACAGTCCAATTTGGTAATCACCAATTGGTCTCCAGACAAGTTTTTAACCAATTATTGTTTACGGTAAAATATTTGACAAGTGAGTAGTGACACGAGGTCAGCAATATAATATACCGGGATTGATCTGGTATTTATGGGGGATCTCCTTACGAAACCTCTACATCTTTCCTTGGTCATGGTGGCGTAAGACATAAGCGAGCTTGGAAACTTCACAACCCGAGGAAACTTCACAATCATAACATCTTTATTGTTATGAACAACCTCGTAGGGCTTCGGACGTCGTAAACTGCTTTATTAATGTAAGCCGTGATTGAAGAAAGATATAAAGGCTTCGTTTATGGAGCGCCTGTCCTCTGACAATCTGAACTTGTTGAAGTGTTCTTGTTCAGGCAGTGTGTTCTTGTTCACTCTGTTTATACAATGTTTTTGTTGAGAATACATCCGCTTCTTGTTATGTTTACCAGGAAAGACAACGCACAACTGTACTTTTATCAGTTTTGGTTTCCAGGACGGCTGGTGCATCTAAATGATCACAGTCGTTGTTTTCCAAGGAGAGATAGCGTATGACAAGAATAACTGGGTTTTTATCAGGACGAGAAACGTATATATATTGAATTTGTGTTTCCCAGGACGACAAGTCTGGGCGCTTACAACATTAGGAGTCACTAATTCTATTTCCCAGGAGAAACAACGCAAGTAGAAGCCTCTTCGTTTGCATTACTAGGCTTCAGTAGCTGTGTACTCTAGGATGAACAAAGCTCGTATAGAAGGCGTTGTTCTTGTTATTTATCCCAGGAATTGTTCCTTATTATTATTTTTATTGATCAAAATTAATTACAATTTTGCCTAATTTGAGTAATTTAATTAGGCCCACTGGTTTTATAACTCGCTGTGTGCCAAGACGAATAGGAATCATAACTTGATGAATAGGAATCATAACTTGATGAATAGGAATCATAACTTGATGAATAGGAATCATAACTTGATGAATAGGAATCATAACTTGATGAATAGGAATCATAACTTGATGAATAGGAATCATAACTTGATGAATAGGAATCATAACTTGATGAATAGGAATCATAACTTGATGAATAGGAATCATAACTTGAACCAACACCAAGTTATCTTTAGGATTATAGCTGAACTTTTGGTTAGAAGATTCTTATATATGTCGGTTGGAGGCAAGTTTTATCATCAATTCTCCTGGAAAAAAAATGTTGGGTGTTTACCCTTGACAGTTGCCGTTCACCGCCACCTGGTACATTTCTGATATTATAATTACATTACGTTATTATAATTACACCTAACCAGCCCGCTGTTGTTATTGTGACATTCTCAGGTAAATGTTGTATGTGTTGTGAAAAGGAAGAGGGGGAATAGTCTGAGGGTTATTTATGTTTACGGGCTCACCATAGCCCGTGCTACATGGACACTTCGTCCTGAGTAGCTAAATCTTTAACAACAACAGTCTGAGGGTTCAGATAATAATGGGGAATAGTAAGGGACTGGCAGGGTTTGGTGGCTGGGGTGATAAGGGTTTCAGGCATCGACGTCCGTGTATAGATTTTCGAACGCTGTTTGCCTGGTTGACGGCTGTTGTTTTACGAATGGTTGAAAGCTGTTGGAACGCTGGTTGATAGTGGTTTTGCATCTGGTTCTGGACTTTTTGTAGAGTTGGAGAAATTGGTTAATTGCTGTTGTAGGGCTGTTTTAGAGCATTTTAAGAAGCTGTTGTATCATAGTATCATTTTAATGATACTATGATACAACATATCATAGTGCTGCTGTATCATAGTGCCGCTGTATCATAGTGCCGCTGTATCACAATGTCGCTGTATCATAGTGCCGCTGTATCATAGTGCTGCTGTATCATAGTGCTGCTGTATCATAGTGCTGCTGTATCATAGTGCTGCTGTATCATAGTGCCGCTGTATCATAGTGCTGCTGTATCATAGTGCCGCTGTATCATAGTGCCGCTGTATCATAGTGCCGCTGTATCATAGTGTCGCTGTATCATAGTGCCGCTGTATCATAGTGTCGCTGTATCATAGTGCCGCTGTATCATAGTGCCGCTGTATCATAGTGCCGCTGTATCATAGTGCCGCTGTATCATAGTGCCGCTGTATCATAGTGCCGCTGTATCATAGTGCCGCTGTATCATAGTGCTGCTGTATCATAGTACCGCTGTATCATAGTGCCGCTGTATTAGACACAGTAATAAAAATATCATTAAACCGATGAGTGACGTCATCACACAAGCTGCCCATCGGCCGACTTGTAAACAAAAGATGAAGAAGAGATAATCAAGAGATAATCAAGAGATAATCACCGCAGCGGGTAATTACAACTCTTAGGGTAAGTGCAGAGGGTGAAGTTGACGTGTTAAGAACCTCTGTAACGATGTACTTAGCCTGGTCTGGGGTGCCATTGGCTGTGGGGGAGGGGGGGGGAAAGAGAGAGGGGAGGGAAAGTGAGAGAGAGGGAGGGAGGGAGAGAGAGAGAGAGAGAGGGGAGAGAGGTGGGTGACCCTTCCTCTTCACTACACACCCCAGGAATCTACCATTACTGGCCTCCTCCCCTGCTGTTTTTCCTCTCTCCCTCCTCCTTGTTTCCCCTCACTTTTCCTTCTCTCTCTCTCTCTCTCTCTCTCTCTCTCTCTCTCTCTCTCTCTCTCTCTCTCTCTCTTCTCTCTTTCTCTCTTCTCTCTCTCTCTCTCTCTCTCTCTCTCTCTCTCTCTCTCTCTCTCTCTCTCTCTCTCTCTCTCTCTCTCTCTCTCTCTCTCTCTCTCTCTCCCCCATCTCCTCTCCCACTCTTTCTTACTCCATCCTCCCTCTTTTTATCGTTGTTTCCCTACGTCTCTTCCCTTCTATTCTCTTCCGCCTCCTCTTTCCCTATCCATCCACCTCCCTCCGTCCCCTCCTCTTCCTTCTATCTTCCTCCTCTTCCACCTCTCTTCCCTCTCCCTCCCACTGCCTGGCCCTAATGCAACCATCTAGTTTAATGTGTTTATGATTTTATATCTTGATTTTTTTAATATATCAGAACATTTTTTTCCCTCTCAGGAAATGCTAAAGTTTCTCAGGTGATCAGCAGCGTTCATTTTTGTTGTCGTACAGCTCTTAGGGTTGTCGTACAGCTCTTGAGGGTTGTCGTACAGCTCTTGTGAGGTTGTCGTACAGCTCTTGTGGGTGTCGTAAGCTCTTGTGGTGTCGTACGCTCATTGAGGGGTGTCGTACCGCTCTTGTAAGGTTGTCGTACAGCTTCTTGTGGTTGTCGTACAGCTCTTAGGGTTGTCGTACATCTCTTGAGGGTTGTCGTACAAGCTCTGTGGTTGTCGTACAGCTCTTAGGGTTGTCCGTACAGCTCTGAGGGTTGTCGTACAGCTCTGTAGGTTGTCGTACTTGTGGGTTTGTCGTACAGCCCTTGTGGTTGTTGTCGTACAGCTCGTGAGGGGTGTCCGTACAGCTCTTTGTAGGTGTCGTACAACTCTTGTAGGTTGTCGCTACAGTGCTCTGAGGGTTGTCGTACAGCTCTTGTGGGTTGTCGCTACAGCTGTCTTGTGGGTTTTTCGTACAGGCTCTTGATGGTTGTCGTACAGCTCTTGTCGGTTGTCTGTACAGCCTTGTGGTTGTCGTAACAGCTCTTGTGGTTGTCGTACAGCTCTTGGGGGTTGTCGTACAGCTCTTGAGGGTTGTCGTACAGCTCTTGTGGGTTGTCGTACAGCTCTTGAGGGTTGTCGTACAGCTCTTGTGGGTTGTCGTACAGCTCTTGAGGGTTGTCGTACAGCTCTTAGGGTTGTCGTACAGCTCTTGGGGTTGTCGTACAGCTCTTGAGGTTGTCGTACAACTCTTGAGGGTTGTCGTACAGCTCTTGAGGGTTGTCGTACAGCTCTTGTAGGTTGTCGTACAGCTCTTGTGGGTTGTCGTACAGCTCTTGTGGTTGTCGTACAGCTCTTGTGGGTTGTCGTACAGCTCTTGTGGGTTGTCGTACTAGCTCTTGTAGGTTGTCGTACAGCTCTTGTAGGTTGTCGTACAGCTCTTGTGGTTGTCGTACAGCTCTTGTGGTTGTCGTACAACTCTTGAGGGTTGTCGTACAGCTCTTGAGGGTTGTCGTACAGCTCTTGAGGGTTGTCGTACAGCTCTTGAAGGTTGTCGTACAGCTCTTGTGGTTGTCGTACAGCTCTTGAGGGTTGTCGTACAGCTCTTGTGGGTTGTCGTACAGCTCTTGAGGGTTGTCGTACAGCTCTCAGGGGTTGTCGTACAGCTCTCAGGGGTTGTCGTACAGCTCGAGGGTTGTTGTACAGCTCTTGAGGGTTGTCGTACAGCTCTTGAGGGGTGTCGTACAGCTCTTATAGGTTGTCGTACAGCTCTTGAGGGTTGTCGTACAGCTCTTGAGGGTTGTCGTACAGCTCTTGTGGTTGTCGTACAGCTCTTGAGGGTTGTCGTACAGCTCTTGAGGGTTGTCGTACAGCTCTTGTGGTTGTCGTACAGCTCTTGTGGTTGTCGTACAGCTCTTGAGGGTTGTCGTACAACTCTTGAGGTTGTCGTACAGCTCTTGAGGGTTGTCGTACAGCTCTTGAGGGTTGTCGTACAGCTCTTGTGGTTGTCGTACAGCTCTTGTGGTTGTCGTACAGCTCTTGTGGTTGTCGTACAGCTCTTGTGGTTGTCGTACAGCTCTTGAGGGTTGTCGTACAGCTCTTTAGGTTGTCGTACAGCTCTTGAGGGTTGTCGTACAGCTCTTTAGGTTGTCGTACAGCTCTTAGGGTTGTCGTACAGCTCTTGAGGGTTGTCGTACAGCTCTTGAAGAAGTGAGCAAGTTACACGTCTTTAATATATGTTGTATCGTTCTGTCACATACATCATACAACAGCCAATTACATCATACAACAGCCACATACATCATACAACAGCCACATACATCATACAACAGCCACATACATCATACAACAGCCACATACATCATACAACAGCCACATACATCATACAACAGCCACATACATCATACAACAGCCACATACATCATACAACAGCCACATACATCATACAACAGCCACATACATCATACAACAGTTGCATAATTGCAGTCTATAAATTATATAATGTTAAACCTGATACCCATATCAAAGACTTTTCATAATGTTATGACAGTTGCCTCCTAATGGACGCGATTAGTTTCTATATTTTCCATATATCATGCAATTAATTATATAATCATATCTCCATATATTTATATAAATAAATTATTTAATTATTCATTTAATTATTATTACGCCATTATTGACGTATTATTAAATAATAATAATATTAAAATACATATTCAAGTTAGTTTCAATATCATCTGCTGTAAAACTTTGCATTTATCAGTATTGTGGAGAAGTGAGGAACACATTTGCATGCCGGCACAGCGATCCATCATTCCCAACTCAGTTGCCATTGCAGAGTGCAATTAGCTATGATTGATTACATGATTTACTCACATAGAGCTCACTTGACATCAGGTCATGACAGTTCTATGTTGCGACTCTAACGTTCTATTTTGGGTATTTGGGTTGCTGGCAGAGTCGGGTCCCGGGTCTCCTGAGCCTTCACCCCACCCTTGAGGTTATCTTGAGATGATTTCGGGGCTTTAGTGTCCCCGCGGCCCGGTCCTCGACCAGGCCTCCACTCCCAGGAAGCAGCCCGTGACAGCTGACTAACATCCAGGTACCTATTTACTGCTAGGTAACAGGGGCATAGGGTGAAAGAAACTCTGCCCATTGTTTCTCGCCGGCGCCTGGGATCGAACCCAGGACCACAGGATCAGAAGTCCAGCGTGTTGTCCGCTCGGCCGACCGGCTCCCCCTGAAGGCATACATTATACCGAGTATACATTATATGAGGATTGCTAAACTATTTTCAAGCAGAAATGGCTTTCTATTGCAATCACCTAATCTCATCTTAAATCTCGAGATTAGTGAATATTTACGTTGTGTAAGAGATGAAGATACATTCTGACCAGCCAGTGTCAGTGTGGATAATTTAAACGAGAAGAAGTGACTATAGCGCAACACTGTACAAGGGAGTCACATACTATTTATACTGAATTATCCGCCACAGTCGTCTCCGTCAGAGCAAGTGGCGGCCATCATGTTAATTCTTCTCTTTGTGTCCTCTGTGGCCATAGGCTTAGTGGTAAATTATAATTTATAATGTTGACCAGACCACACACTAGAAAGTGGAGGGACGATGACGTTTCGGTCCGTCCTGGACCATTCTCAAGTCTATAATTTATAATGTATCTGTGTAAGCTTTTGAGAATTGTCCTTGACGTTGAGTGAAAGATGCGGCCAGATTTTCCCTTCAATTGATCAGGTTTAGTGTAAATACCCCGCGCCTGCTTTATGGTCTGGGATAAGCTCATACAGCAGGTTAGCAGACGTGGCTGTGTCTCTGTCTCTCAGAGAGAGACAGAGACCTCTTACCTCTCACCTGAGAGGTTAGAGGTAAGAGTCTCTCTCTCTCTCTCTCTCTCTCTCTCTCTCTCTCTCTCTCTCTCTCTCTCTCTCTCTCTCTCTCTCTCTCTCTCTCTCTCTCTCTCTCTCTCTCTCCCCTGAGAGGTTATATGTAGGAGTCTCTCTCTCTCTCTCTCTCCTGAGAGGTTATATGTAGGAGTCTCTCTCTGTCTCTCTCCTGAGAGGTTATATGTAGGAGTCTCTCTCTCTCTCTCTCTCTCTCTCTCCTGAGAGGTTATATGTAGGAGTCTCTCTCTCTCTCTCTCCTGAGAGGTTATATGTAGGAGTCTCTCTCTCTCTCTCTCTCTCTCTCTCTCTCTCTCTCTCTCTCTCTCTCTCTCTCTCTCTCTCTCTCTCTCTCCTGAGAGGTTAGAAGTAGGAGTTTTTCTCCTGAAAGGATAGGAAATGTAGGGGTTTTTCTCTATTGAGAGGTTATAAAATGTGGGAGTTTCTCCTGAGAGGAGAGGTTAGGAGAGTCTCTCTCTCTCTCTCACCTGAGGTACTCATGTCCCTCCCTTACCCCCTCTTTCCTCTCTCCCAACCAGGGGGAACTGAAGGCACATTCTCCCACCAGACATTAGCAACAGCAGAATTTATTGCCCTGACATATAACATGATTAAATATTGCAGTTAAAACTTTAAAATTAAAGCGGGCAGAGCAGAGACGGCAGCATAAATCAGCAGACACAAGAGTCCACTTATCAGAGCAGCGTAGGGAGCGCCGCAGTGCTGCCTCAAGTCTGAGTTATCCTCATGGTCCCTGTGTCATGCATTGTAAACAAACACAGCTCTCCCGTACATGGTCCAAGCTTCTTATTTAAATTTTGTCATCAATATCTGACTTGCTGGGAGAGTTGCCGGTGGGTGTAAAAACACTTGGAACTTCACGAGCCTCGAGGGGGATAATATATAAGTCTGACGCGCAGTAGTAAATATAATCTCCTTAAATAAGCCTTTGTCTTCACTGTGAAGACTTCGTGGGGTCTAGAGGCAATACACGGAAAGTACGGCGCTTAAAGGATTCCTATTCTGCTTTTTCTGGTATTCATACGTCAGGAGTCGTTTAACCTCGCCAGCCACGTCAAATTCGAGGGCAGGTGGTGGGGGAGAATGTGGAGGCAGGTGGTGGGATTGTGGTTTTGTGGAGGTAGAAAAACGGGGAACTGGGGGTAGAAGTAAGGAACTTGGGTTTGCAGGCGATGAGTCACAATAACGTGGCTAAAGTATGTTGACCAGACCACACACTAGAAGGTGAAGAGACGACGACGTTTCGGTCCGTCCTGGACCATTCTCAAGTCGATTGTGACTTGACACAATCGACTTGAGAATGGTCCAGGATGGACCGAAACGTCGTCGTCCCTTCACCTTCTAGTGTGTGGTCTGGTCAACAAACGAACCGGAGTTTTGCTACGTGGTAAGAAAGGGGGAATTGAAACTTGCATGAGCCAAGACAGTGTCTCTCTCCCAGACTGACAGACGTCACCATATCTCAACACCGACACACACACACGTTACAGTTGAGAGGCGTGACCAAAGAGCCAAAGCTCATCCTCCCCCAGCACAACTAAGTAGGTCCACGAACAAGTAAATGCTTTGCATTTTCCACAACATCTACACACAGCCACAAAGCACCTGGGACTGGACGATAATGTCCTTACATACCCTTCTTCATTTAGGGAAGCTAATGATGCCATTGTCTGTCGTAGAGAGAAGAGGGGAAAAAATAGTCACTGTCGGCCGTTTTTGTAGCGCAAGACGGAATATATCTGTGGCACGAGCTGGCACGCGCTTATACGAACCGTCTGTCTGATTAGCCTATTCTGAAGGATAATGAGAGACTAATATAGAACGTCCCCTTTCCTGGCCTGGGGCCGCAGTGAGAGGAAGGAGGTGGAAGAAGAATGGGAGAGAGAGAGAGAGAGAGAGAGAGAGAGAGAGAGAGAGAGAGAGAGAGAGAGAGAGAGAGAGAGAGAGAGAGAGAGAGAGAGAGAGAGATGGAAGGAGGGAGCGAGAGGAAAGAGAGTGGGATAGAGAGAAAGAGGGGGGAAAGAAAGAGTAAGAGTAAGAGAGAGAGAGAGAGAGAGAGAGAGAGAGAGATGGAAGGAGGGAGCGAGAGGAAAGAGAGTGGGATAGAGAGAGAGAGAGAGAGAGAGAGAGAGAGAGAGAGAGAGAGAGAGAGAGAGAGAGAGAGAGAGAGAGAGAGAGAGAGAGAGAGAGAGAGAGAGAGAGACAGACAGACAGACAGACAGACAAATTCAAGAAACAGTGAAACAAGAAATTACATTTACAGTAATAAAATATAAACATGGAAAACTAAGATAAACAATACGACAGGAAGAAGAATAACAGCATGTAAATAAGTCTGCAGTAAACAGTTCACAAACAGTTGTAAAGTACAAGAAACACTGTTTGTATGACTGTGTACAAACAAAGAATTTGACTGTTTACAAGAGTTTGTTTATCCCCTCGACGAAGAAAAAACTCCCTTTCCCTTAACGTGAAATCTTTTATGTTTTCTTTTGTTTGCTTTGTTTGTTTACTTACTGGGACAAATGATGTTGTTAAGATTGCAATCGTAGTTAGGTAGGGTTTTGAACTTTGTAGAGACTGTGATATATATATATATATATATATATATATATATATATATATATATATATATATATATATATATATATATATATATATATATATATATTATTAAACCGAAATTATTGTTTATTATATATTCGAAATGTCGGTATTATTATTGACCGAAAAAGTAAGATTAATAATTCTAACACGAATTTTCTCAATCTTTCGTACATTTCTTTTCACTGTTGGAGGTAATTCAAAAATCAATTCTCCAAAATTCATTTTTATTTCTAGTCTGACGCGACACTTGAGCGCGTTTCGCAAAACTTATTACATTTTCAAAGACTTTACACATACACAACTGAATAGAACTTACATATCTCCGATTTGTTTATATCTGCATTTGAGTGAGGTGGTATTTAATAGGGTATTAATTTCATCAACACAAGACAGAACACGAAACAATGGGTATTGAAATGGAAGTGATTGTAGAAAGCCTATTGGTCCATATTTCTTGATGCTTCTATATTGGAGCGGAGTCTTGAGGTGGGTAGAATATAGTTGTGCATTAATTGGCTGTTGATTGCTGGTGTTGACTTCTTAATGTGCAGTGCCTCGCAAACGTCAAGCCGTCTGCTATCGCTGTATCTATCGATGATTTCTGTGTTGTTTACTAGGATTTCTCTGACGATGGTTTGGTTGTGGGAAGAGATTATATGTTCCTTAATGGAGCCCTGTTGCTTATACATCGTTAAACGCCTAGAAAGAGATGTTGTTGTCTTGCCTATATACCTGGTTTTTTTGGAGCTTACAGTCCCCAAGTGGGCATTTGAAGGCATAGACGACGTTGGTCTCTTTTAAAGCGTTCTGCTTTGTGTCTGGAGAGTTTCTCATGAGTAGGCTGGCCGTTTTTCTGGTTTTATAGTAAATCGTCAGTTGTATCCTCTGATTTTTGTCTGTAGGGATAACGTTTCTATTAACAATATCTTTCAGGACCCTTTCCTCCGTTTTATGAGCTGTGGAAAAGAAGTTCCTGTAAAATAGTCTAATAGGGGGTATAGGTGTTGTGTTAGTTGTCTCTTCAGAGGTTGCATGGCGTTTCACTTTCCTTCTTATGATGTCTTCGACGAAACCATTGGAGAAGCCGTTGTTGACTAGGACCTGCCTTACCCTACAGAGTTCTTCGTCGACTTGCTTCCATTCTGAGCTGTGGCTGAGAGCACGGTCGACATATGCGTTAACAACACTCCTCTTGTACCTGTCTGGGCAGTCGCTGTTGGCATTTAGGCACATTCCTATGTTCGTTTTCTTAGTGTGGACTGCAGTGTGGAAACCTCCGCTCTTTTCCATGACTGTTACATCTAGAAAGGGCAGCTTCCCATCCTTTTCCATCTCGTAAGTGAAACGCATCACGGAACTCTGCTCAAATGCCTCCTTCAGCTCCTGCAGATGTCTGACATCAGGTACCTGTGTAAAAATGTCGTCAACATACCTGCAGTATATGGCCGGTTTCAAGTTCATGTCGACTAAGACTTTTTGCTCGATGGTACCCATGTAGAAGTTTGCAAACAGGACACCTAGGGGAGAACCTATGGCGACCCCATCTACTTGCTTATACATGTGCCCATCCGGGCTCAAGAAGGGTGCCTCTTTAGTACAAGCTTGGAGTAGTTTCCTCAGAATATTTTCTGGTATGTCAAGAGGAGTACAGGCTGGATCACGATACACTCTGTCGGCTATCATCCCGATTGTCTCGTCCACAGGTACGTTGGTAAACAGCGATTCTACGTCCAACGAGGCTCTTATCCCTGTGGCCCGTGTGCCCCGCAGTAAGTCAACAAATTCCTTTGGAGACTTCAGGCTGAAGGCGCAAGGAACATAAGGAGTCAGCAGGCCGTTGAGTCGCCAGTCTCAACGTCTGTACGTGGAGTCGCCAGTCTGTACGTGGGTGTGGGTATCTGGCTAATGATTGGCCGAAGTGGGTTTCCAGGCTTGTGTGTCTTGACATTTCCATACGCATATCCAGGTTTATATTCCCCAATGATCTTTGGCAGGTGGAGTCCGGATTTCTTGGCGTTCACAGTTTCGATCAGTTTGTTGACCTTTGCTTTTAATTCGGCTGTAGTGTCCTTCGTTACCCTTTGGAACTTAGTTTGGTCAGAGAGTATGAGGTTCATTTTCGCCAGATATTCGTCTTTTTTAAGAATGACATATATTGGCGACTTGTCACCTCTCCTGACAACTATCTCCTTGTTCTCACGAAGGCTTTTAGCTGCCGCTTTGAGCTCGGGGGACAGTATGGTGCTTCTGTAATTGCCTCGATTCTTTCCTCCTTCTGCAATAAGTTCTGCTTGCAAGGTGTCTTTGGTAGTGACCTTCTTTTGTGTCTCGAGGTCGAATATGTCGTCCAACAGAATTTCCAACTCTACTTTCCGGGCCATCTCACTCGGTCTGGACATAACGTGACAGTTTATGCCCAGATTTAGGAGAGTGACTTGGTCCTCAGTGAGGTTAATTCCTGCAAGGTTCAGGAAGCCAACTCTTGGTCGTGGAATTTCCATAGGTCCTCCATATAATGTTGTTAGTTTCTTGATAATCCTTGTTTCAGTGCTGAGGTGATGTCGGTCTGTGAGGATGTCGAGGTGTTGTTCAATGCGGGTACGGATACTTTCGTCGATGTTGCTATTTCTCCACTCGTTTGTAGCATGAAGTAGTTGCGTTTTGTTGTCTTTGATTTCATTCTCTGCCTTGTATATCTGGTCACGAATCAGATCCTGGCGATATTTTATCGTGAAGGCTTGATTCCTTGCTGCTGGGTCGTGCGCTTTAATATTAGTATATTTTGGTAGCAGTCTTTCCTGTAGACATATATTATTAAATATGACCGAAAAAGTAAGATTAATAATTCTAACACGAATTTTCTCAATCTTTCGTACATTTCTTTTCACTGTTGGAGGTAATTCAAAAATCAATTCTCCAAAATTCATTTTTATTTCTAGTCTGACGCGACACTTGAGCGCGTTTCGTAAAACTTATTACATTTTCAAAGACTTTACACATACACAACTGAATAGAACTTACATATTAGAACTTACTGAATAGAACTTACAAGTTTTACGAAACGCGCTCAAGTGTCGCGTCAGACTAGAAATAAAAATGAATTTTGGAGAATTGATTTTTGAATTACCTCCAACAGTGAAAAGAAATGTACGAAAGATTGAGAAAATTCGTGTTAGAATCATTAATCTTACTTTTTCGGTCATATTTAATAATATATGTCTACAGGAAAGACTGCTACCAAAATATACTTTATATATATATATATATATATATATATATATATATATATATATATATATATATATATATATATATATATATATATATATATAATGTGTGTGTGTGTGTGTGTGTGTGTGTGTGTGTGTGTGTGTGTGTGTGTGTGTGTGAGAAAGCTGCATGAATGCGCAAGCCATTGATTACTAAGAACTCTTTGACCCGGCCAGGACTCGAACCCATGCCGTCTAGGATCACCCCTAAACGTACACAGTACCGAGACCACCGCACCAATGATCGTCTTTGACGATTTGATTGCCAAAGACGATCATTGGTGCGGTGGTCACGGTACTGTGTACGTTTAGGGGTGATCCTAGACGGCATGGGTTCGAATCCTGGCCGGGTCAAAGAGTTCTTAGTGATTGAGGACAGGAAAGGAGGGGGATGGAAGAGGTGTATTTTTTATATTAACACATTTCTGTACATCTACATTTGTGCAGCTGCCTTAGACTATATGAAGGGGAGTACTATGTGTGTCAAGAACTAGCTATCTGATGTTAAGTCCCTATTACAATGGATGGTTAGTCATTTAGGACCTTGTGATCAGTAGTCTGCACTGGAATTTTTTTTGGTTCATTATAAGGATATCCTCAAGAATACGAGAGTTAATAAAGTAATTGAAAAGCTCCAGGTATCTCATGCCAACGGGTCTGAATGGTCTAATATATGGACATTCGGTAATGTAGTGTGTGCGAGAGACAGTTCCTGCTCACAAAGTTTGGACCTAGAGTGCTGATGATTGGGAGACCCGTCACCTGTAGCCACCTGCCACAGGTAACGGTAGCCACCTGCCACAGGTAACTGTAGCCACCTGCCACAGGTAACGGTAGCCACCTGCCACAGGTAACTGTAGCCACCTGCCACAGGTAACGGTAACCACCTGCCACAGGTAACGGTAGCCACCTGTCACAGGTAACGGTAGCCACCTGCCACAGGTAACTGTAGCCACCTGTCACAGGTAACGGTAACCACCTGCCACAGGTAACTGTAGCCACCTGTCACAGGTAACGGTAACCACCTGCCACAGGTAACTGTAGCCACCTGTCACAGGTAACGGTAGCCACCTGCCACAGGTAACTGTAACCACCTGCCACAGGTAACGGTAACCACCTGCCACAGGTAACGGTAGCCACCTGTCACAGGTAACTGTAGCCACCTGCCACAGGTAACGGTAACCCAACCACATCCTGGCAACCACTGTGTCGCACAGTCTGGTCCACGTTCTGTGCTGCCCATAAACATAGGTTTCGGATATAAATAAATCATGACTTTTAATATTGGTGCTTTAAGGCCTTTGGGAGTCAGTATTTGATATCCTATTAAACCTGTGTTTGGAACAATATAATCTTGACAACAGAAATGAAGATATCATCCTTGTTATACGCTAATTTGACTGCAATGTGCGTCATTATAATGGGTTATATTTATGTGAGATGATATCCAGAGAAAAGACATTCTAAACCCCTTATTCTCAGAATAAGGGGTTTAGAATCTCAGAATCTTACAGAATAAGAGTTGTTGTTGTTGTTAAAGATTCGTTTTTTGTTCCAAGTAGCGAATCTTTAACAACAACAACAACCCTTATTCTGTCTTACCACTTGGAGTGGACGGTAGAGCGACGGTCTCGCTTCATGCAAGGTCGTTCAATCCCCGACCATCCAAGTGGTTGGACACCATTCCTTCTCCCCCCCGTCCCATCCCAAATCCTTATCCTAACCCCTTCCAAATGCTATATAGTCGTAATGGCTTGAAGCTTTCCCTTGATAATTCCCTCCCTTATTCTGTGCAGCGAACAGGTCATTTCATTCCGACCTCCTGTGACTTAATGTACTTGTAGCTAGTTGGTGCCACTAGTTCTGCTGGTGTAAGGGTCAGCCAGTTGTTTAACCTGGTAATGCTACTCTGTGTACAAGTAATAATGGATACTACCCTCACTGCACAAGGGAGAACTTCTAGTTCCTTCATCTAAGCATCCAATAATAATTACCGATGTAAATCAATTGGTGAATCGTATTCTAGGGGAAAAGTTTATAGTATTAGGCTTTAAAATGAAGAACGGAAGGCAGAGCTCTTAACCAGTAATAATAAAATTAGAAACTTCGCTATCTACTATTTTACCCTCCAGGGCTTGTGTGTGTATGAGAGAGAGGAGAGAGAGAGAGAGAGAGAGAGAGAGAGAGAGAGAGAGAGAGAGAGAGAGAGAGAGAGAGAGAGAGAGAGAGAGAGAGAGAGAGAGAGAGAGAGGATGGAAGATTAAAGCCAGGGCATGATCATAACTTTCATAACTAGCCTGGACGACGTTGGACAGGCATATGGATAGGTGGAAACTCAGATGTTCAAAGTTGACATTTCGTGAATCAAGATTGACTCATCAATGACCATTGAAACCCACGTACTCATCTTAGCAAACAAAACAGCCAAGAAAATTACAGCTCCAAATAGTATCTCATAGTTTCTCAACAGCAGCGGTTGCAAAACCTTATATGAAACGCAAGTTTGCACCTATCTTGAGTATGCATCTTTCTCTTATATAATCTGCCACCGAAGTCATTCATTCAAATTCTGGGCAAAGTGGGGAACCGTACTGGAAGATTCATCTGTTGTTGTTTTAGATTCAGCTACTGGGAACAAAAAGTTCCAAGCAGCACGGGCTATGGAGAACCCGTAGTGGACTTACCTGACACAGGAGATGTGTACCGCGAGAAAAAAGCAAGATTCATCTCTAGTCTTGAGCCATAATAGCTTGACTGGATCAGCACATCAGACCCCTCACCTTCTGGGAGATGTTGGAGGATTTATTGTTATGTATGAGGTAAATTTTTCTAAATTTTAGCCTTCCGGCCCAAATTTACAGCCAAACAGAAGTCGGCAACCATAACATAAGACGCTCAGCCATCAACAGCTTCATTCCGGCCCTGCCATTCACTAGAACATCATTCCACCAGCGACATCCATGTCTAGAATGACTCGCATTTGAAGTCAACCAACCACACGAAGACCCTTGACAGACAATTACCTACATCTTCATCCTGTTACTAACAACATGTAACTGGCCACTATAGCTCATTCCTAATGAAAACAAATGTATCTAAATAAATGAGTATCAGCGATGACATGATGAACTCTGTTATTAGTTGAATAAATAGATAAGGAGGATACAATGAGTCAGGAGGCTGGGTCATCTCACCTGGGTCATCTCACCTGGGTCATCTCACCTGGGTCATCTCATCTGGGTCATCTCATCTGGGTCATCTCAACCTGAGTCATCTCACCTGGGTCATCTCACCTGGGTCATCTCACCTGGGTCATCTCACCTGGGTCATCTCACCTGGGTCATCTCACCTGGGTCATCTCACCTGGGTCATCTCACCTGGGTCATCTCACCTGGGTCATCTCACCTGGGTCATCTCACCTGGGTCATCTCACCTGGGTCATCTCAACCTGAGTCACGCTTTCCTCCAGCTTAAGACTAATAAATAAGTTCTCGTGAATGCGACGACATTCATGAATGTGTCATTCTTTGGAAATGTCGAAAGTAGACGTTTTGGAAATAGATGGTAGACACATTGGAAATAGATGGTAGACACATTGGAAATAGATGGTAGACACATTGGAAATAGATGGTAGACACATTGGAATAGAAAGTAGATGTATTGTTCTGGTAGGACGGCAGAGGGAGGGGAATGGAAGGGGGGAGGGGGACGGAAGGGAAGGAGTGAGAGAGAGAGGGAGAGAGAAAACTGAGAGGCGTGCCAAGAAAATATATCTATATAAAGGATGACATCACTACCCCTCATCTTCTGTCCCATGTCCCTCACTTCCCATCTCCAGCCTCCCCTCTTTTCCACCCCCCATTCCTTTCTACCTTGACCCCCTCCTTCATTTCTTCTCCTTCCCATGTATAAAACCCTATCTTCAATCTTCATCACGTGACCACAGTTATGGGACGAAGGGAATTAATCTCTCTCTCTCTCTCTGTCTGTCTCTCTCTCTCTCTCTCTCTCTCTCTCTCTCTCTCTCTCTCTCTCTCTCTCTCTCTCTCTCTCTCTCTCTCTCTCTCTCTCTCTCTCTCTCCCATCCCAGGCTGGCGAGAAGCCCAGTCATAGAGAAGCTTTAACTAAGGACAATGTGAGGAGGAAACATTCAGAAGAATGTGAATCTCAGCTCTGGCGACCTTAGTCTCTGACCTGACTTGACCTTGTGTTCGAGTCTGTGTATATGTGGCCCTATGTGTCTGTGTCTGTACTCATCTGTGTCTGCGTGTAGGATCGAGCTTTAGCTCTTGGATCCCGCCTTTCCAGCCGAAGGTTGTCTAATGCTATGACCTCCCAATCTGTTTTGTTTAACACCTTGCTGGTGTTCAAGTCCAGTAGCAGGTCCTGGGATCAACTCTGTAGCTTGAATGGCGAATCATCTTGGAGAATCATCTTGGAGAATCTTACAATATTCATCTGTCAACTCTTCTGATTAATTTTGCATTAATGTAAATGAGAAATATTATCATTCCCATCACAGATCCTTAAGGTAGCTTGATATTCTACGCCGGTACAACCTCTCGTCCCTCACTGTGACTTTCAGACTTCTGACTGTTAGGTACTCTCTTACCTCTCCATTTTGAGGCGATGAGTCACAATAACGTGGCTAAATTATGTTGACCAGACCACACACTAGAAGGTGAAGGGACGACGACGACGTTTCGGTCCGTCCTAGACCATTCTTAAGTCGATTGAGAATGGTCCAGGACGGACCGAAACGTCGTCGTCCCTTCACCTTCTAGTGTGTGGTCTGGTCAACACACAGTTTTCTCAACGTTTTCAGTCTTGTTTCATTTGTATTACGTTATCATAGAGAACTCCAGGAGGTTTTTGGGAATTCATTTGTCCGCTCTGAAGGCATGACGATCCTTTTTATTACATACCTAATCCTCTTTAGGTGATTGGCCAGTCATATTCTTATTATTATTACGAGTACCTAACAGGGGGGGGGGGTAGTTGTCAGTTGTACTGGGGACAGATTCACGAAGCAGTTATGAGCACTTACGAACCTATACATCTTTTCTCAATCTTTGGCGGCTTTGTTTACAATTATTATACAGTTAATGAGCTCCGAAACACCAATAGGCTGTTTATAACAATAACAACAGTTGATTGGGAAGTTTTTCATGTTTGTAAACTTCTCTATATGTTCTCCTCCGCTCTTGAGAGATCTAGTTGTAAACTTCTCTATATGTTCTCCTCCGCTCTTGAGAGATCTAGTTGTAAACTTCTCTATATGTTCTCCTCCGCTCTTGAGAGATCTAGACTCTTTGTTCATTCACCGTAATTTTCCTTCGGATATGATGTAGTTGGATCGATTGTTCATTTTTGTTTTGTTTGGCAATGCCATTTTCGTAGTTCTTTCTGATACGCTGTTTGTGTATTTTTTCCTTCCTGTGTTGCGTTTCTTCCTGTTAGCTTCTCTACTTTTTATTTTCTTCCTCTCCATCTTGCTTTTGTTTTTTTTAGCATTGTCTACTAAATCATAGGCTGATATAGTGTGTGTGTGTGTGTGTGTGTGTGTGTGTGTGTGTGTGTGTGTGTGTGTGTGTGTGTGTGTGTGTGTGTGTGTGTGTGTATTCACCTGGTTGTGTTTGCGGGGGTTGAGCTTTGCTCTTTCGGCCCGCCTCTCAACTGTCAATCAACTGTTTACTAACTACTTTTTTTTCCACACCACACACACACCCACCCTAGGAAGCAGCCCGTGACAGCTGACTAACTCCCAGGTACCTATTTACTGCTAGGTAACAGGGGCATTCAGGGTGAAAGAAACTTTGCCCATTTGTTTCTGTCTGGTGCGGGAATCGAACCCGCGCCACAGAATTACGAGTCCTGCGCGCTATCCACCAGGCTACCAGGCCCCCCTGTGTGTATGTGTGTGTGTGTGTGTGTGTGTGTGTGTGTGTGTGTGTGTGTGTGTGTGTGTGTGTGTGTGTGTGTGTGTGGTGTGTGTTGCCGTGAACGTGTGTGTCCATGCGAATAAAATATATATTATTTTCAACATAATCGCTGACAGACCGTGTGAGACAATCATCAGACACGTGGTGATCTAAGTTGACACGTGCTCAGCGTCGCTTGTAAACACGATAAATCCGACAGATTGATGAAGATTAAGCCACCCAAGAGGTGGCACGGGCATGAATAGCCCGTAAGTAAAAAATCCGACATATGGTTCACGATATATTATTATCAGCTCCCTTGCGCTCCCAGTAAACATCGCGCGCGCGCGTGCATGTGTGGCAACTCTCCGGATCCCGCCAATAAAAAAAAAGCACAAAAAAACACTGTCGTTATGCGTGCTGTTTCATATCATCCGTTTGTCGTCCGATCATAACTAGAGAGTTATTACCTGTCGTAACTTGAAAGGCCAAATGTCACCTGTGTCATTGGCTGCAAGAACTGGTCTCATGTTTTGTTCGTTCACTCGACCAATGGCAAGGTGGCTCGTTCACTCGACCAATGGCATGGTGGCTCGTTCACTCGACCCATGGCATGGTGGCTCGTTCACTCGACCAATGGCAAGGTGGCTCGTTCACTCGACCCATGGCATGGTGGCTCGTTCACTCGACCAATGGCAAGGTGGCTCGTTCACTCGACCAATGGCAAGGTGGCTCGTTCACTCGACCAATGGCAAGGTGGCTCGTTCACTCGACCAATGGCAAGGTGGCTCGTTCATTCAACCAATGGCATGGTGGCTCGTTCAGTCATCTCTGACCAGGTGGCTCGTTCATTCAGCCAATGGCAAGATGGCTCGTTCAGTCATCTCTGACCAGGTGGCTCGTTCAAAGCCTGCACCGGGAAGCTGACCAATATACAAATCCACAAAGGCCGTGACGAGGCTTCGAACCTACGTCCGAGATCGCTGGTGTATTTGGTGTAGTGACCAACATATATATATATACCTCGTCCCCAGAGAGCTACATTTAGCAGCCATATAACCAACTACGTCATCTGGTCCTTCGGCTGTTAGAAATCACAGTCTCAGCTTAACTGCTCATTCAGAAGCTTTAGCAAAGCGTTCAGAGCTGGTCTTCTGAATCCCTCCTTTTTCCTATCTCCCATTGGAAAGCTGATCAAATGCAGCTCCTGTCTTTACTCGCGAGTCAAGCCAGATTTATCTTGGCTAATCCGATCCTCTATAACTCAGGGTATTATTTGTTCACAGAGCGTTGTGCACTCTTTAAACAGATTCAAAAGGCTTTAGTGACGCTCTGAATTGATTTTAAAGATCATTTACAACTGATGTGATGGAGTGCGGTGTTGTCCTGGCCTCCAGTATAAGTCTGTATGTATGAATGTATAATCAGTTGTATACATAAGGTCAGAGAATTTGTTGTAGTTTGTGATCAAAGCAACTAACAGACCGTTTAAGATATCGTCTATGGAACTTGGTGTAGTAATTTCAGATAACGAGTTCCTAATCTCCATCAAAAGTAAGATGAATGTCGTAAGATATGTGGTCTAATATTTACCTAGACGGGGGAAAAGATAACTTAATTATCAGAAGCCTCTATATTACCTTTCCATTGGAGACACTTTCGGTGCCGTGGAGAGGGGGAAACCTGCTGCATGGGTAACAGCTTCTCCCTAGTATCAACCTACCCTGGCTTTGCGCCATGGAGAGGCCACTCCAGACCGACATCCAGAGTTCAACTCCATAATCTTCTGAGACTGATGGATGCCTCCTGTAACTACAGCTCTTGGAAGGGAAATGAGGTGCCCAACCATTACGGATATTGGGGGATCGAACGCCGGTCCTGCAAAAAGCGAGGCTGTCGATATACCAAGCAGTCTACGTGTGCGAATTGGTTTGTTTTTGGTGTTAAGGCCTATCAACCCTGGGCTTACTGACCAACCAGCAAGTATACTTTAGTCTTGAACATAGTTCAAGGTGGAAGTATACTTTATGTATATACTAAATGGGGTATACCTCTCGGTGTATGTAACCTTTCAGTGGAGGAGATATACCTTCATGTTTCATTCAGTGTGCGGGGGTCACTCCGGACTGTAAATGGACGGACTCGTAAACAACGTTATTATAGCCTAGTACGGTAGTTTGTGTGTGTGTGTGTGTGTGTGTGTGTGTGTGTGTGTGTGTGTGTGTGTGTGTGTGTGTGTGTGTGTGTGTGTGTGTGTGTGTGTGTATTCACCTAGTTGTGCTTGCGGGGGTTGAGCTCTGCTCTTTCGGTCCGCCTCTCAACTGTCAAACAATCAACTACTAATTTTTCACACACACACACACACACACACACACACACACACACACACACACACACACACACACACACACACACACATCCGCATATCAAGCGGATAACATCAGCGGCATATGCCGGGCTGGCCAACATACGAACGGCATTCAGAAACTTGTGTAAAGAATCATTCAGAACTTTGTATACCACATATGTCAGGCCAATCCTGGAGTATGCAGCCCCAGCATGGAGTCCATATCTAGTCAAGGATAAGACTAAACTGGAAAAGGTTCAAAGGTTTGCCACCAGACTAGTACCCGAGCTGAGAGGTATGAGCTACGAGGAGAGACTACGGGAATTAAACCTCACTTCGCTGGAAGACAGAAGAGTTAGGGGGGACATGATCACCACATTCAAGATTCTGAAGGGGATTGATAGGGTAGATAAAGACAGTCTATTTAACACAAGGGGAACACGCACAAGGGGACACAGGTGGAAACTGAGTGCCCAAATGAGCCACAGAGATATTAGAAAGAACTTTTTTAGTGTCAGAGTGGTTGACAAATGGAATGCATTAGGGGGTGATGTGGTGGAGGCTGACTCCATACACAGTTTCAAGTGTAGATATGACAGAGCCCGATAGGCTCAGGAATCTGTACACCTGTTGATTGACGGTTGAGAGGCGGGACCAAAGAGCCAGAGCTCAACCCCCGCAAACACAACTAGGTGAGTACAACTAGGTGAGTACACACACACACACACCTGATAAGGTATCCTGAACTTAATTGAGTAAACAACCTAATAATTCAAGTAGAATGAGCAGAGTGTAGACAAGGAAGTTGCCATAATCACACCACGGAGGGAAGCTGTTGCCATAGACACGTGGCAAGGAGGAGACGCCATCAACTAGACATATGGCGAGAAAGGAAGGGGGGGAAAAAGAATCACCATTACCCCCATTTATCTCCATTTCCCTTCCCTCTGCTGCTTCTTCCTACCTTTCTACATCTCTCTCTGTCTCTTTGTCTCTCTCTCTCTCTCTCTCTCTCTCTCTCTCTCTCTCTCTCTCTCTCTCTCTCTCTCTCTCTCTCTCTCTCTCTCTCTCTCTCACACACGTCTTTCTAACTCCTCAAACGTGTCTAATTCTTCGTCTTTAAAGTCTTCGGCAAAGTTATCGAACTACATTTTTAAGTATAAACAGACGTGTTCACAGACAGACAGACAGACGTACAGCTAGCTGAACGGACCCACAGAGGGGACAAAGGGTGACCCTAATGCCCTGCTCAACCCAATACTAACAAGTGGAGGGTTTGACCCTAATTTAGTAAGCATTAGAAAACTTATTATCGTTTTTCGTTTAACTTTCCACCAATTATTGACTCCAACAGAAAATGGGTTTCGTGTGGAGAGAACTCTGTTTTTTTTTTTTTTAACTGTGCTAGGTTTTAATTAGTTTTGTGCGAAGTAGCAAAATAAATATATAAGGAAACAAGTAAAAATAAGTAGTGTAGAAATAAATAAATAATATATTGAACAAGAAAATGTTGGGGAATTATCTAAAGATAATTCAAAACTAGAAGTATATTCTCATGCATTGCTTTATAGATTTGTAGCTTTATATTTTCTATTTTACCACAAATGTGGTCGTTCATGAACAAATGGTAGCCAGTATATATATATATACAGGTCTGAGTTCAATCCCCGACTGCCAAAGTAGTCATGAGCACCTCATTCCTTTCCTCCTATCCCATATCCTTATCATCATATCCCTTCCAAAATGCTACATAGTCATTTATCCTGACAGTTACTTCGCCAATTATCTAGCATTGACAGGGCTAGATAACTGTTCAACAGCCTAGAGTGCATTAGGCTACTGAGCCACTTCAGACTGTGATTAAAAGCCCTTAAACAATGGCCAATTATAATTCTAACCACCAGATGACTGTTTAGTGTGGTTTACATAGACAAGGAAGCTGCTAAGGTACATAGTGAGCTAATGAGCAGTCAACCACAGATTATTATTATTAACAGCTGTAGTGACATAATTAATTTAGAGTTTTGCTTGTAAAGGCGATTCAAGCGCTTTTACAAGCTCAAGTTATAATTATGTGGACCTTTTGTGTGTGTGAAGATGTTGACATGCTGATGATCTCGTGTGATGAATAGTGTCCCAGCTGTTTGTTGTGGTTGGGAGGGGGTTTATTGTCCCACCTGTTGTGGGTGGGAGGGGGCTTCTTCCTCCACCTGTTGTGTGTGGGAGGGGGTTCTTGCCCCTCCTGTTGTGGGTGGGATGGGGTTTGTTCCCCCACCTGTTGTGTGTGGGAGGGGTTTGTTTCCCCACCTGTTGTGTGTGGGAGGAGTTTCTTCCCTCACCTGTTGTGGGTGGGAGGAGTTTTTTCCCCCACCTGTTGTGTGTGGGATGGGGTTTCTTCCCTCACCTGTTGTGGGTGGGATGGGGTTTCTTCCCTCACCTGTTGTGGGTGGGATGGGGTTTCTTCCCTAACCTGTTGTGGGTGGGAGAGGGGTTTCTTCCCCCACCTGTTGTGTATGGAAGGGGTTTCTTCCCCCACCTGTTGTGTATGGAAGGGGTTTCTTCCCCCACCTGTTGTGTATGGAAGGGGTTTCTTCCCCCACCTGTTGTGTGAGAGAGGGGTTTCTTCCTCCACCTGTTGTGTGAGAGAGGGGTTTCTTCCTCCACCTGTTGTGTGAGAGAGGGGTTTCTTCCTCCACCTGTTGTGTGAGAGAGGGGTTTCTTCCTCCACCTGTTGTGTGAGAGAGGGGTTTCTTCCTCCACCTGTTGTGTGAGAGAGGGGTTTCTTCCCCCACCTGTTGTGTGAGAGAGGGGTTTCTTGCCCCACCTGTTGTGTGTGTCAGTGACATTCTCGTCTAAGATACATAATAACTTGACCAAATTATTACAATATTTTGTGTTATTTGTTTATATTTTTTAATGAATGATAGTAGCTGCCGCGGGTCATTGACCTCACCCGGCCATATGTTATGTGGTGTGATGAATGGTCACAATGTTTACAAACACTTACACGTGTTCTCTACTCTTTTTTAAAGGTTATGAATGTGGCAGCGAGCTTTTAAAGTGCTTGGGTGTGTAAAGAGCTTGTGTATGGTGTAGACTAATGTTGTACACACAGTATAATCTATTGGTGTCAATATTTACTTATTAAATATAAATTTGATTTTTAAATTTGCATTTATATTATTATTGCTCACTTTTATTATTATTATTGTTAATACACACAGAAATCACATTAACGTGATATATCAATGAGAAAATGAGTAGAAGCTATGATAAGGATTCGAACCTGCACCCTGGATTCTTCCAAACATACGCCCCAACCAACTGGGCTATGACATACACAAGCAATACAACCGTGGAATTCAATTAACTCCTCATGAGGTCTTAAAGCTTCCACTGAAGCCCCAATCAGGGTTTCATGCATTTGGACTCCAAGAGGAATCAACTGAATCCCATTTTCCTTGTCGTGGCCCAGTTGGTTAGGGTGTATGCTTGGGAATACCCAGTGTGCAGGTTCGAATCCTCATTAATATTAAAAGAGCTGTTATTATCTTTAAATTTGTTATATATATTTTCCTACTGGGAATTGTGTGGTTATGTTTGTGATGGATGAACCGGCGTTGTGTTATTTGTTAACGATAGTTTCAGAGTCATTAAACCCTTGGACCACCTGGAAATGAGATCATAAATTGTATTAAAAGTTTGTCCATATATATTCCCGCTTGCAATACATCCTCGTCCACCTCCATTTCGCTTCCTGCATGCTTTCTCAACCAAGGAAAACGGGAAACTGAAAAATATGTGGAGAAGCTGTTTTATTTTATTTGTTGTGTTATATTTTGTCGCAGTCTATCGTAAAATGTTTAAATTATGTGGGTTTGTTGACATGTGTGATATAGTTTGTGTATCTGGTTGTGCCTGTTTACTTTTGTCTAGCTCCAGAGCCCCGCCTCACAGCTATTGAATCTCGTGAGATTATGTTCTTCAGCTCTAAATTTTTCGGTTGCATTTACTCTTAAAGCTGTGGATGTGAGTTGCTTTGACTATCCCTCTGGTGCAAGCTCAGCCCACTTGTTGACCGCTCACTGCAACCCACTTTTTACTTACTTTTCTCTTGTTCATATTAAATTTCTACTGCCATTTGTGTCTCTTAGGGAGCCGGTCGGCCGAGCGGACAGCACGCTGGACTTGTAATTCTGTGGTCCTGGGTTCGATCCCAGGCGCCAGCGAGAAACAATGGGCAGAGTTTCTTTCACCCTATGCCCCTGTTACCTAGCAGTAAAATAGGTACCTGGGTGTTAGTCAGCTGTCACGGGCTGCTTCCTGGGGGTGGAGGCCTTGTCGAGGACCGGGCCGCGGGACACTAAAGCCCCGAAATCATCTCAAGATAACTCAAGATAGCTAACTCCTCATTCTGTTGTCTTTCATTTAGAAAAGACTATCTACTTTATTACCGGAAAAGACTGCTCTATCTGTTTAAAAGACTGCTATCTGCTTTATGTATTCCTTGGAGTATCATGTACGTTGTGATCATATCACCTCTTGTCCACCTTTCTTTCAGTAAATTTAAGTTACTTAGCAATCTGTATAGCTAATATATCTTGTATACAGTACTTTCATGTTACAAATCATTGAACGTTCTTTCATGTTACAAATCATTGAACGTTCTTTCATGTTACAAATCATTGAACGTTCTTTCATGTTACAAATCATTGAACGTTCTTTCATGTTACAAATCATTGAACGTTCTATAATTTTCAGCATATGCTTTAGAAGGTGTGGGGTTCCATGCTGGGACAGCATACTCAATAATGACTCTCACAAGGGATGTATACAGCGCTCGGAAGATATCTTTGTCTAAGTTGGTGAAGGATAACAGGACGTTTGCCGTATGTTGTCCTCGTTATCCTGCTGATGTGTGCGTCTGGTGTTAGATATCCAGTTATGTCCGCGCCAAAGTCTTTCTCTTTTCCAGAAGTTGGAAGTTGCCTTCCAGTCATCCTGTACTGAATTTAAAGTTTTCTTACTCCAATTCTCACCCTCATAACGTTGCATTTGTCATGGTTAAAGTCTAGTAGCCATTCCTGAGACCATCCGGACAAATATCTGGAAGGAACAACGAGGAAGAGGAACAGGGGGAGAGAAGGAGAAGCAATAGGAAAACAAAACAAAAGCAGTTCGAGGGGGAGGTAGGACTGAGTACACGAATGTGATCAGGAGGAGGAGGAGGAGGTGGAGGGTAGTGATGAATGAGGTGGATGAGAGAGATGTGGAGAAGGGTGATGAATGGAGTGTGGAAGAGGAGGTAGTGACAGGAGAGGCAGGCGGTGAGGGGTGGAAGGGGAGAGGGAAATCAGTGAGGGAGAGAGGCTGATTTAGGAGCTGCTGTGTTGGGGAGTGTGTTGGAGAGGCGTCACTGTGATGGTGGGGGAGGAGGATATGGAAGGGGGATGGCAGGGGTGGGGTGGCAGGGGGGAGGGGTGGCAGGTGGGGGTTGGGGGGTTGGCGGGGGTGACAGACGGGGTGTTAAAGCTAAATGTAATTGGCAGCTGAAAATTTACAGGATTTTTACGATTGAAAAGTGTGGGAGTGGTCATGACCTGAGGTGTGTGTGTGGGGGGGGGGGTGAGGTGGGGGAGATTGGGCTTGCCTAACAGTCCCTACCTAACAGGTAAGGATGTGGGGGGGGGGGAGGTATTTGAGGAAGAATGACAGACAAAAGAATGCCCTTGAGAACCTCAGAGACTCACAGGAACCTTTTATAGCAGCTACATGCTGCCATAAAAGGCTCTTGTGTGTGAGAGAGAGAGAGAGAGAGAGAGAGAGAGAGAGAGAGAGAGAGAGAGAGAGAGAGAGAGAGAGAGAGAGAGAGAGAGAGAGAGAGAGAGAGAGAGAGAGAGAGGGAGAGAGAGAGAGAGAGAGAGAGAGAGAGAGAGAGAGAGAGAGAGAGAGAGAGAGAGAGAGAGAGGGAGAGAGAGAGAGAGAGAGAGAGAGAGAGAGAGAGAGAGAGAGAGAGAGAGAGAGAGGTGTGTGTACTAGTGAGAGGGTGAAAAAATTGTGTGTGAGAGAGAGACAAAAAGCACAAAAGTCAGCCCCCATATATATAAAAAAACTTAGGCTGTGTTAAATTGGCCCAACTTAAGTTTGACATACCCTACTCCTCCTCCTATTTTCTGCCATAACCTTCTTCTCCTCCTCCTTGTGTACTTCATTCTATTCACTCTTTCCTTTCCCCCAGTCTTTCATTCCTTACTGTTATTCTCCTCCACAATAACCTCTTGTTTTAGTACTCACCTAGTTGTACTCACCTAGTTGTGTTTGCGGGGGTTGAGCTCTGGCTCTTTGGTCCCGCCTCTCAACCGTCAATCAACTGGTGTACAGATTCCTGAGCCTATCGGGCTCTGTCATATCTACACTTGAAACTGTGTATGGAGTCAGCCTCCACCAAGTCCTATCTCTTCTACGTTCTATCACTACTCTGCTCTTTCTCTACTCTCTTCTATCTCTTCTCTCCTCTATCTCTACCCTGTCTTTACTCAGCCCTATTTTTACTCTTTCTTATTGCTAGTCTGTCTTTACTCTGTTCTATAGCTACTCTGTCCAATCATAGGCCTAATATACGATCTCTTAGGCCTAGTATAGTACATATATGTACTATTTTAGGCCAATTCTAACGTCACTACTCTCTGTCTCCCCCCAAACTACCTGATCTGCTCGAGGACAGAACGTTAAAAATACGACGAATCATTACAAATTAAACCACCGTAATATTAACGTTTGCTCTGTGTCAGTCTCAATAGTTTAGGCTCGTTGGTTTCTGGCTGGGCAAACCGGTTGCATTTGTTACGGAGTAACACGACAGGTGCGCTTATTAATTGGTACACTCACCTGTGTGATTAGCTGATCCTCTTATCTCCACAGGTGTAAACATGTGTTCTCGGGTGGGAGTAGGGGGGGGGGGTTACACATGTTCTGTTTTATCATAACGTTGCATTTGCCTGGGTTGAAGTCTAGTAGCCATTTTTCAGACTTCATGTTCTCGAGGTTCTAACGACTTCTCGTTAGTATTACATCAGAAAATGTTGATATATAGTAACTTTTGTCCTCTATTGTGTCGTTGGCTTGTAACAGCCAAGTGCCTGGTTGTGACTCAGGTGTTTAAGAGGGTTAAATATGTGAGTAGCCAGGTGTTTGAGAGCGCTAAGTATGTGAGTAACCAGGTGAATGAGGGGCACCATATGTATGTGTGTGTGTGTGAAGGGCCATGTGTGTAAGGTCATGCTTGTCTAAGGGTCATATGTATGAGACACCTGGGTCTTGAGACCCCAGGTGTGTGAGTGGGAAATGTGTAGGGGTGCCATGTGTCTTTGAGGGCCAGGTTTGTGAAGAGGCAGTTTGGTGCAACAGCCATTATTGAGGTGCCAGTCACAGGGGGAAATCAGGTGTGCGTGTATGTGTTTTTAGAACAGATGTGTGAGGAGGTGGGGGACAGGCAGGAGTGAGTATGTGTGTGAGAGAGAGAACAAGCACACACACACACACACACACACACACACACACACACACACACACACACACACACACACACACACACACACACACACACACACACACGGGGGTTCGAACTCTTCACTACATTATAAATTCCACGTAAGCCTTGTGACTCACATTCCCCCCCCCATGCCCCAGGTTAGGCAGGAGGGGGGGTAAGGGGCTGGGAGGTGTCATAAGATGCTGTGATAAATTACATTCAAAATTACTCACCACTTAACTTGTTTTTCAAGAGACAGATAAAAATGGCGCGTGGATATTAGCTGGTCGTCGTAGAAAGTGTGTGTGTGTGTGTGTGTGTGTGTGTGTGTGTGTGTGTGTGTGTGTGTGTGTGTGTGTGTGTGTGTGTGTGTGTGTGTGTGTGTGTAAGTACTCACCTATTTGTACTCACCTATTTGTGCTTGCGGGGGTTGAGCTTTGGCTCTTTGGTGTGTGTGTGTGTGTGTGTGTGTGTGTGTGTGTGTGTGTGTGTGTGTGTGTGTGTGTGTGTGTGTGTGTGTGTGTGTGTGTGTGTGTGTGTGTGTGTGTGTGTGTGTGTAGAGTACCGTCTTTGTATACTTGTGTGTAGAGTATTGTGTATACCTTTGAAGTCAAGTATGGAGTTTACTTTCACTGTGTAACTGCTCAGATTTGGTGTCCCATTCTCAGGGACTGGAAGGTTATTAGGCTTATCAAGGCCTCCAGGGGGGGGGGGGGCTGACTCCCGACTACAACCCACAATAGTTCCCTAACTCCCAGTTATCTATTAATTACTACTAGGTGAATAGGGCCATAAGATGAAAGTTCGGGCATGTGGCAGTTAAGGGAATCGAACTTGGGAGCTCTCGGGTTGTGACTAACTGCGCTGACCACTGCGCTACGGGGACCCCTCGTTTGTTATCACAATCTTATTACACTTTCGTTGGTGAAATATGTTTGAATATAACGGCTTTCATTTCCCCGTTCTGGTCTCTTCTCGTAAAGTGAGGTTCAATATTTTAGGTCTTTCCTCAAATTTCGTATCTTTCAGATCCGGGACCAGTCTCACTTTCGTATCTATCAGATCTGGCACCAGTGTGGTGGAGGAATGACAGACTTTTTCCTGCTCTTGATGAAGGAATCAACGTTTCTGAACATTACGAATAACGGAGAATTCTTAATCTGTGTCTGGGATGCTCTCGGACGTAGGTTCGAATCCTCGTCACGGCCCTTGTGGATTTGTTCATTCTTAATCTGATTCAGAGAGCTTTTTATCTTCCAGACGTTACACTTGACCCGGACTACTTCATTACTTTGCAGTTACTGGGATTGAAGTCCAGCAGCCACTTTCTAATCAATTCTTGCAGTATTTCCAAGTTATCTTAAAGTTTAAATGAACAAATCCACAAGGGCCGTGACGAGGATTCGAGCCTGCGTCCTGGAGCATCCCAGACACTGCCTTAATCGACTGAGCTACGACAGGGTAAAAAGAGTTGAAACCGAAGTTCTACTGAACTTACTGGATGTTACAGTTTCTAGTAACTGTCCTCTGGTCTTATCTTCCTCGTCAGTGTTGTGTCATTGAGAGGAAATATTCCATTCCTTCTGGCAGATCAATATCAGAAGCAGGATGAGTCCCAGTCATACCCCTACGGGCTCGCCATAGCCAGTGCTACTTGGAACTTTATGTTCCAGGTAGCGAATTTTTAACAACAACAACACAACCCAGTCATAACCTGAAGTGTCACTCATCACCGCAACTCCTCCCTCTTACTCAAGTTAACTACTGGAATACATACATTGTTGGCGAGTCTCTTGTGCAACACACTGTCGAGGGCTTTCAGGTAGTCTAAGAATATACAGCCTTTCCACCTTTAACTATACTGAAACGTTGTCAAAATTATATTATTTCTGCAGGCGATGAGTCACAATAACGTGGCTAAAGTAAGTTGACCAGACCACACACTAGAAGGTGAAGGGACGACGACGTTTCGGTCCGTCCTGGACCATTCTCAAGTCGATTCTCACAATCGACTTGAGAATGGTCCAGGACGGACCGAAACATCGTCGTCCCTTCACCATCTAGTGTGTGGTCTGGTCAACTATATTATTTCTATGAGGCAGGATTTACTTTTTTTTAACAACTGTTCTTCTAACTAGCTTTAAAAGTAAGCATAAGGAAGCAGGTTTAGAAGATGATGAAGACTGTACAGAAAGGGTCACCATCCTTCCTCTAGTGACGTGTAGTATTTATGTTCTTATGACTATATGGTGTGCATAATAAGAGATATGTGATATCCAGAGCCTTTTGTCTATCTCCATATTGGTACATTGGAACGATCATGGTTCTCTTCCAACTCTCTGGTATCTCTCCTGTATCCAGTGGCGATATATTTCTTCCAAACCGGCTTGCTTAGAGCTCATGTTCTTCCAGTGCTGAAGATAATGATCTTGTCTGGTCCTCCTTTGGCCTTTGATGTATTTATTTATGTTAGATGAGTAGATGATCCGGGTGTTTTTTTGTCTGCCAGTGTAGGTGCTGCCACTGCTCAGGTGTGAGCAGTGGTAGGCTGCCACTGTTCAGGTGTGAGCAGTGGTAGGCTGCCACTGTTCAGGTGTGAGCAGTGGTAGGCTGCCACTGTTCAGGTGTGAGCAGTGGTAGGCTGCCACTGTTCAGGTGTGAGCAGTGGTAGGCTGCCACTGTTCAGGTGTGAGCAGTGGTAGGCTGCCACTGTTCAGGTGTGAGCAGTGGTAGGCTGCCACTGTTCAGGTGTGAGCAGTGGTAGTCTGCCACTGTTCAGGTGTGAGCAGTGGTAGTCTACCACTGCTCAGGTGTGAGCAGTGGTAGTCTGCCACTGCTCAGGTGTGAAGCATCGTTGGAAGCTTCTGTTTATTTTCTCATAAATATCCTTTTTTTATGAGAACAGAACATGACCTTGCTCTGTTCAATCTAATTACTTGCTCATTCACAGATTCCTTCCTCCTTATGTGGCTATATAGCAGGTTTGGTTGTACTTTGGAGTGGGTGCTATTTTGTCCATGGACTGTTTGACCCTGTTTTCATCTCGTGTATTTTATATTCATTGTTCCTTTCCAAATGATGTAACTTCCCTACATTCTGTCTTCCCTGTATTCTTCCACTTCCTCTTGCTTTTAAAATTACCTCTAGACACTAGCTGTCGAACCCTGAGAGGAGGGAGGAGGTTCTGCTGTGGTCTTTCACAGATGGCTATATAGTTTTCATCTGCGTCCTTCCGTTGTCTTCTGGTGAAATCCAGAATTTCCCGTTGTGGTATTTTCAATACGAATTCTTGTATTTTGTGGTAGCCCTGGAAACACAACCCGTAACTGACCCTATTTTCCGCTTGTTACAACTTGTAATAAAGTTGTTACATCTTGGCTTAACGTGTTTATGACGTATTAGAACGTTGTTACAACTTGCTATATTAGTTGTTATAACTGGTTAGGAGGGGTTAAAACTTGTGCGAACGTTGTAGCAACGTTGTAGTTTCGGTGTGTGTTTGGCGGGAGCTGATCATCCTCCTGCCGGACACGCATGCGAGTCTCACTGGTCTGTAAGTTAGGGAATCTTGTGCTGATGAAAAGTCACAATAACGTGACTGAAAATATCCTTATATGTCCACAATCGACTAGATGATGGTCCTGGACGGACCGAAACGTCGTCGTCTCTTCACTTTCTAGTGCTTAGGGAATCTTACCTACCTTGAGGCTACCTTGAGGTGCTTCCGGGGCTTAGTGTCCCCGCGGCCCGGTCGTCGACCAGGCCTCCTGGTTGCTGGACTGATCAACCAGGCTGTTAGACGCGGCTGCTCGCAGCCTGACGTATGAGTCACAGCCTGGTTGATCAGGTATCCTTTGGAGGTGCTTATCCAGTTCTCTCTTGAACACTGTGAGGGGTTTGCCAGTTATGCCCCTTATGTGTAGTGGAAGCGTGTTGAACAGTCTCGGGCCTCTGATGTTGATAGAGTTCTCTCTCAGAGTACCTGTTGCACCTCTGCTTTTCAACGGGGGTATTCTGCACATCCTGCCATGTCTTCTGGTCTCATGTGGTGTTATTTCTGTGTGCAGGTTTGGGACCAGCCCCTCAATTATTTTCCACGTGTAAATTATTATGTATCTCTCCCGCCTGCGCTCAAGGGAGTACAGATTTAGGCTCTTTAGTCGGTCCCAGTAATTTAGATGTTTTACTGAGTGGATTCTAGCAGTAAAGGATCTCTGCACGCTCTCTAGGTCAGCAATTTCTCCAGCTTTGAAAGGGGTTGTCATTGTGCAGCAGTACTCCACTCTAGATAGCACAAGCGTTTTGAAAAGTATCATCATCGGTATAGCATCTCTAGTGTGAAAAGTTCTTGTTATCCAACCTGTCATTTTTCTTGCAGTTGTGACGGCTACTTTATTGTGTTCTTTAAAGGTAAGGTCTTCCGACATGAGTACACCCAGGTCCTTTACATTGCCTTTTCGTTCTATGTTATGATTTGCCTGCGTTTTGTACGTGGTTTCTGTTTTTATATTTTCAATTTTTCCGTAGCGCATGAGCTGAAACTTATCCTCGTTGAATACCATATTATTTTCTGTAGCCCATAGAAAGACCTGATCTACATCTGATTGGAGGTTTGCCGTGTCCTCTATGTTGCCAACTCTCATGAAAATCCTAGTGTCATCTGCAAAGGATGATACAGTGCTATAGGTTGTGTTCTGGTCTATGTCCGATATGAGGATGAGAAAAAGTACTGGAGCAAGCACAGTACCCTGGGGGACTGAGCTCTTCACGGTTGATGGGCTGGATTTTATTTTGTTGACTATTACACATTGGGTTCTGTCAGTCAGGAAATTGTAGATCCATCTGCCTATTTTCCCGGTAATTCCTTTTGAACGCATTTTATGTGCAATAACACCATGGTCACATTTATCAAAAGCTTTTGCGAAATCTGTGTAAATTACATCAGCGTTTTGTTTGTCTTCCATAGCATCTAATGCCATATCATAGTGGTCCAGCAACTGCGACAGGCAAGAGCGCCCTGTTCTGAAACCATGTTGTCCGGGGTTATGGAGATGCTGTGATTCCATGTATTTTGTGATCTTACTTCTTAGCACTCTCTCAAAAATTTTTATGATGTGCGATGTTAGTGCTATCGGTCTGTAATTTTTTGCCTCTGCCTTATTTCCTCCTTTATGAAGTGGTGCTATCTCTGCTGTTTTTAGTATATCAGGAATAACGCCAGTATCTAGGCTTTGTCTCCACAGAATGTGGAGGGCCTGCGATAGTGGTTTTTTACAGTTCTTGATGAATATGGAGTTATCTTGCTTGGAGTTTTTAAATATAGATACAAAGTTAATTGTCTTCTGCTCCTTTTGGTATCTTTCCTGTTTCTCTTAAGGTGTTTTAAGATACCTGCTGAGCTGGTCGGTGACATCCTTTAGCAACTTTGGGGAACTTTTATGAAGTCATTATTCTTTGGTCTCATCCAGTTACTCTAATTGTTTTTTCACATCTTTGTTGCCTTATTTATGTTTACAGTTTTGTCAGCTAGTTGTATTTTGCGACGGTTCCAGCTCTGTTTTGCACAATTTCCTGAAATCTTTTGTTAATGAGATCAAGCAGCTCCTTGGTATGTTCTGTATGCCCTCGAACTGTAGATTTTACCGTGTACGCTTTGGCATTCCTCGATGTCCTCTGATATGTCTTTTTGCTCCAGAAAAGCAGTTCTGGCAGCTCTTCTGATGTAAGGAAAGGAAAGGAAACTATCAGGGGGAAAGCGCCAAGCCATTACGACTATATAGCACTGGGAAGGGGTCAGGATAAGGATTTGGGATGGGACGGGGGGAAGGAATGGTACCCAACCAATTGGACGGTCGGGGATTGAACGCCGACCTGCATGAAGCGAGACCGTCGCTCTACCGTCCAGCCCAAGTGGTTGGTCTCTTCTGATGTAAATGATATATCTTTACAGCTCTGACTCGGCCTTCTCTCTTAAATTTACGTATTCAAGTCTAACCCTTTAATGGTAGTGAGAGTTCTCCTGTGTTCTATAGTCACTGCATATTTCCCATTACTCTTATGCTAGATCCAAACTATTACAGTCTTCCAGGATGTTTTATACTTCACCATGACTCTCTCCCTCCTGTCTGTCAGGTACTCCTCTTCTACTCTTTCTCTATTTCACGCTTTCGCTTCTCTGGAGGCAGTGTTTCAGAGACGTGTGTGTGTGTGTGTGTGTGTGTGTGTGTGTGTGTGTGTGTGTGTGTGTGTGTGTGTGTGTGTGTGTGTGTGTGTGTGCTCCGGCCACGTGTGCGCGTCTTAACTTCCATGATGACTGAGATAGCAGAGAAGAAGACTTCCCAGATAAACAGTAACCTCTTATCTCATGCCCAAACTGGCCGCTTTATCGCTCACGTTTAGCGCTGATATGCTCAGATGCTGCTAACTTGGCAGCTCTCTCACCATCTCTTGCTCATCTCGGGTGCTCTCTTGTTTTATTTATTCAATGTAAAGCATACAAATATATCAGCTATATATTTACGTGTGCACAGCTTAAGAAAGTCCGTGGTAAGAGTTTATTTATGTTGATAATGGCTGTGTGTTTGTCGTGGTTGTGTGAGGGTGTACTCGTCTAGTTGTGCTTGCGGGGGTTGAGGTTCGGCTCTTTGGTTCCAGCTCTCGATCTGTCAATTAACTGGTGTGCAAATTCCTGAGTTTACTGGGCTCTATCATATATACATTTGAAACTGTCAATGGAGTCTGTCTCCACCATCTCACTGCCTAATGAAGTGTGTGTGTGTGTGGGTGTGTGTGTGTGTGTGTGTGTGTGTGTGTGTGTGTGTGTGTGTGTGTGTGTGTGTGTGTGTGTGTGTGTGTGTGTGTGTGTGTGTACTCACCTAGTTGTGTCTGCAGGATCGAGCATTGACTCTTGGATCAAGAGTCAATTGGATCTTGGATCTTGGTGTGTGTGTGTGTGTGTGTGTGTGTATGTGTGTGTGTGTGTGTGTGTGTGTGTGTGTGTGTGTTTCTGTGTGTGTGTTAGATATACATGTGTGCACATATTCATCTATTTGATTGTGGGCTCGCCTTTCAAGAAAAGCATACTTAACAGTGTATCTAGGGTTGAGCTTCAGCTTCTTGGCCCCACCTCAGTTATTTTATCCAGTTCTAACTGCATCTTTTTTTTATCTGAATCCACCGAATAAAAATAATCGACAGATGCAAGAACAGAAGACTGGAGACTGGGCGAGGCCAATCTCCAGTCTTCTAACATCCGGTTACACTGCCATCTTTAAGACCGAGACAAAACAACATACTGCTTCACACACAGAGATCACACTAACGTGATGCATCAAATGAACAAATCCACAACGGCCGTGACGAGGATTCGAACAGTCGATTCAGTCGATTAAAGCAGTGTCTGGGATGCTCCCGGACGCAGGTTCGAATCCTCGTCACAGCCCTTGTGGATTTGTTCAGCATAATGCTTCACCTATCGCTGAAGCATAAGAGACTGGTTAGGCCTTTCACTATTGCCCCAAAGTGAAATGCTTCACCTTATCCCTGTTGATACATCCGGCTACTCCTACCAAATTGTATCCACTTGTACTATGCCGCTGAGAATGCTGATAAGAGTCAAGGAAACGCATTTTTTAACGTCAGGCCAAAATAAAACTATGCAATGAACTTTTGGAGAGTTTCAACTTATTTCTCAAGTGAAGAAAATCATAAGAATGGGTTTCTTCACTTGGAAAAAAGAGAGAATGTCTCCCTGAACTTCAAGAAAACTTTATAAATCTGAGACAACGTGAAATATACAATATACCATCTATCATCATACCATCAAGCGAGAAGAAGTACATCTTTTTAGCGAGAAGAACTACATCTTTAAATTTCTTTTTTACTCAATAAAATCAGGAGACGTCTTCGATGTTATTCTAGCTCTGCTGTAAGTATGTCTGAGGTTTGCATCACCTGAGGACGCAGATTTCATTAAATATCAACTGTCAGTGAAACTACTTGCACGCCCTGAATCACTATGATGGTATGCTGCGTTCATGACAAGCAAACTATTACTATGTGTAACGAGTTCACCACGAATTGCTTATCTTAATGACCATTGGGGGTCGAGTCCTCGATGTGATGTGACTGTAATCATCCTGCCACTCACTCACTCACTCACTCACTCACTCACTCACTCACTCACTCACCAGCAGCAGCAGCAGGGACGAAGGGGCCACAATAAACTAATTAATCTTAAACACAGAGTGTGACAGGCTGCCAAGCTCCCCAGTTACACTTGCTGAACGACCCAACCTGTTCCATGTACACGCAGTACACTTTATGAACGACCCGCGTGTGCCAAATATGGACAGTGTACTTTAAAACAACGACCCCGCGAGCGCCCACTAAAGGAACGGTCCGCTGACTTATCACACGACGAAAGGCATCTTGGCCGTCATGTCTCCGGCTACACTGCTTACACTAACCGGACTACACATAAGGGGCATAACTGGCAAACCCCTCACAGTGTTCAAGAGAGAACTGGATAAGCACCTCCAAAGGATACCTGATCAACCAGGCTGTGACTCATACGTCAGGCTGCGAGCAGCCGCGTCTAACAGCCTGCTTGATCAGTCCAGCAACCAGGAGGCCTGGTCGACGACCGGGCCGCGGCGGGGACACTAAGCCCCGGAAGCACCTCAAGGTAGCCTCAAGGTAGGCTGCTCTACCGTCACCTTCCTGGCTCCTCTACCGTCACCTTTCTGGCTCCTCTACCGTCACCTTTCTGGCTCCTCTACCGTCACCTTCCTGGTTCCTCTACCGTCACCTTCCTGGCTCCTCTACCGTCACCTTCCTGGCTCCTCTACCGTCACCTTCCTGGTTCCTCTACCGTCACCTTCCTGGTTCCTCTACCGTCACCTTCCTGGCTCCTCTACCGTCACCTTCCTGGTTCCTCTACCGTCACCTTCCTGGCTCCTCTACCGTCACCTTCCTGGTTCCTCTACCGTCACCTTCATGGTTCCTCTACCGTCACCTTCCTGGCTCCTCTACCGTCACCTTCCTTGTTCCTCTACCGTCACCTTCCTGACTCCTCTCCCTCAACGATTCGTAAACTCTCACTCATCTGTTGGCACTCCCATCCCCGCCCCTTCACCTGTGCCACCCCTTCCCCCTTCCCCGTCCTCTGGTCGTAAACAACCCGGACGTTCCTCGAGGTGCCCAGCTCGACAAAGCGGACCTTAAAGTCGCTGTCGGTAGCGTAAAAAAAGGGTTTGGCCGGGCATTCACCAGCCTTGGCATTCCCAGAGAGAGGCACCAGACCCCGGCTCTCTCCTTAAGCCTTTGTCTTATAGTATAGAATTCCATGAGGCAAAGCTTCGCCAAGCATTCACATGTCACACGTGAAATTTGTCGCGAAATTAAGGCACTTTGTTTTGTTTATAAAATTGGCGAGTTTATATTATAGCTCACTTATTTTGTTACTGAATACAGCTTGGCCAAAATGGGTCATCGCAAATGGGTGTATGGTCATTAGAAATAGGCCAACGATCGGGAAAAATGGGTCTTGAATTGCTAAAAAAATGAGTCAAAGATCGCCAAATGCCGTACCACATGCTAACTTTAAAATGAGATAAACAATATGATATCAACAGATACTGATAAACTTACCACACGAAGAGTGGAAAGAATGAGCCCACGGAGGCTTCCTAGTTGTTAAGATGTATGAGGATTCACCACCGGACCTGAAGAAGAAGAAGAAGAAGATATATGAGGGGCGGATTATGTGGTTGAGTGCTTTAGCCGGTTCGTAAATAGTGGCTCTTCGACGTTATTGGTCTTATATATGACGAGGGTTGGCAGCCTCTGGATACCTTTGTGGTACACAGATCAAACCACCAGTTTTCCTGACATTGTAGTTTACTGCATGGTTATTAGTATATTTGGGGAGTAGCACCCAGATTCACGAAACAGTTACGCAAGTACTTACGAACGTGTACATCTTTCCTCAATCTTTGACGGTTTTGGTTACATTTATTAAACAGTTTACAAGCATGAAAACTTGCCATTCAACTGTTGTTATTGTTATAAACAGCTTCCTGGTGCTTCGGAGCTCACTAACTGTTTAATAATTGTAAACAAAGCCGCCAAAAAGGGAGAAAATATGTACATGTACGTAAGTGCTTGCCTAAATGCTTCGTGAATCTGGCCCCAGGTTTTCTCTAATACACATCAACATTGTGACTATTATTGATTTTCTTTGGGATATTTTCCATTCCAGGCACATGTCTTCTACCATCTGGAGGGCGAAGAAACACTAGATCACTCAATCTTTCCACTTTCATTGTACGACGTTTCGGCAGCAATGTGATATCTTCAGGATTACACTGTTGAACTGACGCAGCTATACTGAGCTTACAAGGAGTTGACTAGAGCGGGTCAGGGAACACCAGGCGCATGGGTTCGATCCCGCATCATGGCTCCTGTTGGATTTATTCATATTACGTTAATGTGATTTCTGTAAATCTAGATATTTATAAATGTGGGTTTACCTCACTCTACCATTCACCTAACCCCCTCAAAAACAACTCCCCCCCCAAAAAAAAAGAAAAAATTCTCCTATTATTTTCCTATTCCTCTTATTCTTATCTTCACCCACTTTCATTTCCTGACCTGCAGGCGATGAGTCACAATAACGTGGCTAAAGTAAGTTGACCAGACCACACACTAGAAGGTGAAGGGACGACGACGTTTCGGTCCGTCCTGGACCATTCTCAAGTCACAATCGACTTGAGAATGGTCCAGGACGGACCGAAACGTCGTCGTCCCTTCACCTTCTAGTGTGTGATCTGGTCAATTTCCTGACCTCATTTGTGCTCCTCTTATTATCTACATGTGGGTTTCCTCTTATATTTCCTCTTCCCTAACTAATTATTCGGTTTTCACCTCTTCTTACACTTCTGTTTCTTTGCATTCTCCAGATCCTAATCTTTATAATCTCTTCTTGCTCATTTAAATTCCATTTTCTCTTATTTCTCGTTATTCTCCTTGTTCTCTATTATTTTTATCGCTGTCCTTTCTTCTCTACACACGCTGACAAATGACTAATGGACGTCAATCTAGACAAATGCAATGTCACGACGATGGGAACAGGCATAAGGAGATCAGAGGAACAATACGTGAGGAAAGAGAGGAGCTTACCAGTCAGTTAGATAAAAATTTCTTGAAGCAGACGTAATAGCGGCCCTTGTCTGTAGGTACATGTAAACAGAATGTCATCAGCAGCATATGGCTGGCAGACGACCATTATGCCAGCCTTCAGCGACCGAGACACAAGGATGCCTTCAGGGCGCTAAATGCAGCATACTTCCTCAACGTAGAGCCTAGACATGCCATCATACAGGTCGGGGTTCGATGCCCCGAGGGTCCACGTCGATGAAATGTATATTTACAGGTTAAAGGGAGAGAGAGATTGTGTGTGTGTGTACTCACCTAGTTGTACTTGCGGGGGTTGAGCTCTGGCTCTTTGGTCCCGCCTCTCAACCGTCAATCAACAGGTGTACAGGTTTCTGAGCCTACTTGGGTCTATCATATCTACACTTGAAGCTGGTGTGTGTGTGTGTGTGTGTGTGTGTGTGTGTGTGTGTGTGTGTGTGTGTGTGTGTGTGTGTGTGTGTGTGTGTGTGCGTGCGTGTGTGTGTATGTGTATGTGTATGTGTATGTGTATGTGTATGTGTGTGTGTGTGTGTGTGTGTGTGTGTGTGTGTGTGTATGTATGTGTGTGTGTGTGTGTGTGTGTGTGTGTGTGTGTGTGTGTGTGTGTGAGTGTGTGTAACCACCACCCCCTCATCACATGATGACAATAATAAATAGCCTCTTCGAGCTCATAATTGGTAAACAAAAGGCTGAAATACAGACAGATTAAGACTTTACACCCTCGACAGCATACGTTAGTGAGGGACTTAAGACTCATACCTGCATAGCCTTGTAGTGGGGCTTGTGAGGAGGGGGGAGGGGACCTAGGGAGGGGTAGAGGGGCAGGGGTATTCAGGGGAGGGGTGTCCATATATATGGGGGTGCCTGAAGGTGACCCCAGCGGAGCACCGCTCCTGTGCCAGGTAAGTCCACTACGGGCTCACCATAGCCCGTGCTACTTGGAACTATAACAACAAGGGGACCACAGGTGTGTATGGTAGGGGGCGTCCAGATACGATTAATGGGAGGGGAGAGGAGCTGAGAGAGAGAGCCTAGGCAGGTAGGGAGGGAGAGAGAGAGCCTAGGTAGGTAGGGAGGGAGAGAGAGCCTAGGTAGGTAGGGAGGGAGAGAGAGAGCCTAGGCAGGTAGGGAGGGAGAGAGAGAGCCTAGGTAGGTAGGGAGGGAGGGAGAGAGAGAGCCTAGGTAGGTAGGGAGGGAGAGAGAGAGCCTAGGTAGGTAGGGAGGGAGAGAGAGAGCCTAGGTAGGTAGGGAGGGAGAGAGAGAGCCTAGGCAGGTAGGGAGGGAGAGAGAGAGACAGGGAAGGAAGGAGAGAGTGTGTAGAGACACATGATACTGTGGGAAGCTGCCAAGTGTACCAGTTGACTGTAGTAGGGCGCAGTTTGCTTCAGGAATATAGAAGAGGGGAACTAGCAGGAAGACCTTAAAAAGGGAGGAATGGAAAAATGAGAGAAGAGAATGAGAAAAGAGAGAAGAGGAAGGAGGGAAAGAGATATCTGGTTGGACTGAGTAAAAGCAATAAACTAATTCAATAACAATAATAATAAACAATTATTTAGTTAGAATTCCAAGAAGTTATAATTACAAATCAGACACAAAAAACACACTAGGCTGTGGACGCAGACAATACACAACTTATCAACGTAAACATTACATTATTGAAACCAAATATAATCAGAGCTGTCAATGCAGTACATCCACATTATAAAACTACAAATCTTTATCACCAATGTATAATAGATCGGTGGATCAGGGCCATCTCTTATACTACCTTACAACCGCTAGGCTCGAGATAATAGCAGGAAGAACACTAGTATCAGTGCTATTGAAGCTATTAAACAACTGAATTAAAAGTGATATAAAATAATTAAAATGGTATATGAGAAGGGAGACGATATCAATAAAGATAAGAAAAGGCTGAAGAAATAAAAATGCTATTAACAAGAAAGGATAATGAAGGAGAGAAATAGGATGTAATAATGATCTTTATTGATACAGTCGAAGCTTGTGGGCAACATGTCACCCAGTGTGGTATGGGGCACTCGGGCACGGAGTGCAGGCACTTATCCAGAGTCATTCTAGGAGTGGCACTCACCCTCGGGGTATCAATTTAACCATTAAATCAATCTTTCAAGTTCCTTTATTGTCACCGAGTGAGTTTTGTATCTTTGCTTAGCCTGGTGTGTGTGTGTGTGTGTGTGTGTGTGTGTGTGTGTGTGTGTGTGTGTGTGTGTGTGTGTGTGTGTGTGTGTGTGTACTTATCTAGTTGTGCTTGCGGAGGTTGAGCTTTGGCTCTTTGGTCCCGCCTTTCAACTGTTTGTCAACAGGTGTATGTGTGAAAGAGAGAATTTAGAGGGAAAGAGAGAGAGAGAGAGAGAGAGAGAGAGAGAGAGAGAGAGAGAGAGAGAGAGAGAGAGAGAGAGAGAGAGAGAGAGAGAGAGAGAGAGAGAGAAGAGGTCAGAGTTAGAGATCCCATGTTTGGCATCAATGACTGATGGAACACATTAACTTAACTAGTAATCTTGGTCTATGTATCATTTGCTCACTCAGGCAGCCCACCTCATCTCCCCCACTCACCCAGGCAGCCCACTCCGTCTCCCCCACTCACTCAGGCAGCCCACTCCAGTCTCCCCCACTCACCCAGGCAGCCCACTCCGTCTCCCCCACTCACTCAGGCAGCCCACCCTATCTCCCCCACTCACCCAGGCAGCCCACTCCGTCTCCCCCACTCACCTCAGGCAGCGCACTCCGTCTCCCCCACTCACCCAGGCAGCGCACTCCGTCTCCCCCACTCACCCAGGCAGCGCACTCCGTCTCCCCCACTCACCCAAGCAGCGCACTCCGTCTCCCCCACTCACCCAGGCAGCGCACTCCGTCTCCCCCACTCACCCAAGCAGCGCACCCCATCTCCTACAAGCAGGCATGAGTGGTCCAGATCATCACGCGCCTCTTCACGTATCAGACATGGAAGTGTAGCCACATAAACAACCACTCCTCGGGCAAACAACAGCAGCCCAGTTGTGAACAATAGCATAAATTGAATGTACACAAATGCAGATGGAATTACAAATAAAGTGGGAGAAGTACAGGAAAGAGTGGCAGAACAACCGTGCATGATCGTGATCACGGAAACAAAACTGACAAGTGTTATAGGAAATGCAATCTTCCCATTTGGATATAGAATAGTAAAGATTGAGTGAACACAGGGATAGATGGAGTTTTGATGTAGCTACACTAGCACTTTTAAGAAGTTAAATTATCAGAGGAGTCTGACTAGCAAGAGTGTATACTAGGAATAACAACAGTGGGAGTCATGAAGGGGGGGGGGGGGAAAGACTTTCTTTGACTTTGACTTTCTATTGACAAACAATAGAAAGTCAAAAGAAGAATATGACAAATTGCAATGAAAATTTCTTAAACGTAATGGAAAGTAGCAACAGTGCCAACGGTGACAATTTTAAGAGCTAAAATGTTAATACTAGGGAATTTTAACCACCGGGAAATAGACTGCATAAATATGGACTCCACAAAATAGTTGAATTGTAATGCATCAGGTGCAACATGTCTAGTAGGCGGGGCATGAAGAGCTAGACCTTACTCATCCGTAGACACTGATAGGTAAGTACTCACCCCCCACTCACCCCCCCCTCACTCACCCCAGGTAGCCAACTCTCTTAAAGCCTGAAATCGTCTCGAATTTGAAGCTTTTAGCTCCAGTCTTTACAAGTTAAATTCACCTTTATTCTGCGGGTCAATACGATGTCAAGATCCGGATTCTCAGAAACTTGATTTTTATTAAATAATTTTTCTTTTATCGCTTACGCTGAATTTTGTGCACACCTCAGACGCCATTTAGGTCAATGTGTTTATTATTAAGATGAGTTGCATTCAAATATCCACACTGGAGGGGGAAATATTTATATAGGGAGTCATTAAATGAGTCCTTATATAAAACTCATTGAGAATCCGGATTCAGGTGCGGCGAACGTTGAGCTTCGAGCGCGCTGATTGGTTCCTTTGTATGTAAACAATAACAAAGGACTGGTCTCCCGCGCACATGTTCCGCTGTCAGATGCACTCTTCTGTATCTACCTTGTCTTAAGTCGCTTGAAAAGGACTCTTTTTTTTTATCTATAAAACATCGACCTAAGGCAAGATCAAATAATAATATGAACTTATGACCATAACATTTGTAAGATGGATGCCCTTGCAGACTTAATATAGCTGTCATACTCTCAGTAAAGATGTTTGCCCTCGTTATACTGGCATTTGTGTATGACAATTAGTCTTACTCCTACTGTTTTGTGAACAAAAAAGAGGTTTGTTTGTGTCGTTAAATTCACAAACTCTGCTCAGTGCAAATCTTTCGTTGATTAAAGAACGAATGTTTTCGAATGTTTGTGAATCATTATGCGTGTCTGTGCATGATTAAGGCTGTGTGTGAATGTTTATACACATAGCGCGTGTAAGCGGTTATGGAGATAAGCGAATATCAATGAATATTTGCAAAAAGGTACGAAAGCTTGCGAATGTTTACGAAAACTTATGAACGCGTAGAGTAGTGGGGTTTGGGGTTTCCCGGAGAAGGTTTAGCGAGCGTGTGGTCGCCCTGTCACCCGGACAGTGGCGTCTGTCGAGACAGTGGCGTCTGTCGAGACAGTGGCGTCTGTCGAGACAGTGGCGTCTGTAGAGACAGTGGCGTCTGTCGAGACAGTGGCGTCTGTCGAGACAGTGGCGTCTGTCGAGACAGTGGCGTCTGTCGAGACAGTGGCGTCTGTCGAGACAGTGGCGTCTGTCGAGACAGTGGCGTCTGTCGAGACAGTGGCGTCTGTCGAGACAGTGGCGTCTGTAGAGACAGTGGCGTCTGTAGAGACAGTGGCGTCTGTCGAGACAGTGGCGTCTGTCGAGACAGTGGCGTCTGTCGAGACAGTGGCGTCTGTCGAGACAGTGGCGTCTGTCGAGACAGTGGCGTCTGTCGAGACAGTGGCGTCTGTCGAGACAGTGGCGTCTGTCGAGACAGTGGCGTCTGTAGAGACAGTGGCGTCTGTCGAGACAGTGGCGTCTGTAGAGACAGTGGCGTCTGTCGAGACAGTGGCGTCTGTAGAGACAGTATCTCTGGTTCACAAGACGTCGTAATGGGATTTAAATTACCTGTGGAATGACTTCCCTCATTCCTCAACCCCTTCCCCTCCTCCTGCTCCGTGGTGTACTATGATCAGATTATTTTTAATGTCAATGTCTGCAGTTTGTTATTTTTCTATGACTATTCTATCAGACTATCTCGCTTTCCTCACATCCTTTTCTAACCCCTCCCCCTCTTCTCTCTCTCTCTCTCTCTCGTTTCTGAGAGAGCCCTGTGGCTCATTTGGGTACTCAGTTTGGAAACTGAGTACCCAAATGAGCCACAGGGACGCAAGAAAATTTTTTTTCAGTGTCAGAGTAGTTAACAGGTGGAATGCATTGGGTAGTGATTTGGTGGAGGCTGACTCCATACACAGTTTTAAATGTAGATATGATAGAGCCTAGTAGGCTCAGGAATCTGTACACCAGTTGATTGACAGTTGAGAGGCGGGACCAAAGAGCCAAAGCTCAACCCCCGCAAGCACAATTAGGTGAGTACACACACACACACACACACACACACACACACACACACACACACACACACACACGCGTACATACACACACATACTGCAAGAACATCTAAGTAAGTATGTGCGCAAGGCCTCGACCCCATTTCTAAACCATTAAAAAAACGTTAGAAAAGATCCCCTTTAATCTTCAGTAATACTCGGACCATCAGCCCGTCATAACCAGCCCAACAACACCAAGAAACCTCAAGTTAAAAACAACCATTTCACCCCATCTTATCCCGCTTCTTGCAGCGATGAGAAGAAAGAGAATTCTCCATATGTCCGAAAGTATGGATAGAGATGTCTGTCGGACAGGTATCAGAGAGCCATAGTGAAGGAAGAGAGGTCTACGTGGGAAATCTAGAATGATCACATCTAGGCAGAATAATATCTGCAGCATATGTAAAAATGGACAACGCATGGATTCTCTCGAAGAATCTAGTTATCTAGATATCTATGTTTCTAGGTTATCTACGAATGTCTCAAAATAAAGCATGCAAGATATGTGAGACCAATCCATGAAGTTGCAGGCCCGGTATGGAATCCCAACTTGAAAAAAACACAACATAAAACTAGAAAAATGACATATGTAACTAAGAAGGAACTAGAACAGTCTCCGTGGTGTAGTGGTAAGACACTCGCCTGGCGTTCCGCGAGCGCTATGTCATGGGTTCGTATCCTGGCCGGGGAGGATTTACTGGGCGCAATTCCTTAACTGTAGCCTCTGTTTAACGCAACAGTAAAATGTGTACTTGGATGAAAAAACGATTCTTAGCGGCAGGGGATCGTATTCCAGGGACCATAGGATTAAGGACTTGCCCGAAACGCTACGCGTACTAGTGGCTGTACAAGAATGTAACAACTCTTGTATATCTCAATTGAGAGGAATAAGTGAAGGACTCAGAGATCTGAACTTCACCTGATGACAGGATGAGTAAGGGAGACATGATAGCAACGTACAAGATTTTAATGGGATTCGACATAGTGAAAAAAGAGACATTCTTCTAAATGGGAAATAATGTAACCAGTTGTCATCAGTAAATAAGAAAAGGAAGTATGTCAGAGGCGCTATGAATGTGTTTTCTTGTTAGTGTAAGAGTTAAACATGTATGGAACTAGTTAATTAGAGATGTTGCTATAGCAACCTCTATACACTATAGAAAACAAATATAATATACAAGATACAATTCCCGCTAAACACACACCGAAACTACGACGTTGGTACAACGTTCGAACAAGTTTTAACACCTCCTTCCCAGTTATAACAACCAATATAGCAAGTTGTAACAACGTTCTAATACGTCATAAACACGTTAAGCCAAGATGTAACAACTTTATTACAAGTTGTAACAAGCGAATAATAGAGAGAGTTTCGGTTTGTGTTTCCAGAGTTAAGAAGGAAGAGAGGCATTATATTAATATCTAGAAAGACGAGAAGGAACCACGGGAGACATCTCCCGTCACGCAGGGTGCAGTTGCACCTCCACAGATCTCCAGTATCATCTCTTGATACTGGTAATGGCTCAAAAGGGCCACCACTTACGGGCTATTCATGCCCGTGCCACCTTTTGGGTGGCTTAATCTTCATCAATCAATCAATCGAGAAGGAACTGAAACCCTTTCACCTCCTTATCCCCAAGAAACACCCCACAAGGTGAGCCCATCTTAGTGAGCACATTTAGACGAGCTCAGCGTGACCACAAGCACCACTCAGGATCACCATTCCAGCCCACTTAGAGCCACAAATCACCATTACAAGTTGGCTGAGTAGCTGAGGCTGAGTGTCTGACTCTCCACTACCCATCTCTGAGCTCTCAATCTCCCGTCTTTGTTAATAAACTTTTCTTTACTTTATATTTTGCTTGTGAGGAAATTGCGATTAATTTATTTCCACGTGCGAAGCTTTTCATAAATTTAAAAAAAAATTAATATTTCCCTATATTTTATATTTGTATTTTGTTGCTTTGTAATATATATTTTGTTAGTTTATGAAATGCTAATGAGCGAGGCAATTGCTTCATAATACACTAACGACCGGGAGACCTCACTCTTGCTTAGATTAGCTAGTTGCACTGTTTTCTAAATCAATGCTACCAACGCTTCTAAACTTTCAAAAACACGCATAATAGCCATTACCATCAACCAAATTGCATTGCTTCAAATCCATACATTATCCTTACAGCTGTAATTTGCGCCCAAATAGTCTTCGTCGCAAAATACAGTTTTAATGTTTACTATTAAAACACACAGTAAAACTTTGTTTTTTACATTAAAACACAATAGTTTTAATGTAAACGAATGGCGCATGTAATACACTAGTGTATTCATTCATCAAATCATGCAGCTAGTTTACCTGTAGTGCTGAGGGCTTGTATCTCAATGGTCCCGGGTTCGGTTCCCGGACAGGGCGAAATGTCTGGGCACGTTTCCATTCAAAGCCTCTTCACCTAACAGTAAAGTAGGTAGAGTAGCGTTTTCTGATGTATGTTGGCTTAGGGGACCATTCAAGCTTATATATATATATATATATATATATATATATATATATATATATATATATATATATATATATATATATATATATATATATATATATATATATATATAGCCACTGCGACAATATTTAAAAGTATTATACAGCCAAAAAAAAAAGTATCATTGGTGAATGGAAATAATGATAACAAAATAAGAGGGAACAGAAAAATAGCCGACAAGTAAGAAAGGACAAACAAAAATAGTCAACAAGAATAAAATAAATTAATCAATTTGAACAAAGACGGTGACCCGCTAACCGGGTTTGTTGTGATGACGTCAGAGAAGGGCCGCCCAGTACAGCACCCACACTGCCTCCTCTTTCTCCTACTTCTCCTTCCCCTTCTCCTCCTTCTTCCCCTCCTCCTCCTCCGTTTCTCTAGAAAGCTCTAGGAGCAGATACAACACCAAACCTAACTAGTGGCTCGAACTACTAGTACTAATAGTTAACATCAGCAGTACGACCAACATCACAACTTTCAGAAACATAAGCCTTCAGATCCCTGTACACACCACCTACGTCAGACCAATCCTCGAGAAGGTAACTGTATCGCGGAGCGCATCACGTGAAAAAACACACAAGACAATTTCTAAATGTAAATAGGTTTGCGACGAGACTCGTCCCAAAATAGCTAGGGATATAATTCGAAGAAGCAGTGAGGTAACTGAACCTAACTTCGCTTGAAAATACCAGAGAGAGAGAGAGAGAGAGAGAGAGAGAGAGAGAGAGAGAGAGAGAGAGAGAGAGAGAGAGAGAGAGAGAGAGAGAGAGAGAGAGAGAGGGGACATGATAGAGACATACAAAATACACAGGGGCGATTGATAGGGTGAACAAAAGCACAATAGAACAAGAGAACGTGAAACGAAGTTTGAAAAACAGATGAGCTATATAAATAATCTGTTTAACGTATAACAATAGTACAAAAAGTGAATGAACTAATCGAACAGATTGTAAAACCATAATCCAATCATAATCTTAAAAATAATGATAGAGAGATCAAAAGATAACCTGCGGTTGGCAACGTGGAATCCAAGAGCTGCAGTTCGACCCTGCAGGTACAGACAGGTGAACTGACACCCTGAGTGACAGTAAAGCAGGTGAACGGGCCATAATTATAGTGCCATTATCCTCCTTCAGGGGACATTACCGTCTGGTTAGGTGCAGGTTATGGCCCTCTTGGTGGCACTGTTGCTGGCTCTGTTGGTGGCACTGTTGGTGGCCCTCTTGGTGGCACTGTTGTTGGCCCTCTTGGTGGCACTGTTGCTGGCTCTGTTGGTGGTACTGTTGGTGGCCCTCTTGGTGGCACTGTTGCTGGCTCTGTTGGTGGTACTGTTGTTGGCTCTGTTGGTGGCACTGTTGTTGGCTCTCTTGATGGCACTGTTGCTGGCTCTGTTGGTGGCACTGTTGGTGGCACTGTTGCTGGCTCTGTTGGTGGCACTGTTGTTGGCCCTCTTGGTGGCACTGTTGCTGGCTCTGTTGGTGGCACTGTTGGTGGCACTGTTGTTGGCTCTGTTGGTGGCAGTGTTGGTGGCACTGTTGTTGGCTCTGTTGGTGGCACTGTTGTTGGCCCTCTTGGTGGCACTGTTGTTGGCCCTCTTGGTGGCACTGTTGTTGGCTCTGTTGGTGGCACTGTTGTTGGCTATCTGAATGTATATATATATATATATATATATATATATATATATATATATATATATATATATATATATATATATATATATATATATATATGTTCTGGCTATATATATATATATATAGCCAGAACAAAATGTTCTTTATAAATGATAAAAAACCCGTTCCTCAAAAAAAGGAAATAAAATGAGAGCTGTTGGAGAACAATACTAAAACCCTTCACTTTATATTATTCTAAAGTGGAAATTCAAGGAGTAATTGCACTGTTTTTGTTGGCATTCTCTGGCGTAATAACATCAGTCTTCATCTGGCCTGAACTCGGAGACCTGTCAACAGGCTCTTGGGAATGTTCTGAGATTGTCTCCTATGTCTACTCTCTCTTTCATACAGGAGTGGGTATAGGAGCAGACGGCTGCTGACTCCTGTTAGCAGCCTGAGAGCTTTCCCGTCCCTTAGCTTACGGTAAGTCTTACCCGACTAGTTTTCCCTGGAATACGACCCGCTTGTCGTTTAACAACTAGGTATCCAATTATTGTTGAGTGAACAGAGGCGTATTGTTAAGGATTGGTGCCTAGTCAATCGTCCCCTGCCAGGATACGAACCTGGGGCAAATTTCTCTTTCTCTCTCATTCTCTCTCTCTCTCTCTCTCTCTCTCTCTCTCTCTCTCTCTCTCTCTCTCTCTCTCTCTCTCTCTCTCTCTCTCCGTCCTGTCCTTCTCGCTACTTTCCAACAAACTTCACAAGGCAATTTTCCGCTACAACTCTTAACTTTAAGTCAGCAATGAGCACGCCATGAAACAATTCAGGTCCAGCACCCTTGGACGAGTCTAAGTCCGGCACTTTTGGACGCCTCTAAGTCCAGCATCCCTGGAAGCCTCCAGGACCAGCACCTCAGCCCCAACAACGCTAAAGGCTCCATGTTCGTCACCATTGGAATAGATAGGAATCAAATCGCACAAAGGCGTTTAACAAAGCTCGTTTTCTAATATATAAATCTATATGTCGTTATACTTGGCTGGATTGGTTTAGGTAAGCTGAATTAGATTAGTATAGATTGGCTTGAATTGGGTTAACTCAAATTGGATTAGGCTGAGTTAGATTAGGTTAAGTTAGGTAGAATTTAAAGTTCGTTGGCACACGTCATGTGTACGAAGTGACCTCTATTCCCCGGAAAAGTTCGTATCGCCATTGAATTGAATGGAAAAAAAAAATCGCTCATGGGAATTTATTTTCATGTCGGAGCCAAACGGTATCTTGCGTATTTATTTCCAAATAAAATAAATCGATTGAAAGATATTGCTTGAATATATTTCTGTGTTTTATATATGGTTTCTCGTTGTCAGAGAACTGACAACCTTGTAGGTCATTTTTTAACTGCCTTTTTTGTAATTCATTATTTTTTGTTTGTTTGTCCAGAAAAGATTCAAAAAAGAAACAACCCGCTTCACTTATCTTATCTTCACTTACTTCACTTATCAGCGACAACAACTAAAAAACAACTGCAACAATTCTCAAAATGATAACAAATACCTAACAATAACAAAACAAACTATAATGAACCAAACAAATACAAATAATACTTTAGATACCTGGACAAAAACACGACAACATTTACATAAACAATGTTTAAAACATAATAAGTTATAAGTCCATAAAAACTAATTTAAGTCCATAACAACTAATTTAAGTCCATAACAACTAATTTAAGTCCATAAAACTAATTTAAGTCCATAACAACTAATTTAAGTCCATAACAACTAATTTAAGTCCATAAAACTAATTTAAGTCCATAAAAACTAATTTAAGTCCATAAAAACTAATTCCATAAAGTCCATAAAAACTAATTTAATTTAAATGAAAAAAGACTTCGTAAACACACAAACACACAGCTTGTACAGACAGAAACAGACAGACAGACAGACAGACAGACAGACAGACAGACAGACAGACAGACAGACAGACAGACAGACAGACAGACAGACAGACAGACAGACCGACAGACAGACACACTATCACCAGTGGTATTCAAAACACCTCCTGTGTACTTTGGGATTAACAAGCCAATAATATTAACACTATGAAATCCCCCCCCTCTCTTCCCCTTCTCTTCCCCCTTCCTTCACCCCATCTCCCCTTTCCTGTCTCCCTCACACCCTCCCCTTTCCTTCCCAATCTCTCCCTCCTCCCCCACCCCCCCTCGTCACAGAAAAAAATGACAAATTTACATAAATATCTGATTATAAAACGACAATTTATTGATTGGAAATATAATAATGCTATTACCACCTGAACAAAGTACGATATAAATAGTTATTATGCCAAAAATTTCCCAAGAAAAAATTTATTGGCCAATTATCGGAACTTTTTTAGCGGGCACTAAAATATATTCCGCCGTCACACCGGTGAAATACCCCTCCAAAAAAAATAAATTCCTCCGGCAGAGGAAGACAAAGAGATGAGATTTAGTTCCAAATATTCTGAGGAGGAATATAAAGAGCCAGGTGGTGATTAATGCTAGGAAGAGGGATTACAACGGCATATACAATAAATCCGAGAGGAGGTGTTATGGGTGCAGGACTATCCAGGGAGCAGGGAACACTGTAGGATTACGAGAGAGAGAGAGAGAGAGAGAGAGAGAGAGAGAGAGAGAGAGAGAGAGAGAGAGAGAGAGAGAGAGAGAGAGAGAGAGAGAGAGAGAGAGGCAGAGACAGAGACAGAGAGAGCATTTCAACATATATTTACTTAGAAAATATGTGTATTTTCCTTCACTTAAGTGTGTTCTGGACAGTTAATGTTCTAGATCATCCTCTTGACGGGGTCATTAATGTGGAACAAAACAGTAGTAACTGTTTTGTTCTAGAGAGTAACTAGGTAGACACCTAGTTACTCTCTAATACACATATCAGTTATTTTCATTTTTCCTATAGTCTCTTCGTCTCTCCCTATCTTTCCACTCTCTATCTTGCCTTCCTATTACTTTCCTACTTCTCACCCTCTTTACTTCCATTCTCCCCTCTCTCTTTGCATTCTTCTTCTCTCCTTCCTCTTCCCTGATTTATTTTGAGTAGGTTATTAAATTCTTCAGCTGCCTCGTCATCATATGTGCTGTGATTATATCATGGGAGATAACTCTCTCTGTCTCCCCATCTCTCTCTGAGTGTATCTCTCCATCTCTTTCTTCCTTTCTCTGTCTCCCTTTATCTTTTTCCTCTCTCTGTGTCTCTTTCTTCTGTTTGTCTCCATCTTTCTGTGTCTACTTCTCTTCTGTGTTTCCATCTTTATGTGTCTCACTCTCTTTCTCTTTGTCTCTGTGCTCTGCTTCCCTCTTTCTGTGTCTCCCTCTCCTTTATTACACGAGTTTTCCATCCTATTAAGAGATAATGTTTACCGCAGTTCATTTTAAGGTCTAGCATTAGTATTAGTTTTTGTGTGAAATCCCTTTATAAGTATGCACTTAATTTAATGTCAAGCAACATTAATATTGCCTAAATGGTGATGATGGAGCCATTATGAACCAGAGATTTTCCTATGACCCAGTGATTATATTTTTCGAATTTCAATTTCTTGTGAGAACATGTACGAAACACTAGGAATGACCAAGACTGAACGAAATGACCTTCTGCGTGGTTTACTGCTATCTCTGATATCATTTACTCTGCCCATGAATCTAGTTTGTTAACTTTTACTCTGTTCATATAGCTAGTTGCAGAGATTTAATTTCTAGATCCTGCAATAATGTCTTAACATTGATATACAACGCCAGTAAGCCACCCATTCTTAATTGCTGGTTAGAGACAGTTAGGCAAGTGAGTAATCTTGTAAATATCTTGGTCGTTGTGCGAGCACGAGTCCCAAGACTCTCAAGCCACTCTTTTAGACTCTTAGAGAGCTCTCCATCACATCTTAGCTACAGCTCGGTAATGAAGGTGCGGGGGGGAATGTGTCTGGCGTGAACAAATGACAACTACCTTCATTCCTTTCACTCCCTTCCTGGACCGGCCAAGGGAGAGTATTGAGGAGTCAGGCCAAGAAAAGAAACTCCCTGGAAATACGTTTCCAGTTTCTATTTCTAAAAGCTTGAGGGCTTTCCCAAAGAGTGACTTCAGTAAGGTGTCGTTCTCACCTAGCTTGAGGCTGTTGGAAGCTGGTGAACATCTCAGAAGTGCGTTAACCTCGGGAGGGTCAGGTATGTGGTGATGAGGACAGGTGTATATGAGGTCAGGTGTATATGAGGACAGGTGTATATGAAGACAGGTGTATCGTGAGCACCAATGTGTTCTATCCTCTTATCCATCAATGTTCTTCTCATCAATGGCCTATTTCAAGTCCCATACCCGGGGTGATAGGCAATCTACAACAGATACCTATTTCATGGGTTACCTATTTACTCTTGGGTGAACAGAGGCTTGTAAGGGAAAAGGTAATGCGCCCAGCTATTTCTATCCAGGGAATCGAACCCGGGTTCCCCGATCGTGAGTCGAAAACGAAGCCAAGAAAAGGTACACGCATGAGTTATCGTGATTGACTATATATTCCTCTTTAACGACCGTGTACTATGCGTAGGAAGTACTATATACTAGGCCGAGGCGGGAAGTGCTTTGATATACATATATATTTTCCAAGGTGACCTCGGACGCACATATTCATGGACGAATGCATAAACATTCACCCACGGACGCACATGTAATAGTACATAAATCTAGAGCAGGAGTGCATACAGAGTTCATACACATACTGCAGAGTATGCAGTATGAAGCAGAGAGCAACACCACGAATCCACACATAGTGTCGACCTGGGTGGACAGATGCAGCCTCCAGCTTCCCAACAGATTTATCTCTGTCATCTCTCGTTGTGTCAGTAAATCCAGGGATGAAAAGAATTGGATATAGAATTATATTGTTAGTGAACTGCATAGATTGGTTGTCTCAGCTGGGAATCCACTTATGTCACCTCCAAAAACTATGGCAACTTGAATGCTTTCATGCTTGAATTTGTTCTATTCATTTTCAGCAATTTATACATGAATGGTTTTCCTTCAGTTTGCAAACTGGAGGGAGGAATTTAGGTTTGGTTTAACACACTTGTATACTAAATACTGACACGCTTGACTGGAGATTAATGTATCTGTCACTGATATATGATGTCTCTCCTGTATCATCCATTATCTGTGTGTGTGTGTGGGTGTGTGTGTGTGTGTGTGTGTGTGTGTGTGTGTGTGTGTGTGTGTGTGTGGGTGTGTGTGTGTGTGTGTGTGTGTGTGTGTGTGTGTGTGTGTGTGTGTGTGTGTGGATAGTTTTCAACAATTATTCTAAGGAACAGTTATTCGTCTAGAGGAGGAAAATAAGTTGATTTTTCATCTTTATTTAAGTAACACCAAGACGTTATGGGGGAAATAATTAATATTTACCCACAAAAAAATTAAATTTAAGCGAAAATACTGTTCCTCAAAAAAATTTTATTTTGTTTTTTTGGAAGGGAGACTAAAATGAGTTTCCTAATTATAGAAAGTTTACTTTCCCGGAGAGTTTATCAGGCTGAGAACAAGAGTATAAGCTCCCTAAGTCCTGTGAGAGAGTTCACGGCCGTACAAGGATGTGTCAGAGGATATTCTCTACCCTGTAAATGAAAACAAAATATAAAACTATAACAAACTATTCAATAAAACTTTATTATCCAAATGACATATTTTTTGACCTCTGATTCGTATTCAGCGAATATAAAGAGTTTGTGTTATAGCAAAGAGTCAAAGACAGGCGACACATGAATACAGACAGACAGACAGACACAACATTCAGTCACATATACACTCCACCGTTCGTGTACGTCTTCTGGGGGTCCCTGAGGGGTGAGTGTATGAAGTGGGTGTTTACACAATCTTTAAACAGGTGGAAGTAATATAATCGACCTATAACTTGCAATGGTTGCTCTCGCTTGGTTCCCTGCCATTGCACTCCACTAAACTAGGGCGAGTTGTGTGCACATGCGCATGCACGCAGATACATGTTCGTACACGTGTGCATGTCTTAACTCTTGTTGTTTATGAAGAGAAAATGAGTAGGAGAATCAGAGATAAATTCTAATTCTGTGGGCAGAGAATGAGGACAATAACAGTCCCGGAAAAAGATAATATTTCTAAATCTCTTCGGCTTGTCAGCATAGCCTATTAGAAGCCTCGGGGACGTTATTCGTGTCAAGAAATGCCTGCTCTATATCGGGGTTTCAACCCGAGAGTGAGTAGTGAAGTTGGTAACCCGCACTACATCCTGCCCATCATTCTGTTTGTCATTCTTTTTCATTAATGAAGGAAAATCTTCATCACTTCCCTCCGGTGAATCTGTCTTTCGCCTGTTTTCTCTATTTAAGCCGAGCAGAAACGGGACAAAACTGTTTAATCTACAGTTTCTACAATTTTCAGAAACCTGTAGAAAGTATTGTTTTTACAGGTTTTCTCCTTGTCTATCATATCTCACCATGTCTAAAATAGTTATCTTTCCCAATGATGTTGGGTTAAATTCAATTTGCCTGCCCCCTGGATTAAAAAATACTTGATAAATAAAATAATCTGGGATATATAGGCTTCATTCAGTACCTCCGGAATTTAAAACCATGAACGACAAGTCGTAATTATATTTTAAAACTTGACAAAAGCTGCTGACGTTAAAGTGACTTTTCTGCGTCATTTTCACCATCAGATCTTAGGCTACCAGCCACCTAGCACCCCCAAAACCCCACCTCCACCCTGTACCCCCAAACCCCACCTCCACCCTGTACCCCCACCTCGTCAACCCTGTACCCTAAACCCAACCTCAAGATTTCCTGTATCCTTATCCTACCCTTCCATCTCAGGAGATGTAGTAAGATACCGGTCACCCAAACTTTACTCTCCTGTGTTTGTCTTGGGTTAGATCTTTACACATTGTAAACACTTGCGAAGAGCCTGTGTTCTTGCCTGTTCTGACTCACCTACTTGTGTCTGAAGCATAGAGCTTAAGCTATTGAATCCCGTAAATATTCATGCTTTCCACCAAACTGTGTGAGTGTGTGTGTGTGAAAAAGGGGGGGGGAGAGAGAGAGAGAGAGAGAGAGAGAGAGAGAGAGAGAGAGAGAGAGAGAGAGAGAGAGAGAGAGAGAGAGAGAGAGAGAGAGAGAGAGAGAGAGAGATGCACGAAGAAAATAGATCTTGAGTCAGTATATTAAACAACCGACGGTTAGAATGCTAACAACTCGATCTTGCACGTACAAAACGTAAATACACACACACACACACACACACACACACACACACACACACACACACACACACACACACACACACACACACACGCACACACACACACGCACACACAAACACACACACACACAAACACACACACACACACACACACACACACACACACACACACACACACACACACACACACACACACACACACACACATACACACACACACACACACACTCATTCACACACATTGCTATTTAACCCAAGGGGCACACGCACCAGGGGACACAGGTGGAAATTGAGTGCCACAGAGATATCAGAAAGAACTTTTTCAGTGTCAGGGTGGTTGACAAATGGAATGCATTAGGAAGTGATGTGGTGGAGGCAGACATCATACACAGTTTCAAGTGTAAATATGATAGAGCCCAATAGGCTCAGGAATCTGTACACCTGTTGATTGACAGTTGAGAGGCGGGAACAAAGAGCCAGAGCTCAACCCCCGCAAGCACAAATAGGTGAGTACACACACACACCACGGGGCCTGACAGCTGAGTGGACAGCATTCGTGATTCGTAGTCCTGTGATCGATCCCCGGCGATGGCGAAAACAAATGGGCAGAATTTCTTTCACCCTGATGCTCCGCTTCACCTAACAGTAAATAGGTACCTGGGATACAAGTACCTATTTATATTTATTTATATTTGTTTCTCAAATATATGATAATATACCACCTCTGGTTGTGTTTGATGGGACCCTCAGCCTCGAAGAAGAGGATATGCAGCACACGGGGGAGCCTTGTCTGTCTCTATATACTAGAATTAAGTCGTGCATATGTAATTCAATTTATGTAATATAAACATAATTCAGAATATTTTTCATTCATAAACAGTGGGTTTGGTGGTTGAGTTAACGAGCATTTGGAGTGTGTTAATGAGGACGGGTTGAAGAGAGGAAACCACATAAGAACCTAACAAGGCAATACGCTCCTACCCATTTTGAGGTCTCAGGGTCCATAAGTCCGTAACCCCATTAGTTTGCCAGGTAAATCCGACCATAAGTGAGAAAAATGGTTTAGACCCATTTAGAGAAGAACGGTCTAACAACAAATGAATTCCCCATTACAGACATTTGTCTAATTGCTTTAATTAATGTGTTTATTTGTTTCCTCAGTAATGCATAAATAATTAATGAAGTCGTGGGTGTTGGTGCGATAAGAGGGATAGAGAGAGAGACCCCTCAGTTTCATCTACTCGTCTCTACCTCATCTACTATGACCCTCTGTTCCGTCTACTCATCTCTACCTCATCTACTATGACCTCTCACTTTCATCTACTCTCGTCGTGTCATGACAGAGCACAGACAGCTCTAATAAAACAAATCTCCCGGATTTCATACCAAAAAATCCAATCGCCTTTTAATCCAGATAAACCCCAATGGTTACAGAAGCATCCCACCATCACCCCATCCACGCCCAGGCCTGGGACATTTTATCCCGACCCACGCGGCCTTCCGCCACTTGTTCTGTGAAACGACTTCGTTAGGTGAGGTTCAGGATTAGTTTATTGTTATTCATACCTTTAATATGAGATCGGTCTTTCCGCGACACCTAATACACCGTATGGTTTATCGAGCGATAAAACTACGGCGTTATTTAGAATTGATTGATGAAGATTAAGCCGCCCAAGAGGTGGCACGGGCATGAATAGCCCGTAAGCTATTTAGAAAATAAAAACACTGTAATAATGACGTTGGTACGGACTAAGGAGCGTCCGTACCTGGATAGGTTAGGTGCGTTGACCAAGCTAAGACGCTTCTGTTAAGAAAAAGCACTTCTAGTTTAACGCTGCGTCCCTAGGCTAGTCGGCTTCAGAATAGTGGAAATGCTGACTAATAGCGACCTTCGTCAGCCTTTGTAGTGAACGGTGTGAGGAATAGCTTGAGCTACTTCATCCCTCTGTATGTATTTATAACTTAATGAACTTATTTCAATTTCAGTTCAATTTCGTCAGCCTTTTGAGTGTCAGCATTTCTGCCACAGCTTAGGCCCTCTCCTGCCACAGCTTGGGCCCCTCTCTTACCACAGCTTGGGCCCTCTCTTATCACAGCTTGGGCCCCCCCCCCTTTCCTGGCTCTTACTCTGCACGTTTCTCAATCACAACTTCGACTCTGTTCTTGAGAACTTAGTAGAATCTCTGGGATTTTTGGGTGCTGGGAAGACTAGCAAACTGGGGCTCTCAACTCGGCTGGTCTAGTGCACATCCTGTGCTGCTTTACAAGACGGAAAGACTCCGACTGCAATGTAATAGGCGAGGTGAGGCAACAAAGAATATCAGTTGTACGCTTGTAGTCAGGTGTGTGCTCCTGACAACACGACAGTCACATACCTACGACACACCTACAGTCACACCTACGACAGACAGTAGGGTAAAATGAGACAAAAAAGGAATCTGACGACAGTAGGGAAAAAATGAGACAAAAAATGAATTTGACGATAGTCACATATTGCGGCTTGTAGTCAGTCGTGTGGGATTACTGCCTAACTTTCGCTTGGTAAACCCGAGGGAGAGCGAGGGGGTCTCACGGACACTGGGGAAGAGTTACTTCTTATGTCCCTCCTGGTAATGTGTTGATGGTTAGTTGTGTGTTTGTACACGGTGACCCGGTCGCCTCTGGCCATGTCTGCTCTCGTGTGTCGGAACCTCCCGTGTCGTGTCGTAACTTGTCCGGGAGTTGCCGACGCCATTCTTTTTCTATTTTAACTTTTGGGTTTTAACTATTGTGCGTTTTAAACTTTTGTGTCTTTACTACTGTGTGTTTTAACTTTTTTGTGTTTTAACTTTTGTAGGGTTTAAATTTTGTGTCTTTTAACTATTGTATGTTTTTAACTTTTGTATCTTTTAATTATTGTCTTTTAACTATTGTGTCTTTTAACTATTGTGTGTTTTTAACTTTTGTATCTTTTAACTTGTGTGTTTTAACTATTGTGTGTCTTAACCTTCATATAAACCCGGCAGTTTCGTGCTGGACCCGATCATCGACCTGCGGGAATTATTCCCCACAGGCAAAAGCCCATGACCTTTCACACACATAAAGATACAAGTGGTATAGAACCTTTCATTCATGAATTTCATGTTTTTCTGAGGCTACTGACACAACAAAATTGAGTTTTTCTACACATAGAAAACTATAAATTGTGCAGGAAAAAAAATACAACATTTCTCATACATTTTTTTTTTTACATTTAGGATAAATAGCAAAATTAATGATTGGTTTGTTGTCTCCTCTCATAAAAGGAGCAATTATTGTTTCCAGTGAGAGCAGTCCAGTATTCCAGCGTAGCCATCGATAGCTTCTAGTAACGTGGCTATCATTTGGGCTGTGCCTAACTGTATTAAAAACTCATTTGAGATCAGGGAACGGCCATTATATTGGACACCTTCATCTCTCTCTACACATTTTCCCTTTCCACACATGAACTTTCCACCCCTTGCCCCTTCCTTAGGTCACCATACCAAACCCCTTCTCTTATCTCCCCTACCTCTTCTTCCCCTCTCTCTCCAACAGAGCAGAGAGGTAACACTTGTGATATATTCTCTCCACTACAACGGCACCTACAACCACTACAACAACAACAGCCACTACAACTACAACCACTACAATGGTTGTAGTTTTCTTGCCTCTACAACGTGTGTTACTCTCGTTCCCTTCATGGTTGTTAGTACCCTTGAGTGAAAAAAAAATTCGGTTAGTTTAAATAAATAAGTTTGCTGCTTACCAACAGCACCATTGCTTATGCTTCCCCTGGCTTCCCTAAAGCTCAGATGAACAAAGCACTTGGGAAATTTCATTTTAATATATATTATAAAGTGCAATTTCCCAAGAGGTTTTGTTTATTGCCTCTTCAAGAGAAATGGAACACACACACACACACACACACACACACACACACACACACACACACATATATATATATATATATATATATATATATATATATATATATATATAAGGTATATATATATATGTATGTAAATCACGAAAATTAACATGTGATGAAAAAAATGTGACAGTGTCAGACCACAGAGGAAGAATTGAAACAGGAATTTCCTAATATACGAAAGTACTTAAGGAATTTCCTGTAGTGTGAATACTCTCTGTGTAAGGTAATATTATATATTTAAAGATAACATTACAAGTCAGCATTGCAAGGTAACATTGTAATAAGTAATAATTTAAGGAAATATTAGTGTGTTGGAAGGATGTAGAAGGACAGAAATGTTAGGATATCAAGAATCTTCCTTACAAGGATTAAGAACACTGTAGGTACGGTCTATAATAATTGAGCGGACAGTAACAGATAGAGTTGCAGCTGATGGCTACCATCCACCTCCCCTCCCCTCCCTCCCCCCATCACAGCACAAGGGCTCTCTCTCAATCTCAAAGGATCACTTACTAAGCTTGAGTGGTTGACCCAGCTTTTTAAAGCCTTGCCTCCGTAAGCGGCTTCCACCCGTCTCTTTATTATTATTATTATTATTATTATTATTATTAGTATATTATAATTATATTCACATTGACTATGAATTTAATAGTTATCTTAAATGATCACATTTTTTTCCATATTTGGAAATCTGATTTTTATATATGTATGTATATAACTGAAAACTCACACCCCAAAAGTGACTCGAACCCATACTGCCAGGAGCACTCTGCTGGCGTACAAGATCCCTTAACCGCTCGACCAACACGCCCGGATAAAAGCCATTCAGGCTTGTTCGCATGTATGTATATATATATGTTCCCATACTCCTTCAGTGCACGAATTCCGGACAAGCAAATACTAAAAGTTTGATTTAAAAATGTGGTCATCAAAATAGTATACAGAATTTCGCATTTGCTCCCTTTGACGCGGAGAATGAAAACCCCAATTTAGATTTTTGCTCCTGAAAAGTTGGTGTTGGTTTGGAGGTCAGATGGGAAGGGGTAAGGTAAGGGAGACCAAAGGGTAGCGAGGGGAAAGTAGGTAGTTAGATAGGGAAGACCAGGCATAAGAGACCAATTAGGGGAACAACACATAGAGGGGAAACATCAGGTCTGAAAATTCAAAGGTTCGAAAGAATTTAGGTGAGCACGGTTAGGCTTGTCGCCAAAGCATGTCCTTTAATTGCCACACAGCCAACAGTAAAACATTTTTAATTACGAGCCAAGTAATAATGCAAGATGTTTGACTAATTAATTTAACTTGAAACACCTGAACCAATTTAAGAGACGCACAGTGGAAAACGGAAGCCATTTGGTAGGTTTTATTTGTATGAGAGAGAGAGAGAGAGAAAGAGAGAGAGAGAGAGAGAGAGAGAGAGAGAGAGAGAGAGAGAGAGAGTCCTCCCAATAGTGTTATTGTTTGCTTAGCTTATGTTTGCATGTTCGTTGTTGTGTGTATATGTATGTATATGTATATATATGTATATGTATGTTTTCTTGCTGCTGGGTCGCAGCATGCATACATACGTATATGAATGTATGCATGTGTTTATATATGTATGTATGTGTTTATATATGTAGGCATATGTTTGTTTATGTGTATGTATATATGTTTGTTTATGTGTATGTATATATGTTTGTGTATGTACATGTTTGTGTATGTATATGTTTATGTATGTACCTGTTTGTGTATGCATGTGTATGTTTAGGTTTGTGTATGTATATGTGTATGTATGTACATGTTTATGTATGTATATGTTTGTGTATGTATATGTATGTGTATGTATTTATGTATGTATATAAGTATGCGTCAATCACCACACACTTCCCAGCTCACATTCACATGTGTTGAACTCCATCTGTTTCCCCGTCAACACTGGGAAGAAAAATCATCATATTTATGACAAAATTGACATAAGGATGTACCAAGGTTATTTTCCCTGCCTATCCTGCCAGAAAAAAAATGGCTCACAGGAAAAATAATAGGGACTCGACCTATTTCCAGTTTTTTCCCCTATTTCCAGTTTTTTTTCCCCTATTTCCAGTTTCTATTTTCCTATTTCGAAGTTTTTTTTATCGTTTATGAGAGAGATCATGATTCTCGATCGATTAGCACTGTGAACAGTTCCGCGAGCGCTATGTCATGGGTTCGTATCCTGGCCGGGGAGGATTTACTGGGCGCAATTCCTTAACTGTAGCCTCTGTTTAACGCAACAGTAAAATGTGTACTTGGATGAAAAAACGATTCTTCGCGGCGGGGATCGTATTCCAGGGACCTGCCCGAAACGCTACGCGTACTAGTGGCTGTACAAGAATGTAACAACTCTTGTATATATCTCAAAAAAAAAAAAAAAAAAAAAAAAAAAAAAAAAATGAGTACTGTTTCGGCTGTAACTAATGTATTTTAAAGTAGTACTTTCAACAAATTAGTACTGTTTGTTAATTCGTAATTTTCCATTGACCTAAAATATATCAGCATATTTTATATTTATGTATTTATTAATTTTTTTATGTATTGGTTGGAAATAAGGGCTGTTAGAGCTAAACTATCTTCACGAAATGGTTATCCAAAGGTCTGCGTGGTGAGTTAGGAACTGCTTCTTCACGACGTCCTTATATCCCAGTTCCTTGTCCTCGTATCCCAGAGTCTTGTCCTCGTATCCCAGCTCCTTGTCCTCATATCCCAGCTCCTTGTCCTCGTATCCCAGTTCCTTGTCCTCGTATCCCAGCTCCTTGTCCTCGAATCCCAGTTCCTTGTCCTCGTATCCCATCTCCTTGTCCTCGTATCCCAGCTCCTTGTCCTCGAATCCCAGTTCCTTGTCCTCGTATCCCAGAGTCTTGTCCTCCTATCCCAGCTCCTTGTTCTCATATCCCAGCTCCTTGTCTTCATATCCCATCTCCTTGTCCTCGCATCCCAGCTTCTTGTCCTCGTATCCCAGCTTCTTGTCCTCGTATCCCATCTCCTTGTCCTCGTATTCCAGCTCCTTGTCCTCATATCCCATCTCCTTGTCCTCTTATCCCATCTCCTTGTCCTCGTATTCCTACTAAGTGCTGTATAGTCCCTCAAAACTCCCTTACCTTGCATAGAGGAGTAGGGGGATTGAGGAGAGGCGAGGGGCAAAAGTCAGTATATTTGAATATCGTCAAGAATAAACTGAGGGTAAATAGTTTGACCATGTTGAACAAATGGTTGATGGTAGATTGGTGTAGAGAAGAGCCTTAGCGGAAGGTGGAGTGTGAGTGTGTGAGGAAGTGGAGTGTGAGTGTGTGAGGAAGTGCGGTGTGAGTGTGTGAGGAAGCAGCGGTCACTTTTCACCTAGTGAATGGAACTATATTATTCACTATTTTCTATCTTACTCATCCCTCCGCGCCTATAGGAAGTGGAAAGCAGGGCAGTGATAATACACATCTAAGTATCTATAATTCTGATGATAGAACTCCAATAATGTTGATAAAAATATTAAATTATACCAATGTAAATGTTTATAATGTTAATAATTTGACCATCTTTGTTTTTTCACTCTGATGGACTCATTGTTTTTTGTCAAAACTCAAATATTTGTTCAAATTTGTTCAAATATTTGAACAAATATTTGATATTTGTTCAAATATCTCTCTGAATTTCGTGTAAATTTGACCTGATTTACTAAAGTCGCAATAATCAGGCTTGCTCCCTCAGTCGTTAGTTACGTAAATAGTGTTTTATCGTCGTTAGTGAAGTGATTACTAAAGAGGAAGACAAGGTGATGGAGATCTCTGTGTTGTGGTGGAGAGGGAGTGTTGGAGGGTGTATTGGAGGAAGAGTGCTAGGCTACTCCTAACACACTGAGAGAATGTTCTCTCACTCCGAGAGGGGGAAAAATGTTCTTGATTTTTTTTAGAGGAATTGTTAATTATCTGTTGCCCATAGTGATTGGTCTGATTCCTCCGTCCTTCTTTATCAGGGAAAATCGGGATGCACTAAGGAAAAACGGTTATCTTGAGGTTATCTTGAGATTATCTTGAGGTTATCTTGAGGTTATCTTGAGATGATTTCGGGGCTTTTTTAGTGTCCCCGCGGCCCGGTCCTCGACCAGGCCTCCACCCCCAGGAAGCAGCCCGTGACAGCTGACTAATACCCAGGTACCTATTATACTGCTAGGTAACAGGGGCATAGGGTGAAAGAAACTCTGCCCATTGTTTCTCGCCGGCGCCTGGGATCGAACCCAGGACCACAGGATCACAAGTCCAGCGTGCTGTCCGCTCGGCCGACCGGCTCCCTTATATGCATTAAACGTTTTTCTCGATTTTCAAATAACAGAAAAATTTGTCTTTTCCTTATAGAATAAATGCATTATATTGGTTCCGTTAATTACTAATTTAAGCCCAATTTTCCTGTCATTAGGCACATCTTAGAAATAATCAAGTCAAATAAAAAATCTTTAGTCATTAATGTATCACATTTATAATAGGCCTATTTAGGTTAGTAAAGTTGCTAACCTTTATTTGCATATATGTTGCAGATCAGCTTTATTAAACTGAACATAGCTATTAAACTACTGGTTCAAAAGATAATAAAGTTAAATTTTGTAAAGAGATTCGTTGCGCTGTCACTAAGACCGGTTCTCCCATAAGATATAATATATTCTCATCTTATGGCTGACGGAACTTGATGATTAACTCTCCGGCAGAGAATAATTAAGTTTATATGAAAGATTTAACGATGCTCGAGGGACCGTTAAAGCCGTTAATGCGTTAACTTTTGTTCAAATATTCAAACTCTCAAAGGGTCTTTAACGGTGACAACTGTCCTTCCAGGTCTTTTCCGGGAGCTCTTGACTTCATTTAAATTCTTTGACGGTTTTAAAGAATGTGGGGTATTCTTTAATCATAATTTACGTATAATAGTTATTTATACTAATTGTAATATTCAAATTCAAATGAGTGTGTGTGTGTGTGTGTGGGTGTGTACTCACCTAATTGTGCTTGCGGGGGTTGAGCTCTGGCTCTTTGGTCCCGCCTCTCAACCGTCAATCAACTGGTGTACAGATTCCTGAGCCTACTGGGCTCTATCATATCTACATTTGAAACTGTGTATGGAGTCAGCCTCCATCACATCACTTCCTAGTGCATTCCATTTACTAACTACTCTGACACTGAAAAAGTTCTTTCTAACGTCTCTGTGGCTCATTTGGGTACTCAGCTTCCACCTGTGTCCCCCACCAGTGTTGAATAGTTCATCCTTGTTTACCCTTGTTTGTGTGTGCGTGTGTGTGTGTGTGTGTGTGTGTGTGTGTGTGTGTGTGTGTGTGTGTGTGTGTGTGTGTGTGTGTGTGTGTGTGTGTGAAGGAACATGATAAATTACGAGCCTATTGAACAGTCAGATGCTGTGGGGTGTTCAGCCCGAACCTAGGCTTAACTTGCGAGAGCTTGGTCCAACAGGTTGTTGCTTAGAGGGGCCCGCAGGCCCACATATCCACCACAGCCCGGTTGGTCTAGTTTTCTATCTCTTCTGATGATTCACCACGACCAGTGCTGATGATCGACTGGGGGAAGATAGTGTGCTTCTGAGAGTATGGATGAGTGATAGTGAAGCCATGAGGATGATGATGAGGAAAACCTGATGATGAATATAGTGAGGGAGCAGGTGTCTAATGGAAGGGATTTGTTGTTCTTCATATCCTGTCTATAAGTCTTCTTGTACCTGGCGTTTTAGTTTTTAATTAATAAATAAATCCACAAGGGCCGTGACGAGGGTTCGAACCTGCGTCCGAGAACATCCCAGACGCTGCCTTACTCGACTGGGCTTAGCACTCGATCTTAATCTTACTAATACTATTCTCATGTTAGAGATCTTTATCGTATCTGGTTTTGAAATTGTGGATGGAGGTGGGTCCCAGAACTTCTTCTTTCTCA